>NC_136483.1:196479740-197024740 GCF_053919585.1 Euprymna scolopes
ACCGTTAAAATAAATTACCACGCAGCAACAATACACCCCCTATTTAACCATAATACATATACACCTTAATCTCAATACTATGTTAAAGACCATATATAATCTTATATATCATACTATATATAATAAGCTTCTCCTTATTTATTTAGAATTCAATAAAGCTTCTCCCAACATTCTATAATTCCTCTTAATCTTTTTCATCCCTAATGAACCTTATGCTAGATGCCGTATCTTCCACATGCTACTTAGCACCTTCTCTACTCTTCTGATGAGAAGCATTAGGCTTCGAAATGCCCTGGCATAAAGAGTCCCTTCTATCCTCCAAATTTTGCCTGTATTCCATTATTCAATAAATGATTCATTCTATATCTACCAATATATAGTTTTGTGGCTTCATTTTATAGTCTTGTTGTCCTATTGTATAAGCTCCAATAATTATTGTTGAGCTTGGCATTATCCGGATAAGTCTCCTTTTGTGGAATTGATCTTTATCTTTTCCTTTTACATTAAGCTATATATATATATATATATATATATATATATATATATATATATATATATATATATATATATATATATATATATAAAATAAATACCTTTCACCAGACTATCCATTCACGTGAAATCACCTTTTTCTTCGCCCTCTACTTCACTTTTTGTTATCAAGTAAGATCTTTGACTTACTTGCACTTTCATCAAATACTTTTGTATGCAAAATCCGATCCCGCATTTTGCTAATTCCTACCCTCTGATGAGAATGAAAGTATTTCTCCGAAACTCCGCGCATTAAGCACTATCGCCTTATTAAGTGTTTCCTTTTCAGATTAAATGTGTTTTTAACTCTTTTTCAAAGTGTTTTTTAACATGTTCTATTAACTATTTGTTCTTATAGTTAGTTATAAACTAAAAAATAAATAAATAATATATATATACAAAAAAAAATTATAAAGAAAAAGGAACAAAAAATATGTTAAACCCCCTCCTTACATTTGCTCCGAGGCTCCACACAGCCATCCAATTTCCGCTCCATCATCTAGCATGCTTTGAATCGATCTGTCACGTCTACCATTTGAAAAGGGAATTTTTTCCGAAATTAATAATGGACATAACAAGAAAGACATTTGTATTTAATACAACTGAATAAATATATGTATATATAGGCATATATGTATGTACTTATTGATTTGTAAATCGCCACTTGTCTTCGTCTTCTTCCAACAACAACGACTATATCTCATCCCTCGCATTGTGATAGCCTTCTAATTCTCTACTACATACCTATCCTACACAATGCTTCAAGCAAACTACATATCAATTCTCTCTCTCTCTCTCTCTATATATATATATATATATATATATATATATAGAGAGAGAGAGAGAGAGGGAGAGAGAGAGCGAGAGAACATACAAAATTAAAAAAGCTCACGCTAAAGCAACAAGTTATAAACCAAATAAAAGACAAATAAATAAATAGAAATAAATAAAAATTATAAACATGTTAATTACCTAATCAGACCATATATAAATCTCCTACTCACATTTGCTCCGAGGCCCCACATAGCTACTCAACTTCCGCTCCATCATCTAGCATGCTTTGAATCGATCTGTTACGCCCACCATTTGAAAAGGGATTTTTTTCCGAAATTAATAATGGATATTGTCGCAGGCATAACAAGTAAAACATTTTACCTATTACAACTGAATAAATATATGTATATATAAAAAAATATATATATATATGTACTTATTGATTTGTAAATCGCCAAGTGTTCTCGTCTTTTCTTACCAACAACGACTATATTTCATTCCTCGCATTGTGACAGCCTTCTAAATCTCTACTACATATATATGTGTGTGTGTATATATATATATATATATATATATATATATATATATATATATATATATATATATATATATATGTTAGTATTATAGCAATCCTCCAAAGAAATATGATACCTCCGAAAAAATATTCTACTTCTGATCGCATATTTTTGCTCGCCTCATTTTCTCTCTTTTCTCCTCTCTCTCTCTCTCTCTCTCTCTCTCTCTCTCTCTCTCTCTCTCTCTCTCTCTCTCTTTACTTATCAATCTCTTGCTTCTCATTCACTCTCTCTCTTTCTCTGTCTCGTAATTCCTATTTCTCATTTCGTTTCTATCTGCTTTACTTCTCATTCTTTTTTTCTATCCCTTTTCTCTCTATTTGAACACAAGTCTCTATTTAAACCATAGTGAATTATAGGTTAATTTCTTTTTTGAGTAGTATTAGTTAATAATTGAACACTATGGATCCAAATAAATGCGAACTCTGCATGGTCGATCCAAACGACCTCGACGATATCTGTTAGATCGATCCATATTTTAGTTTGTTTTCCTTGATAAATTAGATGGTTTTTAACATTCACCTATCCTCTGCCGGTGCTGATACATCCTAAGATAGAGCACTATCGCCACATCTGGGGATGTATCGCGGCAGATTACAGATTCGACTTCGAAATCTAGTGGAAATTATCTCTTCTTCCCCTTACAGTCCTTTTCTCACAGAAGAGACGTTGTTACTGTCTCTCTCTCTCTCTCTCTTCTCTCTTTTCCTCACTTCTCATTATTTCTACTTCCCAGCCTTTCTATTCCTCAACCTCTTTCTATCACTCACCTGATTCTCTCTCACTCTCTTTGTTTCTGTATTTTTTACTTCATATTTCACTTTTTCTATCACCTTGTCCTCTCTCCCTCTTTCCGTTTCTCAGTTTCAATTCTCATCTTTTGTCTATCTTCTTTCCCCTTTCCTTTCGCTCTTTCACATCTTGCTGTTTCTCTTTCCCTCTTTTTCTAACTCTTTCTCTTTTTATGTCACTCCATTGATTCTCGCCCTCTTTCTCTATCTCTCTATCTTTCTACCATCTGCCTCTCTTATTCGCCACCCTCCTTTCGCAGCTGTTACAAACAACAACAACTAAAAACATTAGATATTTTCACTCACACATAAATTTAAACCAACTTTGCATTTGTCTTTTTTCTAGCTTTAAACATTCGTATCTAGTAACGAAACTAAAACTTCTTGAATAATTAAATTGATCAAATTACTGACAAGTCCAGTATTTTAAAATAGATTCTTTATTTGTAATTTTCTTCGTCTTTATTTTAAAAGCAAAAATATAAAAACAAATATATCTCTTTACATCTCTCGCTATCCCTCTCTTTCTCTCTCCCTCTTTTTCTCTCTCTCTCTCTCTCTCTCTCTCTCTCTCTCTCTCTGTTACTCTCTCTACTACTACTCCTTGGGTAGAGCACTGTTGTAAGCGATTTCACTTGGTGTTTGAGAGGCATAACACAAAGCTCTTTCATTGTAAATAAACAAACAAATCGAGCACTTTAAAAGTGATGGTCACATGTTTATATAAATAGATATTTATAGACGTTTGCGAGCACTGATCCCCAGGGACAGAAGATAAAACTGCTGATTATCAACTTGAGGGTTATAGGTTCTAACTTCTAGTGCGGGATGGATGCTAGTCTAGCCGCACTGAAGAACTGTGATACAGTGAAACAGTTTGTCTAACGTTCCAAAAATGTTGCCTCCTATTTTTTATTCGGCCCGATTACAAACTGCATTGTTATAATGACTGAACTTATGCATGCATGACCTGAAGGTTTCATCTCTCTATTGTAGATATTGACAGTATAAGATTCTAAGAAAGTAACTCTTATTATTTATCTGTATATTTTTATTTTTCGTATTATTTGGATTCATCGAACTAATGTTCTTATCCTGATAGATCCATATAGAAAGGATTTATCGGAATTCTTTATTCACATTTAATAATAATAATAATAATAATAATAATAATAATAATAATATGATTTCTCCCGGCCTTCACGTTAGGATCTAAGTGTAGTATCTGTTCTGTCACTAAATAATGTAAGTGAAATTCTTCTAGGCTGAGGTAATATCTATTATTATTTTATTCTTAATTTTGCATTCCTTACATTAACTTTATTTTTTCTCGCACAAACACTAGAGATGAGGTTTTCAGTTCCCTCCCACTGCACGAACTTAGACACCAATGTGGCAAAGTGGGATTAAGAAGTCAGCGCCCCCGTGGAGGCGTAGTCTGACCTGCAAAAAATGGCTGGGCATTCCCCGGTAAGGGCGCCTCAAGCGATTAGCAAAAAAGAGAAGGCAAAGCCTGGGAAGGTGGGCCTCCTAGAACTGTACAGAAACTCCCATCACAAAATCAACAGGCACCGAATCATTGCAGGAGATGGTCTAATCCGTGTTGATTTTAGAGGCTGAGGACACAAATACTACAAACGAAACTAATAAAAAAAAAACGCCTTAAATAAAACAAATATTGTATATCTGTAAATTATGCCGGAACATAAACATGGTAAGATTTGTGTCTGCGGAAGTTGTAAAACCACCAGCATGTTTAAAGAATAACCATTTATTTAATTTTTTTTTAACTAAGCACCCCCCTCCATAATTACAAGAACAAAAAGTTAATGTTTCTCATTGATGTTCAATCGGTTGATGTCTGAAAACAAAATGGCGCCACTTCCGGTCTGCTTCTTTGACAATAAAAATAAACCACGCTTTATTCAACCACCGCTGTTACCGTCGCCACACTTCAATTAACCAATTCTTCCGAACATGATTTATTTGTTATGCCTCTCGTAAAAACATTTTTTTTGGGGGGGGGTCTTTCTCTTTGATTATCTTACTCCGTGATGTAGCAACAGTTTTATATTTCAAATGACCACGCAGGGAATGACGGACGACGATAGATGAAGAGTGCAGAACAAAACACTTAATGTTATGTAAAAATGAAAATAATATTTCATTTGTTTACTTTTCAAGGAAAAGATTAGATTTTTTTTTTTCAAGTAATAATCGAATCAATAAATTGAGAAAAGTAATTGGAAATCGAATTTGAATGCAGAAAAATGTCGAGTTTTCCGCATTGGAAGACAAAATATAAAATAAAAATATTTCAACAGAAGCTGAAAAGTAAAGTAAATGAAGAATATAAAAAAGTTAATCTAAATCAAGTTTAATAATTTTTGTGTTATAGGCAAAAAAAATTGTATATATATATAAAACAGTAGATTTGTGTGTCTGTGTGTCTGTGTGAAAATATTTAACCGATAAACTCTTAAACTACTGGTCACATAAAACTGAAATTAATAGGAAATAGTAACCATACACCAAGGATTGTTTATAACGAGTAAAATCTTTGTTTGGGTGAATGAAAATGTCGGCAAGATGAAATGCAAAATGTTTGTTTTAACTTACCGACATATTTCTATTACCTTTGCGCATGGGCAAATTCATTCATAACTTGAATTGATTAATTCAAAATCTTTCTTATCTATCTGTGGACAGCTCAAACGGCAGGGAATGTAGCTGGGGCGCTAAATGTTTTGGTTCCGATTTTATTTGATGGCCTTCAAGTTATTTTTTTTTTTTAAATTTGGAAATAAATATTATATATATATTTTTTTTAAATTTGGAAATAAATATATATATATATATATATATATATATATATATCGAGAGAGAGAGAGAGAGAGAGAGAGAGCGAGAGAAAGAGAGAGAGATACAGCATAATCACATTGCTATACTGATTCTTGTTAGATCACCGAAGTTAAGCAAGATGAGCTTGGCCAGTACGAGATGGATGACCATGTGAGAAGAATAGCAGGTACTGTATGGGCTCTCCGCATATCAGTATTGTTCCCAGATGTGTTGTTGGAGATTGCGCAACACTAGTAATATAAATCTTAAATCTGATGTATTAGTTCGTAAAGTGAATACAAAAATTAAAAATTGAGACAAATGAACAAATTAACAAAAGAAAAATGTGATTGCTGTAATGACACAACACATTTAACATATGTCAACGCTACTCTTTGTTTCTTAGAAGTGAAGAACACCAAAATTATATATATGGCAAGTAAGCTACACACGTTTGTATTTTATTCCAAGTATTTACAGTCTTCGCTTTTATTGCCAACCCGCTATCTATTCTTTCTTCAACTAATGATTAAAGCATAAATAAGTCCGTCATTATATTTAAATTACTTATCTTCTATATATATAAAATTGAGAGCTTTTCTGACTTGATGTTAAAAGCCTACTTTTCTATTAAAAAATGATTGAGATTGTCAGACTGACTTCCTCATCTTGGTTGTTATCGTCACTGATAGAGAGAGAAAACCTTGAATAACAACATAGGTTTAACATTAACAAAAACCAAATAAGAATTGTCCTAGTGACATATAGCCGAGTGGTCCTAGACGTTGTATCAAAGTTTCCTGAACGAAGGCAGTAAAAAGTAACATTCAAAACAGAGAATCAGCAACTATGTCCCAAAGCCTAGCGGAGTCCGAACACGGTAGCCCCGTAATAACCTTTGCGCATAATAATAATAAAAGGTTGGGTTCGAGACTCCTAGCTGGAGTCCGAACACGGTAGCCCCGTAATAATAACAAACGGTTCCCCAGTTCGATACAAAACACCTGATGAACGGCCGAAACGTAGTGACGATAACAACCAAGAAGAGGTAGTCAGTCTGACAATCTCAATCAATGAAAACACCTTATCTCAAAAATGCAGACAATTACTAAAAAATGATTATAAAAAACTTCTTAGTATACTCAATTATGAATATACGAGCGACTTCATGAAGGTTAACTAATTTGCATATTCATTTTAAAAACGAACGTTTATTAATTAATTATTAGTGGTTTCTTATTGATTGGTTTCATTTAATTCTTTCTATGCAGAATTTATACATTGTGTATAATTGTGTAGAATTTAGGATGAAAAACGTTCTAGCATGTTGACATATATACATGCCTATAAAGTTTATTTATTCATTTATTGATTAAATTTTCACCCAAAGGCACAGTGCCACTTTGAAACTATTAAAGTAGAAGGCTTTCTTACATATAGGGATTTCTATTGTGTAGGGGTGGGATTTTGCTGCTTGTCAGGTTTGTTGGGGATATTTACGTCGAGGAGGTACAAGGTCTTGTAGTTCGTAAGATCATCCACGATTCAAATACTTGTTATTAAATTTTTGACCACTTATTTTTTATTTTTTTCTATAAATTATATGTTTATTGAAATAAACTGTTTCTATTGGTGTCTATTCTTTTCTGTCGTGTCTGGGTATATGTATGTATGTATGTATGTATGTATGTATGTATGTATGTATGTATGTATGTATGTATGTATGTATGTATAATGGTTAGTTGCAGCTCAATGACTAAAGCAAGAATCAGTCTACAATCTTATTTATCTTTGATATGAGCTGATTATTTCACTTGTCATTGGGATAGAACTAACCACTATATATATATATATATATATATATATATATATATATATATATATATATATATATATATATATATATATATATATATATACTCGGAAAACGGAAACATAAAGTCGTTGAGTTTGTGGTTTCTTTTTTGTTTATTTTTGGATAGTTTATACTTTATTATTGCTTTAAAGCATATTTTATACAACCCCACACACACACACACACACATATATATATATATATATATATATATATATATATATATATTATGTATATATTATGTATATATCTTATGTATATATATATGTATATATATATTATGTATATATATGTATATATATATATTATGTATATATATATTATGTATATATATATATATACATATATTATGTATATATATATATATAGTGTGTGTGTGTATTTGTGTGTGTGCGAACGTTTGTGTGCTCAAATCTATTTTCTGTTTATTGATTGTTTTCAACCATCAATCGATTTCTTCTCCCGCTATTCCATTTTCATTCCATCCTTGCGGACCTGTTGCCCCTCCACCGCCTTCATTTTTCCTACCATTCCATTCCATTTCTGATACAAGAATAGGCAATATCATTATATGCTTCATAAAATAATTGCATTCTTGTTTGAAGTCTATCTTTCATCAGAATATTTTCACCTAATAGAAAGCTGTCTACACTTACGACAATTTCGCTTCTAAGCGCTTTTTTATTATATAAGTCCACGAAAGAATCCATGGAATCTTTCCCAAACGATCAATAGAAATTTCAAATGTTAATATTTTCAATTTATTTTCCTTCGTTAGAAAAGGGAGCCATAATAGACCTTTAAAATCGATATTTCATCAGATTTATTTCACGCATTTTCCATTGGAAGAGAAACGCAGAACGCACTATCGAGTGCTTTTGACGAAACTACTCGCCCACTTCATTCAAATGAAACGCGCAAATGTCTGCTAAGAAAATGGATAAACGACTTGACATCATTCCGAAAACATGAAGTGTACCTTGAGCCATTAGACTCTTCTGTATCGGGATAAAGTACCGCTCGACTTGGTCGTATGAAGTGCACTGTCTTATACTTCTTTAGGAAAGAGCTTATTGTCGGCTGTCTGAGCTTACCCAATCTCGAATTCTCCTTCAATGCGACTTTGGAGTTCTTCCTGGCTTCTTGGTTGCTGATATTGGTACTCTCTGGCCTTTGAAATGCCGTTAAAGCTAGTCTATTCATGTGTGATGTCAGTGGATGAAGCAGCTAAATTCTCTTGCATCCTTTCCAAATCACATTTTGTTATCTGAATGATGCTTCCAAAAAGTTTCACACTAACTTTGCGTTTCTCTGTTCCGGTGAAGAGAGTTGAACGTCGCATTAATCTTCTTTCCAATAAACTTTTTTTTTCAAACATCCTGTAGTTTTGATGTACAAAAAATATAAACAATCTTTAAATTAAGATTTATTATTCACGAATTTCTTAAGAAATTGCTTCCTTTTTTTAAGGAATGTAATTAGATAAATAAATTATTTTCCTTTATAATTTACTAGCAGTTCAGCCAAGCTTTGCTCTAGTCCTATGTACTGTTTATAGCTTTATGTGCATATGTATATATATATATATATATATATATATATATATATATATATATATTAAAAATTTTGACTCATGTCCAGGTAAACTACATCTAAAATTTCAAGTGTTTAGACCCAAAATTGGCGGAGGAGTTTGGTAGAGTCTGCAAAGGTCAACTCTTACAACTTTGACCTCTTGGCAGCCATTTTTTTGCTCAAAATCTGATTAAAAATGCTTGTTGCATGTCTGATACCCTTTAAGTAAAATTTGAAATGTTTAAACCTAAAATTGGCTGAATAGTTTGCTAGAGACCGCAAAGGTTAAATCTTTTTAACTTTGACCCTTTTGGTAGCCAAATTTTCGGCCAAAAACTGATTATAAAGCTTGCCCCTGGTGAACGATCTCCTCTCATTGTCTGATCTCACTTCCTATATTTTTATTCTGCTAATCAACTATTTTTTTAATTCCAATTTCACTCCAAACAAGGCACAGTGCAACTTTTATGTAAGGGGCTAATATCGAGGACATTGCAGGGATAATATGTAGGGAGTTGAGCAGTAAGATGTCTGTTCACATTACACTTGAACTTCTGCATGTCAGTACAGTTGGAAAAGCAGGAACCCAGAAGGGAGTTCCAGAGTTTAGCAGTTCTGAGAAAGAAATTATTAAAGTAGAAGGCCTTTTTACATCTAGGGATCTCTACTGTGTAGGGGTATAATTTTGCTGCTTGTCGGGTTTGTCGGGAGTATTTACGTCGAGGGGGTACAAGATCTTGTAGTTCGTCAGAGTATCCGCCATTAAAATATTTGTAGAACAGGCAGAGAGGTGCATCATTTCGTCGATGGGACAGATGTTGAAGCTTAGATGACAGTTCAGTGGCGACACTCTTTTGACAACTGTCCAGAAGCGATAGACTAGTAGCAGATGCTTCAGCCCAAATGTAACAACAATACTCCATACATGGGCGAATGGTGGCCTTGTAGAGGTACAGGATACTTCAGGTGTATTAAATTTATAGCACGGTAGAAAGAGCCCACCTTCCTCGCAGCGGTCCTGGCAATGCTCTCAATATATCTGTTCCAACTCCTGTTCCCTGTGAACATTAAGCTGAGGAGTTTGAAAGAAGTAACTTTAGGTAATGTATCTTTAGTCGAAGTTATTGGTGGTTGAGAAGGTTTCTTGTAATTACTGAAGGAAACAAGCTTAATCTTGGCAGCATTGAATGTGACCATTTTTATTTTCATTCCACTAAAGATTGGAGGTCTTCCTTTAGTGCTCCTGCAATTTCTTTAGATATGTGTTCATTTGTTTTCCCCTCGTGCCTGTTAAAGAGCGTGGTGTCATCAGCAAATATATCCATCCCGGAGACAATTTTATCAGGGATGTCATTTATGAATATCAGGAATAATAAAGGTCCAAGCATAGACCGCTGAGGTACACCTGCATTTATATCATATTGTTTACTCTTGTTGTTATAGTGTTTCATCTTTTTTTAATAGCTTTCTAAGATTTGGTGGGGGGGTGTTATAATATCACAGTATATAGAAAGCGACTCAACTAAAAACTTTATGGAACAGGTGAAATAAATAAAAACGCAAAACTTCTTAAATTTGCAAATGAAACGTCAGCGAAAAAAAAAAAAAGGAAGACAAGGGCGATTTCTCTCCCACCCAACTCATTGTTTTTAAACGACTATTCACTTTTATAATTTTATTAAAATTTTTGTCAGTAGTTATAATTTCAATATCGTTTATATATATATATACACTTGTGCCCGATATTATTCATACCCCTCGGATCTTTGAGATTTCTATAAGAATATTGCTCAAACCAGAAGGTAGACAATATTAAAGGGATTTCAAACAATAAATCAAGCATAAGCATTTAATTTTAACTCAACAAATAAATAAATTATGCAAGTTTGAAACATTATACAAAGAAAAACAATAATGGCACTAGTTCAAAATTATTCATACCTCTCTTACTAATAGTCAATAGCATGCCCTTTATTCTTAATAACTGCCTGTAACCGTTTTGGATATTTATCAACAAGGTTTTTACAAGCATCAACACTGATTTTTGACCATTCTTCAATGCAGTAGTTCTTCAAATCCCTCAAATTTCTAGGTTCCCGCTTTTTAACCTCAGTTTTCAATATGTGCCAGAGGTTTTCAATAGGGTTCAGGTCGGGACTCTGGCTAGGCCATTCCAAAACATTAATTTGATTATCCTCAAACCATTTCTTGACTATTTTGACAGTATGTTTTGGATCATTATCCTGTTGAAGGACCCAGTTTGATCCTAAATGGAGCTTCTCCGCATCCTGTCTAATGTTTTTCTGGAGTATCTCCAAATATTGCTCCTTCTTCATGGTTCCATCTATCTTGACCAAACTACCTGGACCACTAGCCGAAAAGGAGCCCCAAAACATTAGGCTACCACCACCATGTTTCACCGTGGGTATGGTGTTCTTTGGGTTGTAAGCTTCTCCTTTCTTCCTCCAAACGTAAGAAGCATCCATATGGCCAAACAATTCAATTTTTGTTTCGTCAGTCCACAAAATACTTGAGAAAACGGACTCTGGAGAATTCACATGGGTCCTAGCAAACTTTAGACGTGCTGCAAGGTGTTTTCCGGTGTGCAATGGAGTCCTTCTTGGTCTTTTTCCTTTCAGACCATTTTCATGCAGAGTCCTTTGCAATGTTTGCCTTGATATTTTTATGCCAGAAGACTCCAGATTTTCTAAAATGTCCTTAGTAGTGGTGGTTGGATTTGCATTAACACTTCTTACAATATTCCTGGTGGCTCTAGCAGACAGTTTCCTTTTCCTTCCTCTACCAATCAAGTTGTTTGTTGTGTGGTGGCTCTGGAATTTTTTGATGATGCTCTGTACTGTTGCTGTAGGGACCTACAAATTTCTTGGAAATTGACTTGTAACCTAAACCATCCTTATGTGAATTCACAATTTTAGTCCTAAGATCATTACTAAGCTCTTTTTTTATTCCCCATTCTAATAATTTTTATTCTTTTATTGGTTTTCAGATGATATCATTTTAATTTCTGAAAAATGCAAAAAACGTAATGAAATTAATCAAAGGTTGTATAAAAGCATTCAAAATAAGAATCAAACAGGAAACAAACAGTCAGAAACTCGATTAATACTGAAAAAATAAGGGGGTATGATTATTTTTGAACATTGCAGATTTTATAAATAGCTGTATATTTCTTTTATTACAAGTATCCCGAGATTTTAAAATGACGAAAATTATCAGAAGAGGTTTATTAAGAATATGTATCAATATGGACGTAAACAATAAATTCTTACAAAGTTACACCTAATAAACTCAATTTTCAAGGGGGGGTATGAATAATATCGGGCACAAGTGTATATATATATATATATATATATATATATATATATATATATATATATATATATATATTATTGACATCTGGATCAATAGTTTTCATTAGCCGTTAAAATACACGCTCTTTCTGGTTGCGCAACGGTCAACTGTTTGTCTTTGGTCAAAAGACGTTTCCTTCCGGTTATTTTTTTCTCGCGCTTGTTTCAATGGCGAATACTAAAAATGGCGTTGACGGCAAAAAAAAATAGGATTTAATTATTGCAGAACACCAGAAAAAATGAAGAAGAAAAAGAAAAATGTAACTAAATATTCAAGCAATCAAACGGAAAGCCTCACAAACTTTAACACTCAATCATTTCTAGAATGATGTGATAAAATAACAATTGAACTGTTAAATATTGCGTCAATATGTTGATGCCATACTGGTGTAAACAGAAGAGACATCGAACTTGAAAATATGTATCATAGCGATATTTGACAAGTGTGTGCAAAATTAATATTAAAAACGGCCGCATTAAGCAAAAACAAATAAAATAATTTATTAATTAAAGGTTATATTAAGAAAATAAATTGAAAGTTTTATTAGAAGTTAGATTATAATTATGGCTATGTTTCAGCACGTGACATAAAGAACATAAAACCTGAAATAAGACGCATCGAGGAAGAGTGAAAACTTATTCCTCTTTGGCTAACAAGCTGACAAGATTCGAACGTTTTTATTAGAGCTCTATCTTCTCTCGCCTGAAGTTTACGTAATATGTAACTTTACAGTGCTACAAAAATGGATATAACAAGAATCTGACGTTATTATGTCTGTCTTCACAGTCCAGAGTCGACTTGGCAATCTAGAGGATATCTCTCGTCTCTACTTCCTCTTTTACTCAGTAGAGATGTTGCTTCTTTCTACTGTAGCTTTATGTGTATGAAAGATGCTTGACTGTACTTCATCTCTGGAGTTCTTTAGTAAAACATTCACAGCAAGAACTCATCTAACTACAACCACTGCAAAGAACTTCTCTGTCTGTCTGTTTGTCTGTCTGTCTCTCTCTCTCTATTTCTCTCGATTTCGCCTCCTTCTCTCTCTCTCTCTCTCTTCACCCAAAACGAAACGAATCTTCCATGAACAAAGTTTCCTTTCTAGAACATACCATCTATCTACAAGATGCCACGTGCCTGCTTCTTAACTGACTACATCATGGTTGATTTCAAGTCTAACGAGAACAAATACTTGTTGAGCAATCGTCTTGAATAATCAAATCCCCTTGCGTAATCTTTTGTCCAGTCTATTGTTTCTTGCCCCCTCCTGGGGTGATCAACGTCCAGGTTTTGGTCTATTTAATCTTTATCCTCGAATGGTCTCCGACTTGATAAGTGGTGATCTATTAGTATAAAAGAGTATGTTTATGGCTTTTTTATCGTTGTTCATTTACAGACGTGAAAGACAAAGACAGTAAACGCCAACTGCTACATTTCTACATTAACAATCATCACGGACACTATTACTAAGATACGCCATTATTAATTGAGCTGACTACCTACAACGTGTCAACGACAGCTACGCTCTGACTTCCATAAGAAATTGAGTAGGAACGAAATGATTTCTCATCTTTCGTTATAAAATGTTTATTCATGGCACGTAACATTACAAGATGTAACCTCAAGGTGAATCTATGTAACAAATTTGTGTTAAAATGCATGTAACATGCCTATTTTTATGTGTAAAACATTGAATCGCATTTTGCCAATAAAGGTTTATCCGAATATTGTATAGTAGCAGGACTCGTGGAAATTCCATCAAATAAAAAATACGTTTCACCAACAAATATTTTTTGATAAAGATGATATTTTTTCAGGATAACGCAAAAAAATTAGATTTTTGGGGATAGAAAAACCAATAACACGCAGCAAGTTTGAGTTTATTAATATTTCTATGAAAACAGTATCCATTATATTTTACATATAGTAGTGATCCAAATGATATAAATTAATAAGTACTAATAAATACTCAGAAAGTAATAGTTGTGTTACATAGTTCAATACAAATAATAAAATCACATAGTGACAATCTTTAATTTACTCCTACCACACCTCTTGGCGGAGAATGTTCTTCTTTTGCCTTGTTTATTTGGAATGCTCTTTTTGTATATAAGGTTTCGCTGACTTCTTTCTTCATTGAAGAACCGCTGAATGTCGAAATTACAACGAGTTCTCTTCTTACACCAGTACAACACTCATCATATATTATTATGATATTGGAAAAAAAGGCTACATCAAAGGGAGGTCACTCTCATATTCTTGTCCATGTGTGTTAGATTGGTCTTTTTAAAGCTAAATATTGCGGATTTGGCTTTTTAAAAACATTTTGACCTTCAAAATCTTAAAAATGTAACGTACAGACTAACCAAAGAGAGAACAAACAGAATATAATATAGATTATAGAGAAACTTAACAAATTTAATTCATGTGTGTTCAGGAACAAACAGCTGATTTTCAGATTATTAGCAAAGCCAGGTAAAACATGTATGCGTGTGAATGTTCACACAATAAAAAGAAAGCAGTTGATGATTTATATGAGAATTCAAATTCAACATGATATATAATCCAACATATGAGGTTACCCTCTTCTTCATCATAATTATCCATTATAACTCGGGTGGTCAACATACAAAAATAAATGGCTCCTTATTGTACATGAATAATACAGGGTGGCCCACTTACAAGTAGCTCAGAAAATGTAGTAAGCGGAGGGACATCCTTTTATTGTTTAAATTACCTGTCGTGTTATAAAAGATGTTCCCAGTTGACATCTATACATTTTGGGGCACGTTTAACAACGTTTGCAGATACTGCCAGTAGATCTTCTCTCGCAAGAAGTGAACAGCCGAGCTGGTCGAAAGAGTGAGAGAGTCTCTCTGGCAGAGTCCGAAACACTCTGTGCGTAAGCGAAGTCAGTCCCTCGGTATGTACCGTGAGACTTGCAGGAGAGTGCTGGTGAACGATATCAGGGCTTACCCATACAGGATACAGACGCTGCATACCCTTACAGCCTCAGACAAGAAGCAGAGGAAGTCTATGGCAGTAAAGATGCTTGAGAAGATCGAGTAGATACCGAGTTTCCTTAACCTCCTTTGGACCTCAGATGAAGCCCACTTCCATCTTGATGGAAAGGCGAACTCCAAGACAAATGTCTTCTGGGGGTCCTTCAGACCCAATGAAGTAGCCACCAAGCCCCTGCACTCTCCTGAGTGCACGGTTTGGACTGCAATCTCGGCCATAGGCATCATCGGACCAATCTTCATCGAAGAATCTGGCGCAGCAGTGACAGTCACCAAGGAGCCGTATGTGGAGGTCCTCAAAACCTTCAAGAGTGAGCTCCAGACCATCTACCTGTCTCTCTTGAGTAAGTTCTGGTTCCAGCAGGATGGATCAAGTTCTTACACCTCAAACCTGTCCCGAGATTGGCTGAAAGAGAACTTCGGAGGCCGAGTGATCAATCTCAAGACTGATTTTAAGTGGGCACCCCATAGCGCGGACCTAAGCCCCCAGATTTTTTTTCTTTGGGGCTATCTTAAGGACAGAGTCTACGCAGGGAAACCCAGAATCATCACGGAACTCAAGGAAGCCATCAGGGAGGAGATGAGAGCCATTATCAATTCGGTCTGTAAGAACGTCATGGACAACTTCGTGCTACGCCTCAAGAAATGCACGGAGCTAACTGGAGGCCATCTAGAACAGATGCTGTAGAACGGAGAAAAAAGGCCAAAGACCCTAGTGTTGTGATGTGATGTTTTGAATATAATAAACTAGTTATGATCAACGTTTCATTTCATTCGGACAAAACACTAAGAAACGGGGCCTAATTAGAGTTGGGGTCCGTATTTTGGGGCCACCCTGTATTAGTTAATAATTGAATAATATGGATCCAAATAAATGCGAACTGAATGGTCGATTCAAACGACCTCGACGATATCTGTTAGATCGATCCATATTTTAGTTTGTTTTCCTTGAGAAATTAGATGGTTTTTAACATTCACCTATCCTCTGCCGGTGCAGATACATCCTAAGATAGAGCACTATCGCCACATCTGGGGAAGTACCGCGGCAGATTACAGATTCGACTTCGAAATCTAGTGGAAATTATCTCTTCTTCCCCTTACAGTCTTTTTCTCACACAAGAGACGTTGTTACTCTCTCTCTCTCACACACACACACACACACACACTCTCTCTCTCTCTCTCTCTCTCTCTCTCTCTCTCTCTCTCTCTCTCTCTCTCTCTCGGTTCTCTCTCTCTCGCGTGCGCACTCTCTCTCTCTCTCTCTGCTCTGTCGTTATTTTTATTGGAGGTGCTTAAGTGAGTTCCAACCCCCTCCTGTGAAACATCCTCAATAAAAAAAACTTATCAAACATTAACCATTGCAAGAGATTATCTTTCTTCTTCAGTGTACTTAAAACTAAACTAAATGATCCTGAACAAATTGTTTTTCCCCTCGAGAACTCCCCATCTGTGTAATACAATACCGTGAGGCTTATTCCTAGCTGAGTCTAACATGGTCGTTTTTAAGTCCACTATTAATGCATTCTTGTTCAACTGCCCACGTAAATAATCGATTTAATTAAACCATCATTTACAATTCTTTTCAAAAGTGTTGTTCATCACCAACTGACAATCTCATAAACACTTATACTCTAATGTCGTTTGAGCTTTATTAAACGATGGCTAATCAATATTTAAACAAAAATACCTCGAAAAGATGACTCTGAATCCTTTTAGTTCCGTAAGATAACTGGTTAAGTGACGTCAGGAGTGACCAACCCAATAAATGTCTTAGATGACTCTAAACCTTATTGCAGGCATCGTCATAACTTTCTCTGGGCGCTTACGTGTAAATTCCTCGTCGCTTTTAATATATGTGGAAACTACATCATGCTGCTTGACTTTCACATTAATTCCAAAAAAATCGTTCCGTGGAAACTCAGGCAAGCTGTATCTGAGATGACTTCGGCTGAATTGTTGGAGAGCTTCCTTTTTGGTTCGGGTCACTGAGTCGTAGAACATGCTGCCGGAAGAGGTAGCCAACTTGCAAGCATCCAAAGAATTCATGGCGCCATTGAATGACACATGGCCTCTGAACTTTGAATGATTAACCTTGACTTCAGTATAAAATGATATAATGGGCTCGATTTCGGAATACAACATCGTCAACTGAAATTGAAATCTAACTTTTAAGTAGTTTTTTTATAGCAAGTCATATTCTTTGCATGACAATTCGCCGCAGTAGAAGCCAAGCAGCAAACCCTGACTGTGTTTCTGCTCCGTAATCGTAACGGTGCCCGCAATAAGGTGCCTAAGACAAACGTTCAAATTGTTAATATCTTCTGTCATTCCACATGGCTCCTTGCACCATTTTCAACAATATATTTCTTTTAATTCGACCATTATGGAAGACGAGGTGTTATGTGTTTTAACAAAAGTCTCTTTAAATTAATCTATAAAACCAATCGCATACAAAACATTGAAGATTCTGGCATAAAATTATCAAAATATGGTTGATTTGCTGCAAAAGTAAAACACCATGAATTCTTTTAGCGAGAAATAATCTCCATAATCGAATGAAAACGGATATAAACATAGTATTTCCATAGTCCGAAGCAGTATCTAGTGCACCAATAACGAACACTCGCTAATTTAAGTGCAATCATAAACATGTACGATCTATATTTACGCTTTCTTCTTTGTTTAAGAAATTCAAACGTTGTCTGAATCCGGATGGGTAATGAGAAAGAAACCAAAAAATCAGCAAAAATTCATTTGACAGATATTGATGCACATTTTTCATCATTTTTTGTATTTCGTTTTCGAGTTTTTTTTCTTTTTATTTTGGAATCTTTTTTTTTTTTTGTGTGTGTGCTTTGTGTTTTTGATTCGTGGCAAAATCAACAAGGTCTAATAATGAAAAGAAAACGATGTTTGGTTCTTTATGCCTGCAAGCCAGATTCCTTCTCTTTTTTCCTTATCTTTTCCAGCGGTTTTTTTTTTTTCGTTGACTCCGGCTATTCCTGGAATTTCTTGGGATCGGCGGATAAAAACTATTCGCTGTAAATAGAAGAAAAATAAATTATCGTTGGAAAAGAAAATTGTTTTTATTTTTATTTTTTGTTTTGTTTTCGTTTATAGGTTTTCGTAATTAATATATTCTTCCCCGACGCTAAACACAAGTAGACACACATACGCACATGAATACATACAAACATAAAAACATAAGCACATACACACATAAACGTATATACATCTACAGCACATACTGAAATAAACGGATTGTCAGTATTAAAATAAGTGACCGAGTTCTTAAGTACGTTTGAGCAGCTCATGTTTCAAGAACATAAGTAATTATTTTCTGCAGAAATTTGGACATGGATCTAAATAAAAAAAATAGTCAAGGGAAACCTGAAAGCTCCTTTTTATTGGCTACTACTATGAACATGCATGTATGTGCTCACTGCAAATGCTCTGATTGCCGCACTCTTGGTGCCGATCCAAAGTTGTTCGATTCAGTCAGTGCTGCAGCTAAGGAGTCGTATCGGGCGAGATAGCAAAAGGTAGAGACCTAAAGGAGAAAGTTTGGCAAACTCTGAGTGAAGTCACATAACATGTGGAAATAAAGTTATATGTAAAATATAACCTGAAATATCTTCATTCATAGCATTTTACAAAACCTAGAAAAGGAACAGTAGAAAAAAGGATATGTGTATGGGGGGGGGGTGTTTGTTAATGAACTGTGTTCGTCATCGTAAGGTGAATGTTTCCTGTGAACGGTTCAATAAATGACACAAACATTTATTTAACTATTTATTTGAATGTGTTAAACACACACACTGTTAGATAACGCGTTGATTGACACAGGAATGGAGATTCGGGAATTGAAGAAACAAAAAATCTCGGACGATGCCAGGTGTTCGAAAATAACAAACGAGAGGCAGAGTTCCAGTTTCTGCCTATGTAGCAATATTATTATGCATATCCATACGCTAGGTGTATCAGAAATTTGAAGATTTTGACACCCCTAACAGAAAACGTCGAATAAAATATAGAAAACTCATAATTTCTCTTTTTAAAGTGGGTTGTTTATTTTTTGTATGGAATATACTTCCAAAATAAACTATTAAAGTTGTTTAAAAAAACAGTGTTTACAAAATGTTTACAAAATGCCGGTGTGCCTTCATGCAGCCATTTTTTACGTAATGAAATCAATAGAAGTTTACGAGTTAAATATTTTTCAATTTTTAAACTTTAAAAATCTATAAAAAAATTTTATTGGTTCAATTTTTACGATATTTACAGGGTCAATGTGAAATCTTATGCTCTTTCCAATAAACCAAATATAATATTTTAGAGAAACGTTTTTTTCAAATTCATCCCCCATCTTGAAATGTCTATTAAAATTTTCATAATTAATTTATGTGCCAAAGTTTTATATATCACAAATTGAAGATAAAAGATCAATAAAGAAAATATTCTAATTTAAAACAAAAAAAGAATAGTTTTTTGGAAATTTACCTGTAAAGTCCAAAGTGTAAAACCTTTTTTAAAAAAAAAAACACTTTGGTTTTCTTTTTTTTTAATGAAAGCTCATGTTATGCTTACATCGTCAAGTAAATACCAGACGCTGACGGGAAATATTTCTATTTCATTGAATGTTTTCTTTTTTAGATATTTAAAAAAATATTACTCGATAAAGAAGTATCAAAATATATCAATCAAAAACTCGTGTATTTCATTAAAATAATTTTTTTTTTTTAATCGACGAAGCGGAATTTTTGTTCTGGGGGAAAACTTATAAGTGAATGTGCGTTTCCTTTTTAAATACGGAGGATGAAAAATACTAATTTGGTTAACACACGTAATAAAAAAGAGACATTATTTATATCCCTTGGACTCATCCGTATTTAATAAATTTCATTTTAGCAGGAGCAGCTTCGCGCAAAACAAAACACGTTGCGAAAATGCGATTTTCTACGACCCTCGCTTAAAAAAATCCTTTTATTTAAAAAATACATGGAATTTAAAATATCAATATGGATAAATTCTTAACAATTAAGGATGGAACTACCCATTTAATAGTATATTTTTTTAAGTAAGTGATTTTTGGCATTTATATATATATATATATATATATATAAGCATATATTTTTTTTAAAGAAAACCGCTTTAAGAAACAAATATTGCATAATTTGCTATTAAACCTGATTTTTTTTTTTTAATTTGGTCTTTGCTCCTTTAATTGAAAAAAAAATTAGGCTTTGAAGTATATTTTTCAAGTAGTTATAAGCTTCGAAAAATAGTAAGTTGAATTATTAAAGTTCTGATCATCATTTTTAATGGCCACTTTCTGATACACCTATCCATACGCATATACATTTATAGAGACTTAGGCGTGTACATATATGTGTGTATGTGTGTATGTGTATGTATGTGTGTATGTGTGTGTCTGTGTGTGTGTATGTGTGTGTATACCCTTTTATATACACAGTTATATAGACCGCTGTAAAACACCCAGAGACACACCACCTAACTGAACGCTAGCCTTAAAAAGTAAAACAGCTGCTTGTATCCTGCTCGGGGGAGGGTCAGCTTTTAACTGCCTCGTATTTCTATCTAGAATTTTCACCTCTGACAATAATTTAGAGATTCAGACCTTTATCACTATTTGAGATATCAACTAGAATTAATCGCTTCAAAGGGCCTCATCTGAAGGTAATCTTACACATTACTTTTCTCAGGTGGGTTGCTTTCAGTTTGAATCCCGTTTAATAAGGTATTATATTTTATTTCCAAAATAAAATAACATTTTAGGTGGCCGAACTCCACACAAAGATATTTTCAATTCTCTGTGTCTCCCTTTTTCCTTTAACCAGACATTGTCATTTATATACCCACCAAAATATGCAATCTATTGTTTACAATACATCGACTATATATTATACCAGGATTATTATTACCGTTTCAATAGCGGATACTAAAAATGTCGGATACTAAAAATAGCCTCGACGACAAAAAACTGGATTAACTGTTGCAAAAAGCCAAGAAAAAGGAAAAAGAAAGAAATGTAACCAAATATCCGAGAAATCAAACAGAAAGCATCACCAGATTCAACAAACAGAATAATGTGATAAAATAACAATTAATCTTTTGGGATGAGTAATTTGTGTATTTATTTATTTGTTTGTTTACGGACTGTTATCCTCATCTTCATAGTAGTTGTTTCACCACGCCTCGACAAACTCATCCTCTGGCTTTTTTTCATGTGATTAACCGCGACGGGATAGGAATGCTGAATCTCATAACTGTACTCCCAGTAATTACTGCCTTCCATAGTTGTTGTTGCCTCACCATGTTTAGGCCAACTAAACTTCTGACCTGCTTTGGATAGGATTGAAACCGCTATCTTCAGACAATGCTCACCGAGGAGTCCGTGGCGCAGTGGATTCAGACGTTGAATCTGTACGGTTCTAGGTGAGCATTGTCTGTAGCAGTTTCAATCTTACTCAAGACAGGCCAGACAGCAACTAAGAAAGACAGTAATTACTGGGGACACAGTTACGAAACTCAGCATCCTTTCTCGTTGCAGTTAACCATTAGAGGAATAGTTAACCGAAACATGGTGAGACAACAATAACTATGAAGATGAGGATAACAGTCCGTAAATAAATAAACAATTGATCTATTAAACATTGCGCCATAATATTTAATCTCATCGTATTACGAATAGAATAAAATCGAACTAGAAAATATACAGCGATATTGGAAGTGTGTAAAAATAATTTAAAAAACGGTATATTTTCCCATGGATGAGATTGCTTGTTTAGTAAGAGGTTATCACGTGTTATTCAACCGAGGATTGAAATCTTGTCTCCCCGTCTATTAACGAAAACTCTAACCATTATGCCAAATGGGACATTAGTACAGACCAAAATTGAAGTCTCAAAATCAAAGTAAAAAATTTGTGATACGAACATATTTTTTAATCGAATTTTTTAATCTTTTTAATTTTTGAGCAAAAACTCGCATTACCGGAATAGCCGCTGTTCGGAAAGTTTTATTCGATGCATATATATATATATATATATATATATATATATATATATATATATATATATATATATATATATACAACGAAAAAAATGTTGACCCGTTGGGTCACTCATTGGCCTTAGCTTAGATGGATTCAATCTGTAAAATGTGACTTTGCAAAGTCAGTTATATTTAAAAATATAAAAACAGAATCCAAAATGAGTCTTTTCTGCCTCTTCTCTCTCTATTCCTCTTTCTCTCTCAGTATATATATGTATATATGTATAATGTGCATATGTATAATGTGTATATGTATATATATGTATATATATATATATATATATATATATATATATATATATATATATATATATATATATACTAGCAAAAGTACCCGTCGTTGACTGGGTTCAAAAACAGCCTACAGAAAATTGACTCTGATTTATGAAAGTACTAGCAGGGCTACCCGGCGTTGCTCGGGACCGTATAAACAATGAAAAAACAAAAGCAGATATTGAACATATGTTTTATTCTTAGGGGAGAGGAATCTTTCATCTCAAGTTTTAGCGTTACAAATAAACATTTGTCTTTTATATATATAGATAATGACAGGTTTTTTTGGCCCCCCCCCTCGAAGATAACTGATCAGTTGACCAACTTCTAGTGATCCGTTTGACGTGAAATTTCGATATTTGTCATCCGGGTGATGGGGCTTCGATATGATACCAAATTTGTCAAGTTTGGTTCCGTCTTTCAAAAGTTTTAGCGTTACAAACAAACATACATACATACACAGAGACGTTTGGCTTTTATATATATAGATGAGAGGTTATGAAAAGAAAGGGTTGTAAAGAGATAGCTTCGAATTTGGGGGTATCAAAAGCAAAACAAAATATGATGAAATTAAAATAAAATAGATAAACCCCATAATTTATTACACTATACCTGTTCACACTGAAACACTTATCACAATATTTTGTGGATCTATATTTAAAAACCTTGTTAAACTTTGTGACATATTTCCATTCTATGGGGGTCAGGCGCGAACGAACACCCCATAATTTTATTATACCATATTTCTTCAAACTGAAACATAATTATCAAAGTATACTTACGCAGATAAATATGAAAAGTATTTATTAAAGTTTATGCCTATTTCCATTCTATGGAGGCCAGGCGCGAACGTAGACCCCACAATTTTATTATACCATCCCTATTTAAGTTAAAACATACTTATCAAAGTATTATTATGTACATCTATATCAAAAACACTTGTAAACTTTTTTTTTAATTTTTAAATTGTTTATTTCCATACGTTGTGGACCAGGCGCGAACGCAGACCCCACAATTTTAATGAACCACCGTTCTGCCAGATCAAACATACCCATTCCTGTGTATCGATACATCTTCTATCATTATATGTAATCAGTTTTTTAAAGTAGTCAACCATATAGGAGCTTATTCGTGACCACACACACACACATACACACACACACACATATATATATATATACAGATACACACACATAGACATTCAGCTTTATATTATAGATATATATGTATATATGTGTGCGTATTATATTTTCATGTATACGCATAGTATTATAATTAGATAGATATTAGGAATTAATTTTCAGTATTTCCTTCATCGATGCTTAATACGTGCGTAGATCTAGGTAGTAAGGCATGAAAATATACTCATAGTAATTAAGCTATGCGTAGGCGTTCGTGTTTCATCTCTGTGTGGGATCGTCGGACTATCTGTGCATATTTTTCTCGCGTGCATCTCTTTGTCTTTCTCATACTTTCTCTCCATCTCTCTCTTTCTCTCTTTGTCTCTCTTTCTCTCTCTCTCTCTCTCTCTCTCTCTCTCTCTCTATATATATATATATATATATATATATATATATATAATACTAAAACTCTATGGATCTTGTATGTTTGCAATCAGATTTCCAGTTTTCAACATCCGGTTGCGCATGCGTAAATAGCAACGTCTTCAATCCGTTATTCCAATTCCGGAATTTTTATATCGCTTTTAATACAAACAATTTCATTTAATTTGATCAAATAGTTATTTATATATACAAATAATACATAGATTCATAGATAATTATAATATATATTATAAAATCTATTTATCTATGAATCTATTAATAATATGAAATATTACCCTATACAATTTATGGAAAGAAAACACCTATCACTTTCCCTCTAATAGATTTCAACACTCCTACTCCCTCTGTTTTCGTTACGTACGCGAGAAATAGTTACGTGTATGTGTGAGAGAGAGAAAAAGGGAGCGATGTAAAACTGGATAGAGTTATCCCCCTTAACTAATGCAGACCTTTTTACTAGAGGGCGTTATTACAAAAAAATTTCTTTTTCTTCTTCCCATGTTTTTTAAAGTCGTCTGCTTACATTTCCAAACGGAAAGCTGAATCGGTAAATGCACACATTTCTATTACATTAAATAGTGTTTTCCTTTACACAATGGGTACTGAATGTTTGCTTAAATTAAATGAAAAAAGTTACATTTTATTTTCATTTTCTATTTAAAAAGCCATTATTAACATGTGGAGAGTGTTTTTTTTATTATTCTGTACTTTCAACTAACAATTTCATTTAAAAGATGATATATCAAAATTTGAATTTAACTATAATAAGGATTATGATACCTGTTCAGTGCATATTTACCTATAAGTATGACCAACCACTTATAATTCAGTAACTGTAATTTTAAAAAAAATAACAATTATAATAAACAGAACGACTCATAGAAATCTATCTATATTCTTTTTTCATTTTAATATACTTTCATAGAAATGCTTCTGTTATGTAAAAAAAAACTATTTTCTTTATGCCACAAGTGTCACGCTCATACATGAATTCCATAGCTAATATAACGTACTGACCCAACGGGTCACGGGTCGTCTAGTATATATATAAACTGCATCAAACGCTTTATTACAGATTAGTAAAATATCAATATTTCACTAAATATACGTCATAACAAAATGAAATTCTAATCAAACGATTGCTTTAAGGTTGGTTATTGCCCAAAATTTTATTCACGTATGCGATAATCACGAAGTTATGACATTTTATTCTTTATCGGGTAATATCCACTGTATATCGCTTTATTGCAGGTCTCTTAAAATATTGTTTTACGGCAAAAATACAATGTCTTATCATACGAACTTTATTTTTTACTATATTTTTCTGTCAAAGAATAATGATAAAACGCACATCCTAGGTGCTAAGCCTCAAATAAAGGAATTATTTATCGACATATCCACAATTTTTTAAACTAACTTAAAACAACCTTTTATCCCGCGGGAAAGTCAATTGTTTGATCTTAAAAAGGTGTTATGGCTCTAGCAATATCAACTATGTTCTCCACAAGGCATCCTTTGAAGTAAATTGCTCTCCTTCCTGATGAACTCCTCGTTTTAATATTGGACAGAGATATTAAATGGGGTTAAGGTCTGGAGAACACGGTCGTCAGGTCATGAGAGTTCTTCCAAAGAAGCCCATAGATTCAAAGAAGGCTGCAGTCGCCCTAGCAGAATGGGATGGTACATTGTCATGCATGAAAATTATCTGAAAGCGAAGTAACAATGGTAGGCCATCCATCTAGCCATGGTGACAAATGTTTATCCAAAAAGGCTGTGTACGCATTGCTGGTAGGTTTTACGTTCTCTGGAACTCGGAATGGTCCAACCAACTTATCCCTAATGATACCCGCCCAAAACATGATAACTCATCTCCTCGTTGGTGATGAACTCTGTAAGGAGTTGGAGTTCCGTTCGAGTTCCAAATTTTGGCTCATCCATCCGGACCATCAAAAGTAGCACGGGTCTCATCTGTAATTTTGTGCCCACGCCAATTTTTTCAATGCTTTTTGCTCAATGGGGGCGAAATAGTTTTGATGTTTCTTGCCATCTCATTCAACACATTACATCGGGCCTGTCTGGATCTTGGAACGATTCCAGCTCTTGCAAAAATGGAAGCACTAATGCTATTTGGGGTTCGGTTGACTTCCCTACGAATTTTCCGAATATCACGATGTGAAAGATGCTCCTATCCTTTCTGGATTTGGTGTTGGGGTTGTTCACTAATGAAGCCAAAGTTCTTGGATCCCTTTCCAGTCGCATAGCTAAATCTTTAATGAACAATCCTTCTGCGTATCCAGCAACATTTCCTTTCCGATAACAGTTTTTTTAGCATTTAAAAAAAAACCTGTAATAAGGCAATGGACAGTATAACTTCCTTGATAATAAATAAAATGTCATAACTTCGTGAATATTACATGAATCTTCTTTTTTTTTTTACATTTTCACCCCAAACAAGGCACATTGCCACTTTGTTGTAGGGGGTTACTATCAGGGACATAAACATTAGGGGTACTGTGCAGGAAGTTGGGCAGCAAGATGTCGGTTCACGTTGCACTTGAACTTCTGTATGTCAGTACAGTCGGGGAAACAGGGACCCGGAAGGGAATTCCAAAGTCTAGCTGTTCTGGGGAAGAAACTACTGGAGTAGAAGGCTCTCTTACATCTAGGGATCTCTACTGTGAAGGAGTGGGATTTAGCTGCTTGTCGAGTTTGTTGGGAGTATTTACGTCGAGGGGGCACAAGTGCTTGCAGTTCGTCAGAGCAGTCACCGTTAAAGTACTTGTAGAACAGGCAGATGGATGATACATTTCGTCGATGTGACAGAGGCTGAAGTTTAGCTGACAATTCAGGACCTATCAGATTGGCGACTCCATTTTGAACTTTGTCTAGGAACGAGAGACTAGTGGCAGATGCACCAGCCCAAATATGACAACAATACTCCATACATGGGCGAATGGTGGCCTTATAGAGGTATAGGATACTTTCAGGCGTTAATAGCTTTCTAGCAGGGTAGAGAGAGTCTAACTTTTTCGCAGCGGTCCTGGCAATGTTCTCAATGTAATTGTTCCAACTCATGTTTCCTGTGAACGTTAGGCCGAGAAGTTTAAAAGATTTACTTTCAGATAAAGAGTCATTGGCCATTGCTATTGGTGGCAGAGAAGGTTTCTTGTAATTATTGAAGGAAACCAGTTTAGTCTTGGCAGCATTGAAGGTGACCATCCATTTTTGTCCCCATTCCACTACTGATCGGACATCTTCCTCTAGTGTTTCTGCCATTTCTTTAGATATGTGTTCATTTGTTTTCCTGTCGTGTCTGTTATAGAGCGTGGTGTCTTCAGCATACATACCCATCTCTCAGGCAATTTTGTCAGGGAGGTCATTTACGAATATTAGGAGTAACAGAGGTCCAAGATAGACACCTGGGGCACTCCCGCATTCATATCGTATTCTTTAGATGTACGACCGTCAAGGACAACCTGGATTTTTCTCTTATCTAAGAAGGATCTAATTATGTTATGTATTGTTCCAGTGATGCCGTATGATCTGATTTTCTTGAGAAGACCCTCATACCATACCCTGTCAAAAGCCTTAGATATATCTAGAGCTACCACTCTACCCTCCCCAATTTTCTCCAGTGACTGGTATATACGTTCTGAGATTACAGTTAGGATGTCTGCTGTAGAATGGGCTTGCCTAAATCCATATTGTTTGTCAGTCAGAAGTTTAGCATTTGTAAGGTGATGGACTAGAGCTTGGTTAATTATGGTCTCAAATATTTTGGAAAAAAGTGGGAGGAGGCTAATGGGGCGATAATTTACTAGGTCAGTTCTTTCACCTGTTTAGGAAATAACTAACCTTGAAACAGTCATTTGATGATACAATTTGTATGACGTAAATTTAGTGAAATATTTATATTTGACTAATCTGCAATAAAGCGATTGACACAGTTTATATATATATATATATATACATACCTTTAAGAATCTCACATTTTACGAAGTAACAGCAGCTCTAGTAGCATACTTTTTCTTCATAAAGTTACGCATTACTTTAAGTTCAAGTAATTACTGGATTTGATTGTATTTAATAAATCGCATTTAGTGCAGGATCGAATAAACGTAATCATCTTAATTAATGTCATTTACTAATGTTGCCATTCAATAAAAGAATTCGTCTTTCACATTCGGATTTGCAAAATAACAAAAATCGTGAGTACATTTCGATGGAGTTATCAAACGTTGAATTATCAAATGATACGTTATGGAACGGTGAGTTATTGAACGATGAGTTATTGAACGATGACTAATCAAAGGATAAGTTGTCAAACAATCAGTTACCAAATGATGAGTTATTGAAAGATGAGTTATTAAACAGTGAATATCAGATGATGAGTTATCAAATGATTAGTTATTGAACGATTAGTTATCAAACGATTAGTTATTGAACAAGAAGTTATCAAACGATTAGTTATCAAACGATGAGTTATCAAACGATTAGTAATCAAACGATTAGTTATCAAACGATTAGTTATTGAACAATTACTTATCAAACGATTAGTTGTCAAACAATGAGTTATCAAACGATTAGTTATTGAACGATTAGTTATTGAACGATTAGTTATCAAACGATTAGTTATGAACAATTAGTTATCAAATGATTAGTTATCAAACGATGAGTTAATAAACGATTACTTATTGAACGATTAGTTATCAAACGATTAGTTATTGAACAAGAAGTTATCAAACGATTAGTTATCAAACGATTAGTTATCAAACGATTAGTTATCAAACGATGAGTTATCAAACGATTAGTTATCAAACGATTAGTTATTGAACGATTAGTTTTCAAACGATTAGTTTTCTAACAATTAGTTATCAAACGATTAGTTATCAAACAATGAGTTATCAAACGATTAGTTATTGAACGATTAGTTAACAAATGATTAGTTATCAAACAATGAGTTATCAAACGATGAGTTATCAAACGATTAGTTATCAAACTATTAGTTATTGAACGATTACTTATCAAACGATTAGTCATCAAACGATGAGTTATCAAACGATTAGTTATCAAACGATGAGTTATCAAACAATCAGTTACCAAATGATGAGTTATTGAAAGATGAGTTATTAAACAGTGAATATCAGACGATGAGTTATCAAACGATTAGTTATTGAACGATTAGTTATCAAACGATTAGTTATTGAACGATTAGTTATCAAACGATTAGTTATCAAACGATGAGTTATCAAACGATTAGTTATTGAACGATTAGTTATCAAACGATTAGTTATCAAATGATTAGTTATCAAATGATGAGTTATCAAACGATTAGTTATCAAATAATTAGTTATCAAACGATTAGTTATCAAACGATGAGTTATCAAACGATTAGTTATCAAATGATTAGTTATTGAACGATTAGTTATCAAACGATTAGTTATCAAACGATTAGTTATCAAACGATTAGTTATCAAACGATTACTTATTGAACGATTAGTTATCAAACATACTGAAACTATAAATAGTAAAAGAAACGGCTGTTTGGTTTTTGTTGGAATTTTGTAGATGGTATGAATCGGTCTATGCCTACAATTAACCATTCGGTCAGGTCTGATACTATAGAGGATACATCCTTTTTAAACATGGAATGCAGGGTGGATCAGATATTAATGTACCGAAGCTATCCCAGTCAGCCATAGAGTCTCGATACACAGTACGGTGGAGAGGTACGTCTGAAGACTGATTACATTTCATTTTTATCTTAACTGATAAAACTGTGTGATGGAGGATCACACAGATAGAACGGAACATGAACATAGCTCAGGGGAAGTTGTGAGAAAAAGGCCTGAAAGGCTTGCATACTGACCAGTAGTATCGGGCACACGGGTGGGTTCGTAAACAATCTGGGTGAGGTCATAGGCAATGGCAAAATCATGACAGAACCTCCCCTCATCATCGGTCTTATTTGAGTGGGTCAGCCATTCCACATTATGGACATTGAAGTCACCGCAAATGTGAATGGTAGCCGAAGGATGAGCAGACAGGATGAGGTCAATTTTTTCAGATATACTCTTAAGGACAGTAACCCCGCTGTTGTGGGGGCGATAGAGGGCAAATATGAATGCGGTGGTGTAAGCAATTGCAACCCGGAAGCACATATAAGGTAAATTAGGGTCTTCTCTGGAGATATCTCTACCACACGGGAAGCCATCTTTCATGTAGGCGCATATTCCATGTCTATGGCGATCTTGGATGTCAGATGTAGGTGTTAAGTTAGAGTATCCTTTTATTATGAACTCATCTCGGGAAGTGGTCGACCCTATGCCAGTTTCGCTTAGAAAGAGTAAGTCCAGTTTCGTCTCCTGTAATTGGGTTTCAACCTCTGGAAGGTTGGAACGTAGACCCTTGATGTTGGAGAAGGAGACATGGTAGTAGGGGGGCTACGTTGGAGGATGGGGTTCTATATTTATTCGTATGTTTTGTTTTGTTTTAGATATTTCATGTTGAGTTTTTGGGGTTTGTGGAACAGGTCGACAGACTTGGTTAGAGTAGGACAGAAAGGGAAAGTAAGAGAGAGAAAGATAGGAAATGTTTTTGTAGCACATGATAAGGTAAAGCCGTAACAATTACTTACTAGTATGACATCGAGAGGCCCCACCAGAAACTACTGCATGGTCCAGAATCCATTCACTAAATGGCAATACAGCAGCCCCAGTACTTTACACCTGCTGATAGGACAGCCTCCTTAGTGGTTAACCAAGGTTCGGGGTCCTGACTATTAGGCGGGTAACGTCAGCCCAGATGAAACGTTTACCTCCAGCACCCTTACTAGTGACGTGGCCACAAGGATAGACATAGAAACAGAAAAATTTCCGACATCTCAGGCTACTGTTCACAAAGTATTACCGACCTGGGAAGCAGTTTTGTCTTCACACTTTGTCAGAAAAATCACTTATTGGAAATGAGGACTGAGGGACAAAAAAGGAGAAGCGATAGTTACTGGAGCTGCCGATAACACAATCACAGTGTATTATCTACTCTCCATTTTTAAAAAATGTAAGGACTTATTAATATCTACTTAATATAAGTCCGTTACTCCGTTCCCAGTTTAGGAAAATATTTGAAAATAATCTTCCCTCCCATAATAATGCGTGGATATTTTTTTTTGGCTTTATCTAACCTCGGTAGAGAATGATTTGAGCATTCAAGCTTTACCTTATAGGATACGGTAATGGAACTTTAAATTGGTTAGGTCGGGTTGTTTAGGAGGGGGATTGTATTAATTTAGTTTGGAAGAAGCCGTTTAAAAGCTGGTTAAGAGTAAAACAATTTGGTTGAAATACTAAGTTTAGACTGGTTAAGAAATAATGCTGAGAAAAAGCACCCTTGCCTTCTTTGAGGGTGGTGTGTCAAAATGCTTCCACTACATTGACTGGGCTTTGGTCTCTGGATCATAGTGATGGACCCAGGTTTCATCCTGTGTAATCAGTCTTTTGATAAACTTTGACTCATCTACTTGGCACATCTCCAAATTCATCCTCGAGCACTCGACGCATTCTCGCTTCTAGAATGGTGTGAGCAACCTGGGAATCCATCTGGCAGACACCTTATGCATATGCAAATGGTCATGAATAATAGTTTCCACAGACCCTGTACTAATCTTGATATCTTGGGCTATTTGTCGAATAGTAATGCGCCGATCTTCCAAAATGGCAGCCTCAACTTGACGGACAGATGCCTCATCAATGGCAGAAGGGGGCGACCAGGTCTGGGAGCTGTTTTCACAGACTTCTGGCCATGTTTGAATTCACGATGCCAACGTTTTACAAGATCATATGATGGGACATTATCACCATAAATTTCTTTCATTTCATCAAAAGTCTCCTGTGGTGTGCGTCCTTTCAAATACAAAAACCGCATCACTGCTCGACATTCAACAGGCTCCATTTCACACCTGATTCAGTTCAAACATCTGTAAAATAGAAACCACAATTAGTTCAGAGTTGTAATTTGCCACATAACCCGTGGAGATATAAATCATTGCACATGCAAAATTTCAGCTAGATCAGACAACTGGAAGTGGGTCAGGGGCATTACTTATTGCACGCCCCTCGTAATTCTAACGTCGTCAAATCCAAATTAACATTTCTCCTGAAACTGCACTGCTGATGTATAACTCACTTCACATTTTCGGCTGCCTTTTTTAAACATGTTCTCCTTTTACCCAGCATTTTTTCCCTTCGTGTGTATGACCTGAATATGATTCAACTAAGAACCGAAAACATTAGTGATACGTGTGGAACATTCAGTTTTTTTATTTATTTTGACACAAAAAAGATTATCAGAAAAAAAATTTAATGAAGAAAATTATAATCAGTCACTAGAATTCTGTTATGTTCAGCAATGTCTGTTTAAATATATATATGTGTGTGTGTGTGCGCGCGCGTGTGAGTGTGTGTGTGTGTGTGTGTGTGTTCATTAATTTGTGTATATGACCCGTTTCCTTGAAAGTAGAATAACTATTAAATCATTTTCTTTCTGATTTTTCTTTAAATATTTTCTTTACAAAAGAACTTGATCCAAACTTAGTAGCCATACTTATTTGCTAGCAGCAGCTGAACGGAAATTGGACAATTCAATTCAACAGTTGTTTCTTCAGCTACCTGAGTCTCAGATTGCTGGATTTACCTATTTATTGGCCACGTACAATACAAGCAGTCAAACTAAAGACAGATATAAGCAGATGTGGATATATTATAAAAGCGAAACACAGCAATTCGGAAATATATATATATATATATATATATATATATATATATAGTAATTTATAAAATATATATGGCGATTAAGCATAAGCTTAATCGCCATATATATTTTATAAATTACTAACTAGCTCTACCTACGTATTTAGCACTTTTGAAGTAAATACTTAAAGTTTACGCATAAATCTATACTTTCGTATAGTAAATTTATGTGAATAAATGAAATAGTTATATATATATATATATATATATATATATATATATATATAACTACTTCACTTACTCACATAAAATAAATATACGAAAGTATAGATTTATGCGTAAACTTTAAGTATTTACTTCAAAAGTGCTCAATACGTAGGTAGAGCTAGTTAGCAATTTATAAAATATATATGGCGATTAAGCTACACTGAATATTCGGCGTTTCATCCACTCTATGATTCCTCAGGCTTATGCGCATAAGCCTGAGGAATCCTAGAGTGGATGAATATATATTTTATAAATTACTATATATATATATATATATATATATATATATATATATATATATATATATATATATATATATATATATATATATATAATTGCTACTTCTTGACAGAAGTTTGCATCTCTTCAGTTAAGTGTTGTGCGGAATGCAGCTTTAGTCTTCCATAAAAGTACACAAATGTGACATAAAAACTTTTCTGTTTGTAAAGGTGATTGCTTGATAATATTGTGAATCCTCGAATGTCGTATCAAGCCATTTTTAGATTTGCAGATTGGGCCACAAATATGGCAACTTAGCGTTGCTGGATGTGCTGTAAAAACCTCCTCAAAAGACTGTCGTTTCTGTCTTTGATTTTGTGATTTCAGTAAATTTTGGTAAAAGGTATCTGCGACATACAGTGCACTTCGTTCTTGTAATTTCTCTGGCATTTTTTTCCTGCTTTCTTAAAACACATTTTAATACAGCAAGGTCTACACGCTGCTCTTCAAAATTCTTACAACTTTCTCTGGTTGTATTTCTCCTCAGTGATCGATATTTCGCTTGGGCATAACAGTTATGTACATTTATCTCAAGTATTCTCAAATTGTTTTTCAGAGAATCATGAACCCTTTTTCTTGGTTTATGTTGTGGTCTTTTTTTTCAGTGCATTTGGTTTTGAATGGTTTTCATTTCTATACTAGTACTATTTGATCGTTCAAGAACAACAGTATCCTCCAGTTAATATTATATATACTCCGAATACAACTTTGATGAAACCTTTCCAATAACTTGAGATACCTTCTATATGTTGTCCAAGTCTCTGACTCATATAGCAGCGTAGTGATAACATATGCTTTGTAAACACTTAGCTTTGTTTTTGATGTGATTCCCCGATCTGGCCTCACACGTTTCTCTAGTCTGCCAAAAGCAAAACTGGCTTTCGCTATTCTGTGATTTATCTCAGCATAAAGCGGACAGTCTATACTCAGATATACCAAAGTGTCCGTGATTTCTTACCATCAACCAAGATGTTTGGTTTAACATAAGGCATTCCTATAGAAGGGGAATACATAACATGTTTTATTGAGGCTGATGGTAAGTCCAAAAGCTTTACTAGCCTCTGATAATTTGTCCATAATCATCTGTGTGTCCGATTCTGAATGTGAAACAAGGTCTGCTTCATGTGCATATAAAATTTTAAGAACAAGGTTCTGAAAAGTTTTCGACTTTGTGTTGAGACGTCTAAGGTTAAAAAGTTTACCTACGGTATGAAATCGAAACTTCACCCCAATATTGCAATTGCTAAAAACATGCACCAACATCACAGCGAAATATATGGAAAATAATGTAGGAGATAGTATGTTACCTTGTTTCAAACCGTTTTCAACTGAAATTGGAGCAGAAGATCCATTAAAGTTCATATTATGGTGTAACTGCTGAAGTAGCTCCACAAAACTAATTTCCTACGAATCTCCCGGAATGCATTACGATTGATGCCATCAAAAGCTTTTGTCAGGTCAAAAAAAACTTGATACAAGGGCATTCGTTGATCCATACATTTTTTCAATTAGCTGTCGTGCATGGCCATTATGCCGCGCCCAGATCCATAACCATATTGATTCTCTTGGATGACAGAGTGACAGATCCATTTCAACAACGATTTAACAACATCTTTGCTAAAAACCTTTCCCACTGCTTCAAGCAAGCTAATACCTCTATAATCACCACACAGATTTGGCTCCATTGGTGATTATAGAGGTATTATGATAAATTGGGATCATTATTGCATCAACCAGATCTTGAGGGATAGCATTACCATGCCAAACAGAAAGGATGAGTGTATGGACTGCATCGATAACGCTATCAACCTCCGAATAGCAATAATTCATGCCCGGGTGCTTTTCCTTTATTAATCTCTGTTAATGAGCTTTTGGTTTCATCAATGCTGGGATCAGTCATCATCTTATCAACGACCTCCTTTTGAGGGAGACTGTCAATAACTATGTCATGTCAATAACTATGTTATATCAATAACTATGTCATGTCAATAACTATGTCATATCAAAAATATCTGTCCATCGTTCCATTATCCTCTCAACATTGCTGAAACGGCAGAACTATTTTTGGATTTCAAATACTCTGTGGTCTAACAGCTTGTCTGATTTTGTAATACATATCTTTTGAATTTTTGCGGTCATAATCTTCTGATATTTTAGCCACAACTTGTTCTTCATTCGACGTGTCTTACTCTGTAAATTTACTTTTGCTTTTTTATATAATTTTTCTGCGGTTATTTTAGCTGATCCATTAGAATACATGATCATTTTGCTTCTCTTCCAAAATATTGGTGATTGTAGAATCATTTTCATCAAACCAATCCCTATGTTTGCTTGTCTCAAAGCCAAGAATTTCAGATCCTTTGCTATGTACATGTAACTTGAATCCCACGTTCCGTCAACTGAGATATTAATAAATGAGGTCCAAAGAGTTTCACACGCTTCCTTATTTTGTAACTTGGAGACATCGATGCATTTAGACACTTTTACTATATTGGCTCTGACCTTTTTCCTTATAACGAAAGTTTAGCACGAACAAGTTTGTGATCAGTGTCATAGTCTGTACGTTGCATAACTCCTACAGTACACATATCCTGAAGATCACGCTTGCGCATGATGACATAATCAAGATTTTGACCATGTTTTGATCCAGTTTACCTTGTTAATGGGTTTTTCTTTATAGAAGGTGTTATATACAATTATATTCAGTGCATAACTGCAAAAGAAGAATCCTATTATCATTTACCAAGGCCATATTTTTTCTAAGACATCTCAGGTGAAGTGATCACTTCCGACCCTTGTATTAAAGTCTCGAAGCAACAAAATCATCTGTTTTTTTACATCCCTTTGATACAATTCCATAGATCTTGATAAAACCCCATTTTCACATCCTGCTTACACTCAAAAGTATACTGAGAAAACTGAAACGTAACGATCATAAGGCAAAGGTACCTCCAGTAACATGATTCGATTACTAATTCCAGAAGATCGTTCTAACTGAGATGTGATCTTTGCCTTGATAACAAAACTAACTCCTCCTTCTCTTTTTACTCCCTTGGGTTTGCCTTTCCAGAAAAACGTATACCATGCACTTTTTCAGTAAGTTGCTCTTCATCACTAAAACGAGTTTCAGATAGAGCAACAATATCCACGTTGTATTTAACTAATTCTCTGGCAACAATAGCTGTTCTTCGCTCTGGATTAACCGACTCTTTCATATCAAGAACTGTACTTGCGTTCCAGGTAGAAATATTCAATTTAGTTTTCTTTTTAGAATAAATCACGTTGTTGATTTTTCTTTTGTTTCCCTTGCAGAAATGAACAACCTTCGGCCGAAGGTAACTGATCAGCTGAAAATAGAAACAGACGATTTTTACGTCACCTTGTCCAGATCTCTCCCATGATCTGGGTTAGCAGTGCTGTCCTTAAAAGGGCTGCACGGTCGCAAAAAGGCCCACAGAATCTAGAAATGATATCAATGGTAAATGCTTGTACGACACATATATCACTCTATGAGCACCTACAGTCAGCATCCAATGACGAGCAAGTGCAAGATAACTGGTTACTGGATCAGCAACATGTTTTCTTGTGTTTCCTTCTCACAAAAGCGCTAACTTGTCGAAAGATACTTTCAGACACAGAGGTCAGTCCACCACGAGCGGCCAGATGCTGGACAGACACAATATGGATATGGAAATAAAAATGTAATGTAACCTATGTCATAGACATTTAGATGATGATGATGATGATGATGATGATGATGATGATGATGAATCTCACAGATTATTTTAAAAATGAATACTCAAATATATGCGACGAAGACAAAATTCACCAGGCTTGCGTTGTAAACGGTTCGAAATTTTTAAATGAAAAGTTTGTTTATAATACTGTTGCTACTGCTGCTGATGATGATGATAGTGATGATCTATGTCAGAAATTATTTTTAAATGAATAAATAAATATATCCGACGAAGACAGAATTCACCAAAATTTTTTCAATAAAAAGTTTGTCTACAACATTCACGCTGCTGCTGCTGCTGCTGCTGCTGCTGCTGCTGATGATGATGATGATGATGATGATGATGATGATGATGATGATGATGATGATGATGATGATGATGATGCATCTCACAGATTATTTTAAAAATTAATAAACAATAATATCTGACGAAGACAAAATTTACCAGGCTTTTATATATATATATATGTGTGTGTGTGTGTGTGTGTGTGTGTGTGTGTGTGTGTGTGTGTGTGTGTACGTTTATATCAAATATATATTGGAAAATATGCATATTCGATTATATTTCTACTTTTTGTTCATACCGATCATAATTTATTGAACTCATAATCTTTTTTTTTTATATGATCCTTTTTTCTGATGAGTAAGGGCGGATAAATTCATAAATTTATATGATAATTACCTGAATGATTCCGCGCTACGAAACAAGTACTGTCAAAAAATAACATTTTGACATGTTTAAAAAAATAAACGGTTAGATAGACAACATGAAATTTGGAATATAGACCTTTTGTCACATATATATATATATATATATATATGTGTGTGTGTGTGTGTGTGTATATATGTATGTATGTGTGTATGTATGTATTATGTATGTATGTATATATGTATGTGTGTGTGTGTGTGTGTGTGTGTGTGTGTGTGTGTGTGTGTGTGTGTGTGTGTGCGTGTGTGTGTGCGTGTGGTGACTAGCTTCATGTTCCTCGGTTCTAAAATGTTAACAATATTCCATGTAAAAGTCTGACAGGTGCTTCCACTTCGATAACGTTAGCCACGTTCAGCTTATATCGAGTAGGATCCATTCGAGTGCATAAATGTCGAATCTTTGTTCGACAATTTGTTGTCGCACTTATTTGGCATAATTTGGCAGATGTTTTTTTTGCTGACTCTTATGATTGCAGCTAAAAGGATTTCATGCAACATTGGTTCGAATCTTAGAATTGATCTGCACGCTTTCTTTCCGAAAGAATCATAATGAAAACTCTTATGCGACAGAAAAATGTTGGATCCAGTAGATGTGGGCAAAGTATGGAGCATAACGCGTAGAACAAGATTCATAATTGATCGGTGATTTGTTTGTAGACAAAGCATTCAGGTCGAACAGCTGACCCAGATAATATAGGCAACAGGTGCGACATGAGGTAATAAAGTTCCCCCACATTTCTAGTCTCAGAGATGTTCCCTTTTTTTTCTTTTAACACATATTGAAAATAATTTCGTGAATAAATATTAAAGGTAATATATTTTAAAATAACACGTGACTTCAATTATATTTACTTTGTTATTAAATTTAGTGTTGGGATGGCACCCCTGCGGATTCTGATGATAGGCTATTCTTAACGTCATTTCCGGTAAGCAGGTTCTGCTTTTCAGTCAGTCTGGACCCAAAACCCAAAAGATAGTCGTAACATTACTTATCCTATAGTTGAAAGGAGTTCCCACTCAACTAACATACTTGTTTGTATTTCTTTTAATATATTATTCATTTCACTGTTTCCGAGTCTTCTCGTTATTCCTTTCAACATTTACACCACAACATTAAGTAAATTTACAAATAACACGAGTAAATAGAAGATACACAAACACGGTTTCTAACAACACTTTTTAAACGGTACATAAAACTTGCACTAAAAGCTATATCTTCTTGTCTATTGGAAAAGTTAATGAAATAAACGCCAGACGGTTCCTGTACCCGTTGCTATAATGGCAATCCGCCGTACAAATGTGCCTTAGTTCTGTGATTCCGAACGGCTTCCCGTCACCACGATCCCACCAGACCTGGAGAACTTGGAGAACTTACACGCGATATCACAAAATTGTTGACTGAAAACTCGTGTTCCACACTCACTGTGACAGGAAATAGACATTAACAGAAACACAGTTTTCTGAATTCGATGGCCATTGTTTTCTCTATCTTTTCAGAGCTGGGTGTCTAAAACCACATCCGCACGTTGCTGCACGACCAATGAAATTCAAACGACAATCGCGAATTTATCTATGTATTTCGTTATCTTGCTTATTTGTCTACGTGCACGTTGGGTGACATCATCGTTTTATGCCACCTATTAAAACGAACGTGGGATAACCGTACACAATTGATAACGTCACAACATGTTGACGTTATACATCAAATAGAGAGAGGGTCGGCGTCTTTTGATGTTTTATGTAGACAATCTGTGACCCAAAGGCTTAATAATCACCTTATAACCTGGTCGTTTACTGGGGAGAGTGTGACTTAGTGTGTCTTTGATATGCTGTCTTCTTAACAGATCAAGAGGTTGATATAGCATCTGCTTGGTGGGTCTTGTGTCGAGTACTTGGTTTTATTACTGGCAGAATTTTTTTTTTTCATTCTTCCGAGAAAATTAATTATCTAACCTGGAATTGAACGTTGTACGAAATAAGCGAACAGCACATTTTTTTTATAAAAATAGAATCCTTTCACGTGTAAAATCGAGAGTTGAAGCACGCAATCTGCTGCTTTCAGGCTCCGAATTACAATTGCTCAGGACCTACCATCGATCCACCTTCAATAGTCTCCAGATACCAACTGAGAATAGATAAAAAGAGAAAAAAAAGAAGTAAATCGGTAGCAAAATACGCTTAAATATGACATTTTGATTGATGCAGATTTCGTATTTATTATTATATTATATTGAATTCAATATACAGCAATGATATAAAATTTAAAAAAAAAATGACTCGTACGCCACCACCGAAAATCAAAATCACAACGTTTAGCTTACGATTCACTTTTTCCTTTGACATTAATGTCTGAATTATAAAGACATGTTTGCTGCAAGTCTAAAGATGAAAGCATGAACCAATAGCTATTTCGTTACGCATGCATATTCGTAATACCGTCGTTTGACCTTCACCTGGCAAATTCCATTTTTTTTTTAATTTTCATACTTTTGCACCGATTTTACTCGGCTAAAACCCAAATATAAGGTTTCGCATGAGTTCGAATACCCTATATATTAAGTTTCATGTCTGTAGACTAAAAACTGACAAAGGAGTTAGGTAGGCAATTTTTTTAAACAAATATATATATATATATATATATATATATATATATATATTTGTTAATATATATATATATATATATATATATATATATATATATATATAAGTGAACGTGTCTGTGTATCTGTGTATCTCTGTGTGTGTGTCTGTCTGTGTACATTTCCCTACGCAATAACTTTGTCAATTTTAATTCTACAGACTCCAAATTTGATATACAGGGTACTGAGATTTGGGAAAATCTTTCTGATCCGTTTTCGGACAGAAATTTTGCTGTTAAGGGGTCAAAGTTCAACGATTTGACCTTTGAAAACTCCTCCGACAATTTTTGGTCTACGCACTTGAAATTTTAGATATAGGTTCCTTGGACATGGATCTAACTTAATAACATGATTTGAGCCCAAAACAATAAATTTTAAGGGGTAAAAGTTTTAAAAAAATTTACCTCTGCGGTCTCTACCAAATTACTCAAACAATTTCTGGTCTAAACATTTGAAATTTTACATAAAGGGTATTCAGAGATAGGGCAAGCTTTTTCATCGGTTTGGGTCGAAAGTTTTTAGTTACCAATATATAAATGTATGTATGTATGTATGTATGTATGCATGTCTGCCTAAAACTTTCGACAGAGGCGACGGATTTTATCAAGATCAGTGTTGTTTTAAAGTTCAACGTTTCATACGACAAATATCGAAAATTTGGCTAAAAACATTAATATCTTCACCTTCAACTAGGCACATTTCTACAGAGGGGTCGCCTTTTTTGCTGATATTTTTTAAAGATATCCTTTCGATTGTCTAGCTTTAATTTAGACATAAGTCGTTTCAGGTTTGGCGGTGATCGTAACCTCAAAAACGTCAGTTTTTTCCTCCGTTCTTTTCCTCCTTCGCGGTACGGGTTCGAGCCTGCCTTCCTACTACCACTTTTTTTTTTTTTTTTTTGCTCAACATACACGTCCAAACACCTGGGCAACGCCGAGCTGAAATTCTAGTATATATATATATATATATATATATATATATATATATATATATATATATATATATATATATATATATATAAAGAGGTTTATGTTTACTATAACCTTTTTACGCAAATATTACGCAAGTATAAATCATGTAGAATATCTGCATGAATATAATTACACGTAATAATTAGCTAAAGATTATCATCCCATAAGAAAAATAAACAAAACTAATAGGGAACCAATTAAAATGAATGTTTAAAATAATATGCAAATTAGCTAGTTTTTTTTAAAGATAAATGCAATTCTACGACCCATATATAACAAAGTTGTATTTTCTTTTTCATAAATAGAAAAAAAGGTTTTTTAATATGAACATCGAAACACAAAAAAATATATAGCAGTATAGATTAAAAACAAAAACATTAAAATATGTTTATGGCGTCATCCAAGTAAACCTAACCTTTTGCACCTGTGAATCTCGACTGCATAGACAACTTGGTCAGAGCAAGAAAAGTTGGGTATAAAGCTCTCAAATGTAGAGAGCTGGAGCTTCCTGAAAAGGCACTTTCTCATTGTGTCACAAACTAGTAAACGAACCGTCTAGCCCCCTTTTAGTACAATAATAGCCCCCTGATGGAGGCTATTATTGTACTAAGAGTCTGAGTCATATTTAGCAATATGAAGATGGTGGCACAATGAATTAAAAGCTGGTTAGATTTTCAGGCTTTATGTGAAACCATATGCATAAAGGAACGATCGACGTGTTCTTAGATAGATAGATAGATAGATAGATAGATAGATAGATAGGTAGGTAGGTAGGTAGGTATGTATGTGTATTGTGTGATCAATAAGCACCCAGTTGAGACGATAAAATTATCTGTTTCCATCCAGATCGTGTGTCACTAGTCGATTACAGCCGGTGCTGATATTAGGTTATCAACACTAATGACTTCGAATTCGATCAAATTTGATTCATCCTTTGTTGACTTGTACCAAAAAGTGAACTAGTGATCGAACTAGAGTGAAAGAGTCCACTAATCTACTAGGCTGCTTAAACATTATCAGTTGTGTTGCAATATTTTTGGCGCCAGATGTCTACATGCCTCCTACCACAGTATGATGTGGCACCAGATAGAGAGGAAAATTGAAGTGTCAAGTCAGCGTCCCTAAAGATGGAAGACTCTGGCAGCAAAAATTGCCCGGATTTATGTTATCATTCTTTTTATGCTTGGAACTACATTTGTCTATTTTGAGAATGACTTTACACTCAAGAAAGTGACTCAGTTTATGTACGCTTTTTCATTTATTTATTCTATACATTTACTCGGATTTTATCCTCATATTAAGATTCTCCATACATTCATATTTGTGTGTGTGTGTGTGTGTGTGTGTGTGTGTGTGTGTGTGTGTGTGTGTGTGTGTGTGTGTGTGTGTGTGTGGTAAAATATGACTCACCACTTGAATGCACGCATGCTGGTGTCATAGGTTCGATCCTAACCCATGCTCATGACGGCTGAAAGCTAGAAACATGCATTCCATGAGTATAGCTTTAATTCGAGTAATAATATTGAATAATGAAAAATAAATAGTAGTGCGTCCCATAATAAATAAAGGGCGACTCATATATATATATATATATATATATATATATATATATATATATATATATATATATATATATAATAGATTCACTGATTGATATAATAATTAAGTGATTGATTTTGCACTACGAAACAGATACTGTCAAGAATTGTAAATGTCAACTAAATTAAAAAGAATAAATTATAAGATGGTCAACATCATGAACTTTGGGATATAGACTTTTGTCATTATTCACTATATTGCTTTGTAACCACATTGATCTTCTTAGGAAAAAAGGAAAAAAGGGGGGAAATATTTTTCTTATATGTTCGTCCCAACCCGTTATTTTAAATGTCTGTCGTAAACCTTTTCACGTATTTGTTCATCCTATAATTTTTGCCTTTTCTCATTCGTTCGCCTTAGCTCAGAGTTTCTACTATTTCTACCTCTTTCGTCCCTTTGCTTTTCGCAACGATTTTGTTTAAATACTTTTAGATATTATATTTATTTAATTCACCTAGAATGTTTCGATAGTTGATTTTTTTTTCTTGTTCTACTTGTTTTTAGTCGTATATTTACACTTCGTTTTTAATCCTTATTCGCACATTATATATAATTCTCACTTTTAGATATTTTATTCTTCAATTGACTTCGACATTTCGCTGTACTTATTTATAAAATTAAAATTTATGCCGTAAATTTTCAAGGTTTATCTTGAAGATAATTGAGTTTATTTTTTGTTTTTTGTTTTTTATAACAAAGAATGATTTGCATATATTTGTCTGTGCGTGTGTGGTTGGTCGTAAGCATATATATACCCAGCTCTATTATTATTAGAAAAGATTAGATTTATTATAATTAATTCTTCTCCTTCTTATGTAGTCTGAAGGTTTTGGGGGGTTTTTTCTCATTGCTATTATAATATTCGTATACAACACGCGCCATTTGAATTAAGCCAATCCAAGAAGCCATGAAGATTTTGTGTGGATTGTATCCGCAATTTAAACAAGTATCTGAAAGCGCACTTATGGAGAGCGGACTAGAGTCCGACCACCTCTGGTCGGGTCTTCGTAAGGAGGAAAGTATGATGTTGCAAACGCTTCTAGGATCCTCGCTACAACATCACTGAAGACACTCTCCAGCGTTCTACTATGGAGCGTATAATTGAACTTAAATAAGGATTGATATGTATTATAAGAAAATATATTTCCACAGAAATATGTGTGTGTGTGTGTGTGTGTGTGTGTGTGTGTGTGTGTGTGTGTGTGTGTGTGTGTGTGTGTGTGTGTGTGCGCGTGTGTGTGTGTGTGTGTGTACTTGCAGGTATACATAGCGTTGCCAGCCATGAAACGTAACATCAAATCCCTTAATAAAATGGAGTAAAAAAAAAACGAAAAGAACCTGAGACATGTGCATGCGAGTCTTCTCGTAAGTAAAAAAAATATACTCGAACTGAGATATAAACCAAAAGGCAGTGAATCAAGTGCACATTAGATCATCTTAAGATGTTTACAAAGTGCAAGAAAAATACTTTATAATGATGAGAGACGGAAATTTTGTACAAACTACAAAGGACTATTTGTAACTTGATCACACAAGTAGATGATCGATCGGTTAGAAACATTCGATTTTGTAAAATTACGCATAAAACAGCTGACACGTTGTCGTTTTTTTTTTTGTTTTTTTTTTTTTGTATGTCAATCGAATAGTTTCGGCTTACGCTGGCTGTCACATCTGTTTTCAGAGAAAAAAGTAAGAGTAATGGTAAATAGTTCAGCTACGGTTCGATGGTCTTCACTCATGAATATCATTAATCCTATTCTGACTAAAAGACATCATGAGAGCTCAGGAATTCTTTCTGTCACGACACGCAACCAATTCTGTCGGGTCTTGAAGACTCTTTAAAGATAAATTGGGTGTCGATTGAACACGACCAAAGTTAGTTGTTTCTGAACTCAGTCCCCATTTACGTGCTTTTTAGAAAGTTAGACAAAATATCGGTATTTTTAAAGGACACTTTGAATTGTAAAAAAAAATCCATCAATCTCGAAGAATGTTACACTCAACAACCAAGGATAGAACTGATGTTACACTTCTATCTGTGCAGAAAACCGACTAATTCATTTTAAAATCTTTTACAAAATCAAAATATTTTATACAATAACATGATGTGACAAAAGGTCAAAATAGATGATGATGATGATGATGATGATGATGATAATGATGATGATGATGATGATGATGATGATGATGATGATGATGATGATACTACAATCAACAATCTTTTTGTCTATTCTCTAAACTAGTTTCAGTTACCATAATCAAAAATTGTTTTAAATTACTTAATTTTGTTTTCATTTTACAAACCTCTTTGGATTATTTATGCTAGTATATTTTTAACCTTCATATGGCATTTTATCTAACTTTATCTATCTATTATGTTGTTTAAAAGAATTAAATGAAGAACAAAAAACTTCTTTGCATCTCTACATGTATCAAGTTATGCTTTTAGACACTTCAGATTTTGATGAGATTTTAACCGTATTATTATTATTATTATTATTATTATTATTATTATTATTATTATTATTATTATTATTATTATTATTATTTTCGAATGGAATAGTGCTGCCAAATTGAGAAATCATGAAAGAAATATAAGATACAGGATATAAGTATTTGGGAGTGCTGGAGGATGTAGGCATCATGAAAAGAGAAATGAAGGAAAAAGTCAGGAAGGAGTATCTTAGAAGAGTGAAACTAATTGCAAAGTCGAAATTGTATGGAGGAAACCTAATGAAAGCAGTGAATGTATGGGCAGTCAGTGTTTTGAGATACAGTGCGGTAATTATATAATGGTCTGACAAGGATTTGCATGTCATGGATATCAAAACAAGAACAGTTTTAGCAATATTTGGTATATTTCACATTCGAAGTAGCATAGCAAGGCTGTATCAAAAGAGGAAAGATGATGGGAGAGGATTGAAAAGTGTAAACGATTGTATTAGAACCGATGAGATGTCGTTGAAGGAGCATGTGGTTAGAAGTGAAGAGTGGATGCTTAAGGTTGTGGTCAATGAAGTGGAGGTATGTGAGACCAAGGCTGATTATGTGAAACGTATGGATAGAGAAAGGGCAAAGGAACTGGCTAGGAAGAAAATGCATGGAAGGTTCTTCCAGGATATAACAGAAGTGGCTGATGAAAGATCATCGCAATGGCTTAGAGCTGGTTATCTCAACTTTTGTTTGTGCAGCAGAAGAGCAGGCATTAGGAACACGATTGTTCAAAAAAGTGATTCTAGGAGAGGATGTTGCTGCAGAATGCCGGATTTGTGGTAAGACCTCAGTGTCAATTGCGCACCTTGCAGCAGGGTGTAGTGGACTGGCCCAGAGAGAGTACCACAAAAGACACGATCGCATGGGACTCCGGATATATTGGGAGGTGTGTAAGAGGGTTGGGGTGAAGTGTGCTGGAAAATGGTTTGAGGAGGTGCCTGATCAAGTGAGAACAAGTGAGGATGCCAAGGTAGAGGTATGGTAGGACAAAAGTGTCATAATGACCAAGCAATTGAAAAAACTACAACTCCCCGATGTTTCAGGCGGCCTTCAAACCTCTGCAATTATAGGAATCACCAACATCCTTAGAAAACCCTTGATCTTTGAAGCTCCTGGTTTGAAGCCGGGATTAAGGGAAATCCTCTGGAAGTGTATCCCATCCCTTTCCAGAGAGACGTTCATAAACGAAATCAGAATTATTATTATTATTATTATTATTATTATTATTATTATTATTATTATTATTATTATTATCATTATCATTATTATTATTATTATTATTATTATTATTATTTTATTTTTATTATTTTTATTATTATTATTTTTGATTTTATTATTATTATTATAATTTTTATTTTTATTTTTATTATACTTATTATTATTATTAATTTTATTATTATTTTTATTATTATTATTTTATTTTCATTTTTATTTATTTTTTTATTATTATTATTATTTTTATTTTATTATTATTATTATTTTATTTTATTTTCAATTTTATTATTATTTGTATTTCTATTATTAATATTATTTTTATTTTTATTTTATTATTATTATTTTTATTTTTTTATTATTATTTTTATTATTATTATTATTTTATTTTTAGTATTATTATTATTATTTTTATTATTATTATTATTATTATTTTTATTATTAGTATTATTATTTTTTATTATTATGTTTATTTTTTTATTTGATTTTCATTTTTATTATTATTATTATTATTATTATTATTATTATTATTATTATTATTATTATTATTATTATTATTATTATTGGCTCACAAGGAGCTTTCACATTGGTTATCAAAGATCTCCTTGAAAACAGCCTGTGGTGTTCCCTGGAAGCTGAGTGATTTCCAGTACTTTCCACCTCTTTCGATACTATTTGCAAATAAATTTGCATTATTGCAAGAACTGCATACCATTGATTACTCGTTGGCAGCGGATACTGGTATTCACTGGAATTTGAGTGGCAATAAGCCTCCCCAAGATCCCAGTTCTTTTCACACTTATCCAGTGGAGATCTAGTCAGTGCTCTCTCCTCGGTCTTTCTTTCCTCCTTGACTCTACTTGGCTGTTTGTTTTCACATTTTAAGGAGGATCAGTTATGTGGTAATGGGGGGGGGCAGTAGAGAACTTATAGATATGCGGCTTCAGTGTCATTGGTTCCATGTGGCGTTTCATGTTTTACCTCTGCATTAGTTTGTTTGGTCCGCGCTTGTTGCTCATGGGTGTTAGTCTCCACATGCAAGGGTTTTCGTTATTGTTACTCGTTGTATTTTTCAAGTCATTCCTTTGATTCCAATTTCTCCTATTCTTTTTTCAAAGTTTTTCGTGATTGTTCCTAGTATTCCTACTATTATCGGTATTATTTTGATTTTCTATATCTTCTTTCAGCTCTCTGGCTAGTTCTGTGTATTTGCTCCGTTTCTTATTTTCTTTGATATTCACACTGTTGTCAGCTGGAACAGCAAAGTCTACGATTTGACGGGACTTTTCTTTCTTGTTAATTATTACGATATCCGGTCTTATTGCTTGGATGGGTTTATCAATTTGTATGTTCATGTCCCATAGGATTTTGTGATTCTCGTTTTCAAGTACTGTTGCCGGCTTATGTTTGTACAACTTGCCTGTGCGTTCGAGATGCAGTTGTTTGCATAATTCCCAGTGTGCATCCTTTCCCACTTGGTCGTGTCCGTTTTTGTATTCCTTTTGGGCCAATTTGCTGCATTTACTTACTATATGGTTTATCGTTTCGTCTCTTTGTCCACAGAGTGTGAATTTGCTGTTTTCTTGTGTTTTGTCGATCTTTGCTTTGATGTGGTTGGTTAATTCCCCTTCCCTCCAAAAAAAAAAATTGGCACTACACCAATTGGCACGACACCAAATAGTCAAGAAGAGTCGAGAAAAGTAAAAAATCAGTGAGAACAAACACCAAACAAACCTCCACTGGATATGTATGAAGAGAAATGCGACATTGAGGAGGTTTATTCCTATCCAAATTTCAGTGATAACTAATAGTCATTGCTAGTAAGAAGTCAATAGTAAGCGGCTGTTGTGATGATGCAAATTAATTTTCCTGAAAATGATTTGTTACACAGACTTCAGGGAACACATACAGTTGTTGTCAGTGAGCAATCTCTGATGATGACCTGTGTGAGAACTACCAGTGAGTACAAATTATAAAATATTCACAAGATTTCAACTTTTTGGAATATTCTATAAAAAGGGTACAACATTCCATTTAAAAATTGAAACATTTATGATTTACATGGAAACTAATCCATGGCTAATTGACACCTATTAATCAAGATTCTCTGAATTTCAATTTCCTCGATGGGCGACTTCTTTCTTTAACAGATTATCTGAACGGCTCAAGTCTTCTGGTGTAGACAGCACGTAGCAGTAGTTTAATCTCTCTCCTCTTCTTCTTATTCTTCTTCTTCTTCATTATTACTTTTAATAATAGTAAAATGTTGACGGAGGCAACCTTTCTAGGGCAATTGCTCTTGACATAACAAAGGCCTTTGATAGGGTATGGCATAAAGGTTTACTTCACAAGATCTCCAGCTATGATATAGCTGGAAATGTCTTCTCAATTATTAAATCATTTCTCTCTGATAGGTTCATAAGAGTAGTAGTCGATGGGCAAAAATCAGAAGCTCACGATATTCTATCCTGGGCCCAACTCTTTTCCTGATTGTTATATTCCTAAATACTTAGGAAATAAAGACAAACGTGAGTTACACCGAGTGGTATGTGTAATGGGGTTTATTTATAATACAGAAACGTAAGGCTGCTCGCCTAAGGTAAATAGAAGTACATAGTAACAAGTATGGGGAAGAAAGTCTGATAATCAACACGTAAGTCTTACTGCGACTGCTTGTCTGCCGCTGTCTGCCCAACAGTCCAATATATATATACAGTTTGTAACCGGTGTATAGCCAGTTATGTTCCTTCACAACACCTCCCCCTGAAGCTGAAATCTTCCTGATTTTAGCTTAAATACCTCTTCCTTTTAGGGTCAGGGCTTAATCTCCTGGTAACTTTTCTCTTTCTTGCGCTTTTCCTTCTGGTCAGCGTTACCCGGGGTAAAGGTTTCTGTCCAGCCCGTATGGTCGGTTCAGGCGAAATATTCATTGTTTGCGGTACACACGCTGGTTTTGGTATATCAAAAATATCGCACAATGTTTCCATTGGTGTCTCTTCCACATTTGGAGACAGTCTGGGACGTATTTGATTTCTGTGTCTTTTGCAGACAAAACTTAATCCTTGGATGGTATAGACCATGCTCCCAATCCTTTTTTTGATAATACCTTCAACCCACTGATTTCATCCATTTTGAAAATTTTTGAAATATACATTTTCACCTGGGGAGAAGCACTTGGTATTAAGGTTTTCTTTTTTGAAAACTTTCTTTTTCTCTGGTAGCAGCCTATCGAAGACAGATCTTATCTTTCTTGCAAACATTAGCTCAGCCGGGGAAGAATTGACATTATTATTAGGATTTGGTGTCACCCTGTAAATTGCTAAAAATGTTTGAATACATTGTTCGTCTGTGTCCGTAGTAAGATTTTTCTTAAGTGCCCTTTTAAACGTATCTACAAATTTTTCGGCCAACCCATTCGATCGTGGATGGTACACAGGTGTTGTCATATGTAGAATATTTAGTGAGTCACAGAATTCTTTGAATTCATGAGCAGTAAATGCTGTTCCATTATCGCTCACTAGGGTTTTTGGCACTCCAAAACGGCTAAAAATTTCATTAAGCGCACTCACAGTGTTTTTTGCTGTTGGATGTCTAAACTTAAATATTTCTGGCCATTTTGAAAAAGAATCTACAATAATCAAGTAAAAATAACCATTTATAGGTCCCGCATAATCAATATGCAGACGTGACCAGGGTAGGTCCGTCTTTGGCCATGGCGTCGTTTTTACTGGAGGATCTCGAGCTGCTAATTGACATCCTCTGCATGTCTTGACACATTTTTCAACTTCCTTGTCCATACCAGGCCAGTACACATATCCTCTCATAAGGGATTTCATTCTCGAAATGCCCGGATGACCTGTATGAAATTCCTTCAGAATTTTCCTCTGTAACGTTAGTGGAATTACGATCCTCTCACCATACATGAGCACATCTTCACAGATGGAAAAAGGCGTTGTTTGATCTACCTTTTTATTTTTTTTTATCCATCCCAATTGATTTTTCATTTTCTTAATGAAAATGTCATTTACTGCCTCTTTTTTTATTTTTTCGAAAGTTACCGGAAGTTCACGTATCATATTACACATTGAACTTGTACATTCACTTTCGTCTTTAAGCGCAGCAATTACCGTTTCTTCGAAACTTTCGCTTCTTTTAGGGATCAACCGTGATAATGCATCTGCGTGTCCTAACTTTTGAGGATACATGTTCCATCTTAAACTGATAGTTTAAGAGGGTTACAGCCCATCGCTGTAATCGATTCGCAGTATGTGTGGGAATGCCTTTCTTTGATCCAAATATGGTAAGTAGGGGTTTATGGTCGGTTTGCAAAATAAAAGATCGTCCATGGAGAAATCGATTGTACTTTGTAATTCCAAATATTATCGACAGCGCCTCTTTTTCAATTTGGCTGTAATTTTTCTCCGCTGCAACCAACGTTCTTGAAGCATGGGCGATAGCTTTTGTCCTACCATCCTCATACTTGTGAAGTAATACAGCGCCAACACCGTAATCACTGGTGTCCGTTGCTAGTATTAGTTCCTTTTCTGGATTGAAATGTGCCAATGCTAAGTCTGACAGTAGACATCTTTTGATATTTTGGAAAGCAGATTCACATTCCTTATTCCAGTTCCATTTAACACCCTTTTTCAGTAACTCGTTAAGAGGAGCTCTTAAATTATGTATGTTAGGGATGTAAATTGCATAGTATTGAACTAATCCCAAAAACGATTTTAATTTTGTCACTGAATCTGGAGCAGGCATCTTTTCAATTGCTTCAGTCCTTTGTGGATCCGGTCTTCGACCCTCTTTGTCGATTATTTGACCTAGATATTTAATTTTTTTCATAAAAAAATCGCATTTTTCTGGGCTCAATTTAAAACCAAATTCCTGTATTCTTTTGAATACTTCTTTTACATGCTTCTTATGATCTTGCAAATTTTCACTTTTAATTAGGATATCGTCAAGGTAGGCCATTGAAAATTCCAACCCTGCCAGCATCGTGTCCATAATTTGCTGGAAAATAGCAGGAGCAACCTTTAATCCAAAAGGAAGCCTCTTTAGCTTAAAAATGCCCTTATGAGTATTTATGCCTAAGTATTTGGAGCATTCATCGCTGATCTTAATTTGCAAGTAAGCATCTGAGAGGTCTATCTTAGAAAAAATTTTTCCTCCGTTAAGCTTAGAGAACAGATCTTCTGCGGACGGAAGGGGATAATTATGGTCCAATAGACAGTCATTTAAACCCGTTGAAAAATCTCCACAGACCCTTATTCTGTTTTTTTTTTCTTTACATACACGGTTGGACTTGCCCAATCTGTGTGGTTAACTTTTTCAATGACTTCCAGTTGTTGAAGTCTATCCAACTCTTTTTCGATTGCGTCCATCGCTGAAAAAGGCACATTCCTTTTAGGTTTGAATACTGGAGTGGCATTTTTCTTTAATTCAAATTTTGCCTCTGTCTTAATACAGAGTCCTAGTCCTTCGGCAAAAACATTGGGAAATTCAGTTTTCAAATCCTTCAGGAAGTCTTCCCTTTGGTTTGCTTTTTCTGCAGTTAAAACGTTACAAAACGAATTTATGGGTTTCTCCCATAAATTAAACAGGACAATCCAATCTACCCCAAACAGGCATGTATTCTTTCCTGGTACGACGTACACTTTGGATTTATGAGTCTGGTTAGCGAATGTCACTTTGCATTTTAATTCTCCCTTGAACTCTAATCTTTTGCCGCACACACTTCTCGCCGTCTTTCTGGTTTTCGTTAATTCAGGTCGACCTATCCTTTTCCATATATCTTCATTTATAATACTAATATCTGCACCGCTATCCAGAAGCAATGTAACCAGATGTCCATTTATCCGAACATCAACATATTTCCGTCTTTCGCAGCTTTTTTCTTTATTCATGCGAAGCGTATTTACATTATCGGTCCCTTGTCTTTTCTTCTGGGCACAGTATGTTCCCTTGTGACCTCTGAGACCACATTCATAACATATTTTGTTCCTAAACCAGCAGGTCTTATTGTTGTGTCTTAAACTACCACAACATTTACACTTTAGCTTTGGGTCTTTGTATCCTTTAAGGATCCTGTGTTCTTGGAACCTGGACTTTCTTGTGGTCCCTTGCCTTTTTACTTGCTGCACCTTAAAAATATTTTTCTCTTCAATGCGAGTGTTGTCTTTCTTTATGTTAATCAGACGTTGACACTCTTCAGTGACTTTTTGCAATGTTATGTTAGGATCCGCCTCCATAATTGTTAGGATCCGTGAACGTATATCTTTGTCCCTTGGTGCTGTGAGACCTTGTACAAAGATTAAACATTTAAATTGGTCTGCGGAAATTTCATTCAATTTAAATGATTCGCATAAACAGTTCACAGTGCAAGCATATTCTAGATAGTCTTCAGCTTCTGCCTTCTGAATGTTCAAACATTTGTATCTAGAGTGAAATAGGCTATCCCTTTTATCAAATATTTTCGACAAGGTACTAATTGTTTCCTCGAACGAAACCTCCTCCGGTTTTTTTGGTAGAATTAGATTTGCATACTTGGTGTTTTCATCAGTACCCAGTTTTTGTAGTAGCAGGGTAACTTTTTCCTCATCGGTCCAGTCTAAACATCTTTTCGTAAAAATTGTTTCGTATCTTCTGTAGTATGCAGGGAAAGTAACACCAGTATCCGGGGAGTAACGAAATTTCGTTAGTGAATTTGAAATACCCTCGGCAGAAAAATTAGTCTTCTTCCCGGTCGACGTTAGAATTAGCTTTTCTAAATTCTTTTGCTGTGTCGACATTTGTCGTTGTAGTATGTTTGTTTGTTCTTGTTGTGCCTCTAAAGTTTTTTGTGTTCTTTCTTGTTGTTGTTGCAGCTGTTGCTGTAGCTGTTGTTGTTGAATTTGTTGTTGTTGTTGTTGTTGCGCTAAAAATTGTTGAGTCATTTTTGTCTGTTCCTGGATGCTAAGGGCTAGAGCCTTAGTTAACTCTGCTAATTGTTCCATGTTAGCTTCTAGTACAAAAATGTCTTTTCGAATTCTACACAATAATTCCAAAGAAAAATCGTAAATTTACGTATATCGTAAATTAGTAGCAATATGCAGACACAACACGTTTCAACAAAGTTCATCCATAGTAATTCAACAGGCTTTGTAAAATAATTCTTTTTTTTTTTTTTTTTTTTTTTTTTCAACAACGTAAGTTCATACACAAAATATTTCTTACTTCCCACGACAAATAGTTCCAATTATTTATATAAAGGCAATAACAAACAATTAATTTTCCAAAAAAAAAAATATATATGGCTGCCGTTCCCACGTGGCATAAAATGGTACAATAGTCGTTGTATTTATATTTTTTCTTTCGAAACTCGTAATCCTTTAGTGTAGTTTCGAATTCAACTTGCGACCATTTTTTTTTTTTTTTTTTTTTACTTGTCAAAATAAATATAAATTCCACTTTACCTTGAACATGTTTCTATAATTTCTTGTGAGTTCTTTACGAAGAAAAAATCCGTACTTTTCGCTACTTTAGGTAGGAAAAATTTTTAAATTCATTGACGCACGTGGTCAAAAATCCTTGTGTAGTTTGTTTTTTTCGTAAAACAAAAAATCCTTGCATTGTACACAGTCCTTGGTACGGTAATTTATCTCTGTTAAGAGAAAGAACATCCTTTCGTCGCCATTGTTATATTCCTAAATACTTAGGAAATAAAGACAAACGTGAGTTACACCGAGTGGTATGTGTAATGGGGTTTATTTATAATACAGAAACGTAAGGCTGCTCGCCTAAGGTAAATAGAAGTACATAGTAACAAGTATGGGGAAGAAAGTCTGATAATCAACACGTAAGACTATCCGTCTTACTGCGACTGCTTGTCTGCCGCTGTCTGCCCAACAGTCCAATATATATATACAGTTTGTAACCGGTGTATAGCCAGTTATGTTCCTTCACAACACTGATCTACATTAATGATTTTCCAAATCACATCCTTACATCATTCGTAGACATTTATGCTGATGACACTACCATCTATAGTAGCACATCTAAGGCTAAATAGTCAACCACCTCAGCAGAAATAACCTTCTTAGTGACACGCAATATGGTTTCCATTCTGCAAGATCTACCGCAGATGTGCTAACGATTGACAAAGGCTTCCTTTCTAGGGCAATTGCTCTTGACATATCAAAGGCCTCCGACAAGGTATGGCAAAAGGGCCTACTTTACAAGATTTCTAGCTACGGTATAACTGGAAATGTTTTCTCTATCATTAAATCATTTCTCTCTGATAGGCTCATAAGAGTAGTGGTCGATGGACAAAAATCAGAAGCCTGCAGTACTAATGCTGGAGTCGCTCAAGGGTCCATCCTGGACCCAACTCTCTTCCTGATCTACATCAATGATCTCCCTAAACACATATTTAAATCATTCGTTGACATATATGCTGATGACACGACCATCTACAGCAACACATCAAAGGCTGTAAATGGCAAATTTCTCTCTGATTCTTTCTCCTCTGATCTCGAGTGCGTGGTTCAGTGGGGGAAGACATGGCTGGTTACCTTTAATGCATCCAAAACCAAACTCCTATTTTTACATCATCAACGCTGAGATCACCATCGTGTATCAATTAAAATGGATAGCTCTCGTTTAGGAGAAGCCCCATGTTTTGACAAGCTTCTGGTCTTGACCTTTACTCCTGATCTGAAATGGAGCACGTACATCAAGTTTGTTGCCAAGGTTGCTGGAAAGATGGTGGGATCTTTCTACCTCTCCAGAAGATATTTCACTACTGATGCAATTCTCTATCTATATAAAAGTCAAGTACGTCCAAGGATGGAATACTGCTGTCATATCTGGCCAAGAGCTGCTATAAACAGCCTATCCTACCTTGACAAAGTACAAAATAGACTTTGTGGCTTAGTGGGGGATGCCCTTTTTTCTTCCCTGCAATCTCTCTCCCACAGAAGAGACATTGCGAGCCTATTTTTGTTTTATCGTTATTTCCATGGCAGGTGCTCGTCTGAACTCCAATCTCTGGTCTCCTCTCGCCAATCTTTTACGAAAAACACCCGTCTAGCTGAATCCACTGTCAAAAATTTTCCCCACTCTTTATCTGTGCCTAAACCAAAACGTAGATTCCATGAACAAAGCTTCTTTCATAGAACTGCAGTCCTGTGGAACTCTGTTCCGTCTGCTTGCTTTCCACCTGACTACAACCTGTATGTCTGCAAGTCCAATGTAAACAAATTCCTGATGAACTGCCCCCTTAAGTAGACACTTCATTAAATCTCCACACTAACGTACTGTACTTGCAATAACCCTTATCCCTGAGTGGCTTCCGGGCCTTGATAAGTGGTGACCACCATATAAAAAAATAAAAAATTAAAAAAAGACAGTAAACGACCAAGTTCTCTCCGATTCTCTCTCCTCTGATCTTGAGCACGTGGTACAATGGGGAACTTTTAATGCATCGTAAACCAAGCTTCTCTCCTAACATCATCAGCATTCTGATTCCCATCTGGCATCAATTGAAATGAATGGCTCTCATCTTGGAGAGGCCTCATGTTTTGACAAGCTTCTGAGCTTGACCTTTACTCCTGATCTTAAATGGAACACATACATTAAATCCGTTGCCAAGGCCGCTGGAAAAATGGTGTGATTCTTCTATCGATCCAGTAGATTTCTCGCTGCTGATGCAATTCTCTATCTATATAAGAGCCAGGTACGTCCAAGGATGGAATACTGTTGCCACATCTGGGCAGGAGCTGCTAGAAAGAACTTGTCCTACCTTGATAGAGTTCAAAATAGACTTTGGAGCCTCATAGGAGATGTCCTTTTCTTCTCTCTGCAACCTCTTTCTCACAGAAGAGATGTTGCATGTTTGTCTCTGCTTTATCCTTATTTTCATGGAAAGTGTTCGACTGAGCTCCAATCTATTGTCACTGCTGATTTAGCATTTTTAATATGGGATGCTACGTAAAAGAGAACTTTCCATAAAAAGTCAGAATTTTATAAACACCTGAGCGGGGTACAATGATGGGGATTCTGCTAATAATCGATGCAATTAATCCAATTAGTACTGCTCCAAATAACTGATGACGTTGTCCCACTTTACAAACAAGTACTAAACAGCAGTAAAAATCGGAGTAGATGCGTAGAACATAAACCACAGGTGTAAATAAATGATTCAAAGACAGACACCTGCAAGTACATTAAATAGAACAGCAGCAGCAACCAGTGACTTTTGAGACGAATGCAGCAGCAGATTGAGCGAAGAGAAAAAACTGCAAAATGAAAAAACTGCAAAATGAAAAACTGCAAAATGAAAAAACTGCAAAATGAAACGCTAAAAAAACGCAAAACAAGAAATTGAAAATATACTTTCAATTTCTTGTAATCAATTTTCAAATATGTTCATATATTTCTTTTATGTTATAAACTATTTTGCGATGTGGCTGATCGTTTGTATTTTTCGGACTACTATTCTCATTTTAGTTGTTCTACAGCGTTTTGGTTGATGAAACAGACCTTTTTAGGGGCATTATTTAAATAGGAATATTTTAGATCAAACTTGAGCATATTTTATGTCGAAATTGGGTTTGCGTTATGGCGAATATGAAAATGTTTTATGTTGAACTTGCGAATGTTTTATGTTGAACTTGCGAATGTTTTATATGGAACTTGCGAATGTTTTATGCCTAACTTGCGAATGTTTTATGTTGAACTTGCGAATGTTTTATGTTGAACTTGCGAATATTTTATGTTGAACTTGCGAATGTTTTATGCCTAACTTGCGAATGTTTTATGTAGAACTTGCGAATGTTTTATGCCCAACTTGCGAATGTTTTATGTTGAACTTGCGAATGTTTTATGTTGAACTTGCGAATATTTTATGTTGAACACGAGAACGGATGTTGATAAGTTATCCCTCCTCCCGACTATCGATGAATGTGGAAAAGACATATCCCCATGAAAAAAACATATCCCCATGAAAAAAACATATCACCATGAAAAAAACATATCCCCATGAAAAAAACATATCACAATGAAAAAAACATATCACTATGAAAAAAACATATGCCCATGAAAAAAACATATCACCATGAAAAAAAAACATATCCCCATGACGTCTATTGTAGTATTGATTATTTAGATTACCATCTCCATATTCACTATCATTTCAACGATGTAACCATCGATCTCCTTTCCGCGCTACTTTTCGAATCTAATAGTCGAACTTGAAAATACTTATGTCAAAGCCATGATCATGTACGAAAAAACATGTACAATATTTTGAATTGAATCTTTATTTAATCCACCAAGACTGCACTGTTCTTATTTCGTGGCAGAGTAAATGTGTTACTTTCATGTTAATCTTAGTTATAATTGTCTGTAGTAAAGATTGGGACTTCAACCTCTCAAAAATATTTCTTTGAACTGATTATTAACCAACGTATTATCTGTTATGCCACATGACCGCCATCTTGTGACAAATTAAGACCTCAAATTTAAAGTTATATCTTTGTCTATTAATCTGTCTGTTTTACACTGGCTTTGACACAAGTAACTCTTTTAAAACAACGCTTTTTCTTCTCTCTTGTTTCTCAGCGAATGTTATTTTCTACTTAATAAACATTCTTAGCAATTAACATCAACGTCCGAGTTATTTCCCAACAAAAGATCCAAGATTTTGGACTTCGACACCGAACGTAAGAATGGTTTATACACGTGGAAACGTAATAGAACTACAGAAGAGATTCTTAGAGATTATTCAAAACTCGATCAATTTGAGTGCGATATAAATTATACATTACTTTCCAAATTTCTGACAGATAGAACTAGTTTCAGATCTCACATCGGAATTTTCTTAAAACAATACTTTCATTAATTAGTTTGATTTAAAACTCGTTTCTCTCATCTGATTACCAATCAAATCGAATTCATGATTCCTACAAAATATTCATTAGAACAATTGGCTTTTATTTCGTGATTTAATCAATTATTCTTGGAATCGTTAGTTTTCCATTATTATTTTTGTTTTTTTTTATTTCATAATATTGTGTCTCCCACTTGCATCGACTTTTCGTATTTTCTGAGATTACATTTCAACTCCTATTTTTACGCAATCTTATCAAATATTTCAGTAGGCGAGTTAACGTGTACTTACATTAGCTTGTGCATATATTTTAAGTCGGGTTAGTAAATAGGAAATATTATAGACACGAGACCAAAGCTGTAAGCAGGAATGTGAATATAAACTCATAGGAACAGAAGTTTGTAATACAATTACTTTTATTATAGACTAATGTTCCCTCGGCACTAAATCCAACAGTGTCTTCATCATAGCTGAGATGAGTTATTCCCTGTTGACTGTGGTACGGCTTTAGTTCTGTGCATTTCTAGGAGGCCCAATCTCCAGAGCGTTTCCTTCCCACTTTCCAGACTAGCTTATTGTTAATCGCTTGAGGCACTTTTACCAGGGAATGCCGACAAAACTGCTCAGATTTTTTTTTAGGTCAGAGTGATCTTTCTCTAGAGCGCTGGCCTTTCAAATCCAACTTTCCAATCAGTGTGTCACAAAACCACGCTGTGAGGAAATAGATAATTTCCGCGCTCAGGATCCTAAATGGTCTCAATGCCTAATATCTCTCATTTCTCTGTTAAGCTGAATTTTGATCTGAAACCAAAGAAACATAAACTTCGTAGTGTATCTCTATTTCTGCGCGCTTCCACCATTCTTTCTAGACATGTTGGTGCAACAATAAACCTATTTATACTTCTGTACATATTTTCCAGTTTAATTACAGATCTGAGATGTAAAACCAGTTCACTTACAAATTACGTTTTCCTGAGTTTAATTTTAGATCGTATTTTGGAGTTAAATATATATTCTTTATCGTGGCGTAATGGATAAAGTACTACGTAAAATTTCCTTCTAAGTAACATTCTCCTGTTGAAGGTTCAATCTTCACCTGTGGTGATACTAAGAATACAACTGCGAATTGATTAAGATTTATAACCGGTCATATCTGACAGAAAAAGAGCATGCTACCCTGCCTAGATTAAATGAAGGATTTCCTTCAGAATTCCGTGCAGATCCCGAGTTCAACAAAAAGATTCCCGAGTTTGACAAAATAAACGTGAAGAAGGTCGGAGGTTACATCGATTGGAACATTGTGAAAATAATACACAATATGAGAACAGTAGTTTGATTAATACAAATAATACAAAATATCAATCCTCGTCTGAAAACTATTAAAAACATCGTAGATTCTTTAATCAAGAAACACTTTTATTTTAGTGGTAAGCATTTTGCAATCTGAAGTGTCGGTTGACTGCTGAATTTTCTTATGACTGAATCAAATTAATTTGTATTGGCTTTAAAGATCTGCCGTTAATGTTTCTGATCTGCTCGGAATAATTGAGATACAGTATTACTCCAAAAAAAAGTAGAATCTTTATAAACTTTATTGAACTAAACATGATCGAAAAAGTGTCGATTGGTTTCAATTTTGTCACAAAAGCATTTACAATTTGTCAGGCATTTTTCTATGTGCACATGCGGACAGACATATGCATGGACTTGGAGTCTATATTCGAAACACCCTCCCCCTAACTAGAGAAATAAAACTAGAATCAGAGGGCCAGGCCTTTATGTGCTTCAGACTAAATATGCAACACAATATTAGCTACTTGTATTTTCTCTACCGCTCTCCCTCAAATCAAGACTGTACCCTAATAAACAAAGTCTCAGACAGCATAGATATAGCACTCTCCCTCGATACTAGCGCACAAATACATGTATTTGGTGACTTCAATGTCCACCACAGTAACTGGCTAGGATTCTCAAATCACACAGACATAGCTGGTAGCGCAACTCATAGCTTCTCTATATCTCATTCCCTATCTCAGTTGGTTACATTTCCGACACGTTTCCCAGACCAGCACGATCAACATGCCTCACTTCTAGATCTCTTTCTGACAACGGTTCCCAATGACTGTACAACAAATGCCCACAGCCCACTCGGGAATGCTGATCACGCTGTGATAATGGTAGAAATCAGCCTAAATTCTCGCCCTAAAACTGAAGACCCACTTCTCAAAACAACGAGGTATTACAAAAAGGCTGATTGGGAAGTCATCAGGGAGCTCATCAGAGATGCCCCATGGCAAAATATCTTTACTCTTCCAGCGGAACAGTGTGCAAATGAGACAACTGAATGGTTCAAAACTGCTATTGAAGCACATGTTCCCGAACGGAAATACTATAGCAAGCCCCACTCTCCCCAATGGTTTACTTCTGCTTGTGCAGCTGCCATTTGTCAAAGGCAGCATGCGTTCCGCAGATTCAACCGACATAAGTCCAGCTCAAATAAACAGAAGTTTATAGAAGCTAGAAATAATTGTAAGAGAGTGATAGACACAGCTAAGACAGATTACTCTGAAACCACCAGAAAGCGCATCGAAGCACAGAAATTAGGAACCCGGGATTTTTGGAAAATCTACAACAGCGTAGTTAATAATGGACAGTCAACTATTCCCCCACTAACAAACAATCATGAAGTTGCTTGCACGGCAACTGACAAGGCTAATCTGCTTGCCAGTCGGTTTGCCTCAAACTCCACACTGAACTCGGTACACCACTCACTCCCTGATTTTCCTCTGCGAACAGACGCCACACTTGACGATTTGAAAATCACCCCTTCTCAGGTACATGCTATTAGAAAAAACCTAGACACCTCAAAAGCATGTGGACCAGATCTCATCCCGGCTGTGCTATTAAAAAAATGCTCTGCCGAGGTTGCTCCAGTTCTGTCCAAACTTTACAATAAATGCCTTAACGAATCTTGTTTTCCCGACTGCTGGAAAACCGCCTCTGTGGTACCAGTCTTCAAGAATTCTGGTGAAAGAACTGACCAACTAAATTATCGCCCCATTAGCCTCCTCCCGCTTTTTGCCAAAATATTTGAGTCCTTAGTTAATCAAGCCCTAGTCCAGCACCTAACACCTGCTAAACTCCTGACTGACAAACAATATGGATTCAGGCAAGCCCGTTCAACAGCAGATATCAACTGTAGTTTCTGAACGTATATACCGTTCATTGGATAAAACAGGGGAGGATAGAGCGGTGGCCCTTGATATATCTAAGGCTTTTGACAGGGTATGGCACGATGGTCTTCTAAGGAAAATTAGATCATATGGAATCACTGGAAGAATTCATAATGTAATTAAATCCTTCTTAAGTAATAGAAAAATCAAAGTTGTCCTCGACGGACATACATCCAAACAATATGACATAAATGCGGGAGTACCTCAGGGGTCTATCCTTGGACCTCTATTATTCCTGATATTCATAAACGACCTCCCTGATAATACTGTTTCGGAGATGGGTATATTTGCCGATGACACCACTCTCTATAACAGATATGAGGGGAAAACAAATGAACACATATCCAAGGAAATGGCAGAAACACTAGAGGACGACCTCCAATCCGTAGTGGAATGGGGACAAAAATGGTTGGTCACATTCAATGCTGCTAAGACTAAGCTTGTTTCCTTCAATAACTACAGGAAACCTTCTCTACCACCAATAGCAATGGCCAAGAACACATTGCCTGAAAGTACTTCTTTTAGACTCCTCGGCCTAACGTTTACAGGGAATATGAACTGGAATAGATACATTGAGAGCATTGCCAAGGCTGCTGCAAGGAAGGTTAGCTCCCTCTACCGTGCTAGAAAACTACTTACGCCTGCCAGTATCCTATACCTCTATAAGGCAACCATTCGCCCATGTATGGAGTACTGTTGTCACATCTGTGCTGGTGCATCTGCTGCTTGTCTCTCGCTCCTGGACAGGGTTCAAAAAAGAGTCGCCAACCTGATAGGTCCTGAACTGTCATCTAGGCTTCAACCTCTGTCCCATCGACGAGATGTTGCATCCCTCTGCCTGTTCTACAAATACTTTAATGGTGAATGCTCTGACGAACTGCAAACACTTGTACCTCCCCGACGTAACTACCCCCGACAAACCCGACAAGCTACTAAGTCTCATCCCTTTACAGTAGAGATCCCTAGGTGCAAGAAAGCCTTTTACTCCAATAGTTTCTTCCCCAGAACTGCGGGTCTTTGGAACTCCCTTCCGGGATTCTGCTTTCCCAAATGCAATGATATGCAGAAGTTCAAGTGTAATGTTAACAAACATCTTTCTACTCTTCTCCCTTCATAATGACCCCGCTAATTAAGTCCCTAATAGTAGCCCCCTGCTTTAAAGTGGCACTGTGCCTTGTTTGGGGTGAAAATTGAATTTAAAAAAATATATATTATTTTTTATTTTTTTTTTTTTTTTGCTTTTATTTGATCTTGTAAAGATTCAAATGAATTGCCGGATGTAAGAACACGCCGCAAAGATTCTCAAGAGATCCGCACTGACGCTGCACTGGACTATAAGAAATGACTTCGACAAAATAATCAAGAGCTGTGAATCTCTCGAGAATTTTTGAAAAGCCATTTATATACGATTATGCGTATGTCGTAGTCTTCGAAATTTGGTTTGCATTAAAGTTGGTTGGTAAAATAGGTCGGTATGCAAAACATTGTTTCCTTGATTGATTGGCATATTGGGTACAAGGTCGGCTATTATATTCTAAAAAAGAAAGAAAAACAGTGTGGGTTCTTTTTTGTGATGGGGTCATTTGATACTTCGATTATTCATAGACTGGAATAAAAAAAATTTTGATATTTCTTTTAATCTGTATAAATATTACATTGCCTAATCATGCACTTAAAATATTCCTCCGCGCCACTTTTTTTAGTCAATTCAAATTATCGAAATCATATCTACGCTTCCCGCCGATGACGTCATTGTGTGTATTGTATTCTCCGAATACCAAAGTCAACTTCGTAGCTGTGAACAAAACCATATCATGCTTATCAAGTTAATTCTGCAATTAATTCATTAATCTTTTCTTTTTTTCACAAAGAAGTCACCACTTATCAAGGCCTGGAGGTTACTCGAGGATAAGGGTTAATGAGTGTACAGTAGTCAATGGGACAATATTGTAGTTATCGTTAGTAGTTGAAATTCGGTAAATTGGATTACTTAAGGAGATGGCTCATCAAGAACTTGTTTATGTTGGACTTGAAGACGACCATATTGTAGTCGGTTGGAAAGCAGGAGAACGGAAGAGAGTTCCACAGCCGTGCAGTTCTAAGAAAGAAGCTTTTTTCATGGAATCTATGTTTATGCTTAGGCACAGATAAATAATAGGGGAAATTAATGATAGTGGTTTCAGATAGACGAGTGTTTCTCGTGAAAGTCAGGCTAAAGGGGTACCATAGATTGGAGCTCAGGTGAGCACTTGCCATGAAAATAACGATATAGCAGAGACAGGCTCGCAACCTCTCTTCTGTGGGCAAGAGGTTGCAGGGAAGAAAAGAGGATATCCCTCACTAGACTACGAATTCTATTTTTAATTCTGTCAAGCTAGGATAAGGGTTTTCTAGCAATTCCTTCCCAGATGTGGATGCTGTACTCCATCCTTGGACGTATCTGGCTCTTATATACGTAGAGATGAAAAACGCCCGTCTAGCTGAAACCACTGTCTTTATCTGTGCCTAAATCAAAACGTAGATTCCATGAACAAAGCTTAGAAGTGCACGCCTGTGGAAATCTCTTCCGTTTGCCTGTTTCCCACCTGACTACAACTTGGGTGTCTTCAAGTCCAACATAAACAAATTCCTGATGAACCGCCTCCTTAAGAAAGACACTTCATCAAATCTCCAATACTAACGATACTATCCCATTGATTACTGTACACGCAATAACCCTTATCCCCGAGTGGCTTTCGAGCCTTGATAAGTGGTGACTTCCATGTAAAAAAAAAGCAAAGAGAGAATTGCATCATCAGTGAGATATCTACTGGAGCGGTAGAATATGAATGATTTACTCAATTATCCCAACCTGATCGTCTAGCGTTGCAAAATCAAAGGCGGTGGTAAATAGAAATAAACAGAGAGAGATACTTATTTTACAATCTTCTGGTAAAACATTTGTTAGACCATCTTAAAAAGATATCTTTTTGGATTCATCTAGACTCGCTGATTGTAACTGGATCGTCTATCTGACGTCACTTCCCTTTATCGCTTCCGATGCTCAAGAACGCAATTGATTCTCTTACAGGTCCACCTTAAAACTCAATTGTGACATTTTCTGTTTAAAATATATCCTGTTTAGATATAAGGCAAGACCACTCGAACAAATATATTTTAACTAATATTTATACTAAATAAGGTATCTAACAATGTTTAACATAAATAGTTTATAATTTATTTTATAGTGACTTTCATTTCTTTTTTAAGTTTTTTTTTTTTTCGTGTTATTTTTCTAACTACTGTTCTCATCTTGAGTGTTTTTTTCATAACGTTTCAGTTGATGTAACCTCCGATCTTCTGCAGGTGTATCTTGTTGAACTCAAGAATCTTTCTGTCGGACTCAGGGAATCTTTCTGTCGGACTCAGGGATCATTCTGATAGATTCGGAAATTTTCCTGTTGAACTCGGTAATCTTTCTGTCGGAGTCTTTCTGTCGAACTCGAGAATCTTTCTGTCGAACTCAGGAATCTGCACGAAATTTCGGACGAAAACCTTTACTAATCCACGGGTGTGGGTGTAGCATGCTCTTGTTTCGTCAGCCATGATTGGGTAGAAAGCCTAAGTCCTTCACAATTGTATTTTTAGTGTCGCTCGTACTGAGGATTGGACGTTCAATCCTCAGGAGTGTAACCTTAACAACCGAATGTTTACTACGTGCTTTATCCTTGCGGACAATTCTAGCATGAATTTTAGCAGCTTAAACATATTTTTTATTGTTATTCTATTTCTATTGGAAATAAAAATAAAAATAAATTTAAGGCTCCTAAAATTAATTATGTAACAAATTCGTTCAATCATCTGACGTCTATCCTCTCTAATCTTTGTCGCTTCTGATGCTCATCAACCTAACCTACTTTTTCGTAAAACAGCTTCATAACATCATTATGACCTCCTGTTTCTAGAATACATATATCCTGGTTACACATAAAGCCGCGTACGGCACAATCACGTGGACACACCGGTTCTCGCCAGATCACCAAAGTTAAGCAATGTTGAACCTGGCCAGTACCAGATGGGTAACCATTTGGGAAGGCTAGGCGCTGTATGTATCTTCTGGGAAGGATGGGCGTGGGTCCAGCACCCTCACCCTGTAAAAAGAACTCCTCGCTTCAAAAGCATCTACAAAGTTGTAGATGGCCTATGCCCTCCAGGGGACCAAGGGCTATGGAACGTATACAGCTATATACACCCAAATAAATATATTTTAACTAATATTTTTACTAGCTAATATATTGATTAATATCAAACATAAATCGTTTTATAATTTTTTTCATAATTTCTTTCTTGAAGAAAAAACAAGTTTTTTCATGTATTTTTTATAATTTTAAAATGCAAATTCTTTTTTCATAGTTTTTAAAAAACAGTTGTTTTTTTTGCTCGATATCATTAATCTTTTTAACGGTATACATTTTTTTTTGCGCGATATCATTAATCTTTTTAACGGTATACATTTTTATAAAAACCATCGGCAAAGTGTTTTCTTTTAATTGTGCCATATATTTTTTTTTGTAGTAAACTGTTTGGTAATTAGCTTTTTATTTTAAAACGAGATTTTCTTTTAAATGAGATTTTCTGTTTTTCATCTCTTGAGATACGAAAGCAAATCAACTAAATAAACAAGAAAGGAAACATTCAATAGAAACAATATTAACCGCAAGAATTAGGAAGAGACAACATACCCGTGATACAATACAGAAAAATATTTGAATATCTTCATTTATATAACTCAAAGACTTTGAAATAATGTCGATCCATTTTACAAAATCGAAAGAGAAAGGAATTATCGGATGAAGAATGTTAATCTTGTTAATGAAAATAAATTATGGCAATTCCTTGATGATTAAGATTGAAATTTACTCTGTGTGATTTTAGATGCGCCAAAGTACTTTAATGACAAGCTCTGTCTGTCCTTTTGTAACGTAAACGCTGCTCATTTCTTTCTAAAAAAGAATTACAAATATGAATGCTTGTAATATAATGTAAATGGTTATGTGAGACGTTGCCTCTCATAGTTATGTATGGAGCATTCATTATCTTCGTGTAGATCATCAAACCCGTTGTCAAGTTCGCTCGAAAAATAGTGGGATCATTCTACTGCTCCAGTAGATATCTCAGTGCTGCTGCAATTCTCTACCTGTATAAAAGCAAATCACGTCCAAGGATATAGTACTGTTGCCACGTCTGGGCAAGAGTTACTAGAAGCACCTTATTCTGCTTTGACATTTACTCAAAATAGACTTCGTAGCCTAGTAGATGATGCCCTCTTCTCTTCCCTGCAATCTCTTCCCCACAGAAAAGACGTTGCGAGCCTGCCTTTGCTATATCGTTATTTTCATGGTAATTGCTCGTCTGAGCTCCAATCTATGGTATCCCTCGCCAAACTTTCACGAAAAACACTCGTCTAGTTGAAACTACTATCAATAATTTCCCAGCTCTTTATCTGTGCCTAAACCTATAGATTCCATGAACAAAGCTTCTTGATAAGCTGTCCCCTTAAATAATCCAATTTACCAAATTTCAACTACTAACGATTACTACGATATTTTCCCATTGACTACCGTACAGTAAATAACCTTGATAAGTGATGACTCCTTTGTAGAAAAAAGGTCCCACTAGGAAGAAAGGGCTAAAGATATGGATTTACTTCCGATCAGCGATCATCTTATTTCGGACAGGATTTTTTTCCGGCAGAAAAACAAAAATGGATCGAGTGCATGAGTTGTAAAGCAAATTATGACATCCTCGTCTAAATCAATTAATCTTCGTTTTTTTATCGTTCAGATCATTTATTTATTAAAATGTTTTTAATTTATTTTCTAAGCAATAACACACAAATATTTATTTTAATAATTTTCTTTCTGAATTTCCTAAATCACAACCTGTCAAAACGTCCGAGATCACACCACACATTCCACTTGCTAACCTCTGGTTTAGTAACCTACTAATCTCACGTTAAATATTGCTACAATTATGCAGATAACTTATTATTTGTTTGATTTTTTACAAAACTGGACAATTTATCGTTTTACAAATAATTTTAAAACTCTGTTTTTAACAGGGGAAAACTGCGAAATTTCAAGATCAGTCTTGTAACCTTCCAATATCACGTTCATTATTAATCAACGACGTTTACGTTTAAGTTTGAAATTGCAGTCACCAATCTCCATAAAAGTCTCTGTCCGCTTGTTGTCGTCCTGTCACGCTGAAGTTTAGAAATAGTATTTTGAGATGATCCGTTCACGAAACTCTATAAGAAGCTGCGTTTGTCCGCCGATCACAAATATAACATTGAAGTAGAATTGTTGCTCCGTAAACGCTCAGATTGAATGCAGTAGTCTTCAAAAAAAATTGTTGCTTTTTTTAATCGCAGTTCTTTTAACCCACAGTTTATTTAACACATCTTAAGAACGGGAATGATTTATTCAATCGCCCGCAACCTGATCGTCTAGCGCTGCATAGTTAAAGCGAGTGAGAAACAGAGCGTAAGATACCGTTGAAAATCATACTAAATTAACAAAACTCAGAATGATCACATACTGAATATGATAAACACAAAAGTAAAAAGAGAAATAAGTATTTGTACTCCATTAGCTTAGGATATTCAGACGCGAGTTGACTATGCATTCATGCGACTCTTATTTGATTATGATGCCTGTTTATATAGTAACCTGTGCTTCTCTATAACAGTCGTCTTGAATTAGAACCGCATGCATATTGATCACAAGCGAACAACACATTTTGTATGGTTCACATGTTTATCCGTGTTTCCGGAAACAAAGGTAGTAAATACTTGCAACTCCCTACGATGAGGCTAGAAAGGAGCATGCAGGCGGACCTTCGAATTACGTCTTCCTCAGATAAAATGCAAAAGAAAAGAGAGATAAAGACATAAAATGCAAACGACCGCACTTCTATTCCGGTTCTGATTTCATTTTTTTTACGACTACGGTTACTGTTCGGTAAAATAAATTACACAGCTCTACAAAAACATTTTTTGTCTTGGTGTCTGAAATTTTGCAACTAATATTGGCTAATTCAAAAGTGCTGATTCCAAATATCATACTCAGTTTGCTTGTTTAGCTCTAGAATTTTTAGCTACGAAAATGTTCAACTACCTCAACAAAACTTAACCAGCTAGCCAATTCAATTTCGTTCATTGTATGTGAAAATTTTGGATCTTTTATCAATTTTCTTATTTGAGGAACATAAAAAAATACCAGCCTTTATTTTCTCAACGCTTAATCAGATGAAATGCAGATGAAATGTATCGAAAACATTGTCCAGTATTATCAAGAGATTTGGAAAACTGTTCCATGAGTTTTATATGTAAAGGCGAGAATACGATTTTTTTCTGTTGGAATAAGTTGCTAATAAATAACGTTCCTTTCACCAATATTAAGTTTGTCTCGAACAGACCATTTATTTATTTTCCAATGATTTTATCTCAATAGCACAGAAAGCAAGGAAATTTGTTGTCCTTATAAAAAGTTTACCATTTTTAAATCAACACAAATTACCCATTGATGATTTTCATGTGTTAAGACAGTTTTTATAGCATCGTATGTTTCCTTTAGTGTTGTTGAGTGTCCAGTAGGTATAGGTGCATACATATTAGAGTCATGTAAGAGCACACATTTCAAACTTCTTTTAGAGTTGTCTATAAACAATCTCCATTCTTCTGGTTTATATTCTTTTACACCTAACTTTAGAAGTCTAGGAATATCTACACAAAAAACAAATTTAGCAATTCTTCAAAGAAAAATTCATCATCTCGTGTTCGGTAAAAAGTAATGTTTGTCGCAGGTTGCAAAAAAATTTCTATCATCGAGTCGAGAAGCTAGGAGTTCGGATGATTTATAGAGAGGTTTAAATCTCTTATCAAATCTTCAAGATCTTCTTGATCAAACAATACGGGGGTCTGAAGATGGTGGTAGGTAATCTGGATCATTTGTATTGTGTAGTTTTTCAAAGTTTCTATTCAAATTTTCATTATGTAGATCAGGCAGTTTTTAAAAAAGCAGGTATGGGAATTTCATTACAATGCACCACTGATCGAATTGCAGAGGGAAGATTTGAATAAAGTAGGGATTTTCAATTTTTCCTATAAATTCCTGTTAAATTTATTGGACAAAAATAACAGTCGTTGAAGTGATTTTGTAGCTCTCTCCAAATCATTGATACTTTGAACCTCAAGAATTTTCGAGGACCTTGAGTTTATTGCCTCAAATGTTCAATACATGTTTTGCAAACTATATGTGGAGCCAATGATTGTTTGCATCAGCGAAATGCACACCAAAATAAGCTTTTAGGATAAAATCTGTTACATTTTTTCATCATTTACTCGAAACTCTTCACAAATATAACAAAATGAATCCTTGATGTCATTTTTGTATGTCTATTTACGTATTATATGTGCAATGAGAAAACAACCATCACTAAGTAAGTAAATACAGTGAACTTTCCAATAGTAATCAACAATATTGGCATAGAAGTTATAGGCTAGAAAAAATGTAAAATGATCGTCAACAGTTTTAAAGAGATAGCATACTTACGCAGGTGAAAAGAATGTATTCAGTTTGAAAAAAAAAACTAATACTTTTTAAATAAAACCTCACACAGGTTTAATCAAGATATAAAATTTTAAATAACTTTTTTCGATTTGACTTCCCGAAATTGAAAAGGACCATATTTTCAACATAAAAAGACTATTTTATGTCTCCAATATTTGCTTTTTTTTGTAATTTCAAATCCACAAAGTGTTTCTGTTTTATGTCTCCAATATTTGTAGTTTCAAATCTACAAAGTTTTTCTAAGTAAAGAAGTCCTTTACTAAAACAAAAGATTTTAATGTAATTTTGAATGTTTGAAATCATTGCTTTTTTTAACTGTATTGAATAAGCTGTTAATACATATGAAACCAAATGCTTTCACTTTAACTAGGCCAAAAGTATATTTTTTAATCTATAAGAATTGATCCATAAACACAAGACACCAAAATCTTTGTTATAATTGTTCAAGTTTTTCATCGTTGTTTAGATGTCGTTGCATTTTGTATTAATTCCTCACACTGTGCCATTTTCTTTGGCGTTTTAAAATCGTGTTTTTCAGTGTTCCCTTCTCTTTTTCTCTTCTTTCTCTTCCTTTTGCCTTCAATTTCCTCACCATTCCTTCCTCTCCTCTTCCTTTTTCCTATTCTTCGATTTTGTCCATTTCCTGATCGTTTTTCTTCACCTCTTCCCACTTTCTTTCATTCTCCCCCGCCTCTTTCATATTTTCACCTCTTCCAAAATTCTTCTTCGTATCATTTGTGATTCCATTTGCTATGATTAATGTGACCGTTTATAAACTAGAATTCCATCGTTGCAATATGTGCGCATCAACGTAAACATACAATCCACGCTAACTTTCCTCATGTAAAATCTTTGATATTTATGACTAGCCGTACTCGGCCACGCGTTGCTGTGACTCAGTTTGCGTAAATGGAAATCCCCACCAAAAAAAAGAAAAAATTCATTTTTTAAGAAGTAATTAGTGTGGCAAACCGTTTATTATTATTATTATTATTATTATTATTATTATTATTATTATTATTATTATTATTATTATTATTATTATTATTGTTATTATTGTTATTATTATTATTATTATTATTATTATTATTATTATTATCATAGAAAAATATCCGTAAGTTAATTAATTAACAAAATAGTTTATGTATTTATTTTCGGACTGTTATCCTCATCTCTTATAGTTCTTGTTTCACGACATTCAGTGAATAAGTCAGTAAAGGCGGAATGAAAAGTAGGTAGACGATTTTTTTTTTTTTTTTTTTTTTGTGATAGCAATTTATCGTGGTGGGCCGCATGGTAAAACGAACACACGGATACAGTAACACGTAAGAGAAATAATAATCGGAGTCAGAGAGTCACTCTCTCTCTCTCTCTCTCTCTCTCTCTCTCTCTCTCTCTCTCTCTCTCTCTCTGATTATCATTTCTCTTGCGTGTTAAAAAAATGTAAATAGCGAGCGAGAGAGAGAGAGAGAGAGAAAGACTGAGAGAGAGAGAAATAAAAAGGGGGGAAATAAAAACTGGTGTAGATAACGTTGATGCCGTAGAATGTTTGTTTTATATTTCGGCAGAAAAAGAAATCTAAAAAGCAAGAGAGAAAGGGAAAGGGGAGAGGGAGAGTTAGGAAGAATATATACAGAGAGAGAAAGAAGAAGTTGGGAAGAATATACACAGTGAGAGAGAGGGGGAATAAAGAACGAGAGAGAGGGGTAGAGAGAGGAAATAAAAACTGTTGTAGATAATGGTGATGCTGTGGAATGTTTTTATTTTTCTTCGGCATAAAAAGAACATTACACGGCGAACGTTATCTACACCATTTTTTATTTCCTATCTCTCTCTCTCTCTCTCTCTCTGTCCTTCTCTCTCTCTCTCTCTCTCTCTCTTTCTCTCTCGTTCGCTCGCTCTTTCACTCTCTTTCTATCTCTCTCTCTCTATATATATATATATATATATATATATATATATATATATATTCTTCCCAACTCGCTCTATCTATCTCTCTCTCGCTCGCTCTCTCTCTCTCTCTCTCTCTCCTTCTCTAGCTCAGTTTTTACATTTTCTTCTGCCGAAGAAAAACCATTTCACGGCGAACAATATCTACACCAGTTTTTATTTCCCTTCTCTTTCTCTCCTCTCTCTCTCTCTCTCTCTCTCTCTGTCCTTCTCTCTTTCTTACTCTCTCTCTCTCTCTCTGTATATATTCTTCCCAAATTTCTCTCTCTCGCTCGCTCGTTTTCTGACTCTCATAGTCAAAAGACGAGGCAGACAAGATAAGTAACATGATTGAAATCTAACTAATCGTAAGAAAATATTTCAGTTTCTCACATTAAAAGTAAATGTAAAAGTATAAGAATACTATAAAACAAAGTAAAAGAAAACAAAAAATAGCATTGTGTAAGATTTACTAAGCCGTGTTGATATCGAAACATAAACAATAGTACCCTTACATATTTTTCAGGGTTTATTATGAGGTGTGGATAGTGGTGTGTTGTTTATGTATGCATAGGTAGGTGTAAAGTTACCAGCATTTAATTTTCTGTTTATGAGCGGTAATTATGTTTGTATTTGGTCTATTTATACAAAACGATTGCCGTATTTGAAAAGTTCTGGAACGTTCGTTTATGTATTAAGAGGTAGATTCCGGAGTAATCGAATTGTCAGCTTTCAGCCAATAAGAATGGGCGGAATTTGAGAAGGGAGAATTTATTATTTTTGAATAGGGAAGTGGAAACATTATGTTTTATCTATGAGTTTATGATCCAGTTACGAAGGATGCAAGCAAAATATCAATAAAATGTATATATTTCCTCCCGGTCTTAACTGGGGGCGGTACGAGACTTAATATTTAGGGGTGAAAATAAGAACTACCTCCTCTAACGATGCTGCGATTGTGATAGCGTTGCTCCTAAATTAAATTGTAGGATTTTATTATAACGACCAAATGTGTCTTAAATGTCGTTCTAAAGTTACATAAGATAATGGTAAATAGTGCGTTCTAAAGTTACATAAGATAATGGTAAATAGTGTAAACTTAATAAATTTGTATATGTCATCTGTTGTTTCAAACCTAAGGTACTTTGTTTTAGAGGGGAATTTTTGCAATCAAAATATTATATACGGAGATGAGTCTTAAATACTCGTTATATATGAGTAGAGTATGTTTACTTGGCCCTTGTATAGTGTCCAGATTTACATGTTAAATATTTCGCATTCACTTATTGGTGAAAATCGAACCTTTCAAAGTACAGAATAGACTTAGAATCATAAACATCTTCATCTTCTATTTCTCCTGAACACTCCACATCAGCAGGAGCAATACTATTATATTTTAATATTCTCTCCTTTTTTTACTTTACTATTTCATGCTATTTAACAACTCGTTGTTTCTACTGGTGGTTTCATCTCGGTACTCATTGTCTTTTTTCATCTGGTACTCATTGTCTTTTTTCATCTGGTACTCATTGTCTTTTTTCAACTGGTTTCATCTCGGTACTCGTTGTCTTTTTTCGTAGTTTTACTGTCTTATACATTCACAGGCGTATGTATATATATATATATATGTATGTGTGTGTGTGTGTGTGTGTGTGTGTGTGTGTGTGTGTGTGTGTGTTGATGTTTTGGTAAAATATGTGTTTTCAATTATATTTCACTCTTTGTGCATACCAATCCTTTTTGTTTAAAAGCTCAATGTATGTTAAATAAATAATAAATAGCCTATATATGATAAATAACAAATAACATATATAGAAGAATAACAGTATAATTAGATTCCAAATATTTATTTCTCATGCAAAGCAGCTCCTCCAGCATCTTGAGTCTTCTATCATTATATTGTCATGCTTTTTTTTCTATCTAAGCAAAGTTCTTCTAATTTTTCTGAAAAGTATATGCACTGAAAAGAGACGGTATTTACATAATAATAACCGTTTACGAAGCGGATCTGCAAAATGTACCGAAAGTTTAACATGCTCGGGGAGCTGATTTGTATGAAAAACAAATATTTTGATCTTGAAATGTAACTATACTGTTATTTTATATATATATATATATATATATATATATATATATATATATATATATATATATATATGTATGTATGTATAAAAAGTAAAAATAAAAATACCATTGGTGGTTGACGTTATGTTTTGAGAAAAATAGAAAAACCGAATGAAATTATTAAAATAATCAACGTTTCGTCCTTATTTCAGAGGACATCTTCAGGATATTGAAGTAAAAATGCAAGAAAAAAAGTCATAGATCATACGAAAAAGAGAACAGTTTTTGAATCCTACCCATGTCGGGAAGGATAAACATATGTGTGCGTCCCTACACTAGGGGCTAAATGGTAGAAGCCTTTTCTTTGCGTAATAGTATTAGTATTTAATATTAGTGCTGATTCTAAAAGTCTTCTTTTAGCTCTATCTATCACGGATTTAATAATTTTCGCATGATCTAAATTAAATGAGTGGTCGTGTTCTGCACAATGGCAAAAGAGTGCATTTAGGGCGTTACCATTCCTTATATCTCTTCTGTATTCGTAAAGTCTTAATTTCAATTTTCGCTGTGTTTCACCTATGTACACTTGTTGACAGTTGTTACATGGGATGGAATATATACCGGCATCTGATGTGAGGGTTTTGGGAAAGTGCTTGGTAGTTTTTAATGTCTGTTTTATTGTTGTGGAAGTTGTCTGTATCAAGTGAAAACCAAGTCTATTAAGAGCGTCGTAGATTTTTGTATTTTTGGTGTGGTTGGAAATGAAAAGATGTCTGTTTAGTAGTGAGGTATTTGTTTTATTTTTTTGTCTGTTTACATTATAGTGTATTTTCGTAGCTTTTTTCTTTGCGTAAGAAATGAAATAGGATGGGTACTGTAGTTTTTTTAAAACATTCGTAATGTATTGAAATTCATCATTAAGATATTGGGGGTTGCATATTCTAAAGGCACGCAAGAAAAAAACAATAATCATGCCAGTCTTTATTTTATCATCGTGGTGCGAATGTAATCGTTTTTGTGTGTGTTCTTTCTATGTACTTTGAAACTCAAACGTTGATTATTTTAATAATTTCATTCGGTTTTTCTATTTTTCTCAAAACATATATATATATATATATATATATATATATATATATATATATATTAGTCCTCGCGCGAAAGAGCAGGATCCAAAATGTTTTAAATAATAATAATAATAATAATAGAATAACAATAACAAAGACTTTCGCTTGCGAGGACTACTATTGAGCGTAACCAGTTATACACTCCTTTTGAAATTTTCATCTCTATTTTTCTCGTTATCTACTGAATATGTGTTAATGAAACCTGTATGAAATTAAATTGTAAAGATTTTCTATTCTGAAAGAAGTTTTAAAAAATTTAATCTAAAAAGTTATTTTAAAGTTTTTGTTATAAAAAATTCAGATTTTCTCATTATTTAGACATGTATGACAAAGAGGGAGTTGCAAAAAAGAGTTGTGGTGTGAGGAGAAATACAAACTGAAAAAGAGAGAATATTCAGACCTGTAAAAATACAAAGAGGGGTTTGCAAAAATGAGTTGTGGTGTGAGGAGAAATACAAACTGAAATAGAGAGTAGGAGAGTTTTTATAAATACATGCAAAACCACATTCATTTTTTTTATCCAAATTAATAAATTAAATAAAATATAATCTTAAAAAGATACAAGTTAGAAACGCATTTCATCCAAGGCATGAAAATTGTTAAACAAAATGTTTTTACTATAGGCTTTAAAAATAAATTTGCAGGGATACTATTTAGGTGTTTGTTCACATTACACTTGAATATCTGTATGTCAGTACAGTCAAGGAAGCAGGGGCCTGGAAGGGAATTCCTAAAGTATAGCAGTCCGAGCGAAAAAACCTATTCGAGTAGACGACTTTATGGCAATTAGGGATCTCGTTAGTGTACGAGTGAGATTTTGCTGCTGGTCGAGTTTGTCGAGCGTATTATCATCGAGGCGGCACTTTGAGTTTATCAGAGCACTTGTCATTGAAATACTTACAAAACCCGCACTGATGCCATGTTTCGGCGATGGGACAAAGGTTAGTTTAGTAGATAGTACAGAACGAGAGACCTGTGGCAGATGCACAAGCCCAGATGTGACAACAATACTCCATGCATGGGTAAAGCGTGACCGTGTAGAGATACAGGATACTCTCAGGTCTGAGTAGTCTTTTAGCACGGCACAGAGAGCTCATTTTCAGCAGTTTTGGCAATGCTCTCAATGTATTTGTTCCAATTCATGTTGTTTGTGAATGTTAACCCTAGGAGCTTGGGTGAAGTACTTTTAGACAGTGTATCATTAGCTATGTCAATCAGTGGTTGAGAAGGTTTGTTATAATTATTACAGGAAATAGCATTGTCTTGGCAGAATTGAACGTTACCAACCAGTTACAGACCCATTCTACTGGAGGTCTTCTAGAGTTTAGAATTTGAACTATCTGAATGTTCAAGAGCCTTTGTGTTTGTATAACTGTAAATGACAAAGTTCTCTCTGATTCTCTATTCTCTGATCTCGAGCGCGTGGTTCAGTGGGGGAAGATGTGGCTGGTTACCTTTAATGCATCCAAAACCAAACTCCTATCCTTACATCATCAACGCTCTGATCCCCAGCTGGCATCAATTGTGATGGATGGCTCTCGTCTGGGTGAGGCCCCGTGTTTTGACAAGCTTCTGGGTTTGACCTTTACTCCTGATCTGAAATGGAACACGTACATCAAGTCTGTTGCCAAGGTCGCTGGAAAGATGGTGGGATCCTTCTATCGCTCCAGAAGATATCTCACTACTGATGCAATTCTCTATCTATATAAAAGCCAAGTACGTCCAAAGATGGAATACTGTTGCCATATCTGGGCAGGAGCTGCTAAAAACAGCCTATCCTGCCTTGACAGAGTACAAAATAGACTTCGTGGCTTAGTGGGGGATGCCCTTTTACTACCCTGCAACCTCTCTTCCACAGAAGAGACGTTGCGAGCCTATCCTGGTTTTATCGTTATTTCCATGGCAGGTGCTCGTCTGAACTCCAATCTCTGGTCCCCCCCTCGCCAATCTTTCACGAAAAACACCCGTCTAGCTGAATCCACTGTCAAAAGTTTCCCCCACTCTATATCTGTGCCTAAATCAAAACGCGGATTCCATGAACAAAGCTTCGTTTTTAGAACTGCACACCTGTGGAACTCTGTTCCGTCTGCCTGCTTCCCACCGGACTACAACTTGGATGTCTTCAAGTCCAACGTTAACAAACTCCTAATGAACCGCCCCCTTAAGTAAACACTTCATCAAATCTCCACACTAACGTAATGTACTTGCAATAACCCTTATCCCTGAGTGGCTTCCGGGCCTTGATAAGTGGTGATCACTGTGTAAAATAAAAAAAATAAAAACTTTGTTGAAATCCAGGATAACACATTTAAACCGCTGCTTTCGACAGAACAGAATTCGAATAACACTTAAATAGCCATTGCTTACACTGAACTGTATTTTTTCCCACCAAAAAGCAACGGGATAGTAATGCAATGGGATAGCCATCGGAACACGAAGACCCCACTGACTTTCATACGACCATCAACCGACAAATACTGATATACATTAACTAATTTAACTGATTGTTGATTTCAAAATCCTCTATCTTTAACTGAACACATGATTTAGTTCGACCTTTAACAACTTTGTGATTCTCAAAAGCCTAACTTTTAAACATGTAATAAAATAAACAAAAGAAAAAAAACTTTTTTAATTAGATAGAATTTTATAGTTTTTTAAATGATTTGCATTTTCTTAATTTTAATTTTGTTTATCTTTCAAACATCATACAAATAAGTTGAATATTACTTCTTTAAACATTTGATTAATCCAAGCCGATGACTCAAGTTCTTCAACTGCATGTGACTCCAATCTGTTGTCTTCTACTCGAACCAAGGTTTTCTTGTTACGCATGTTCGTTTATTTGTTGTTGGTGTGTGAAGTTGAAGCAAAATGGAACCAATTGTACTTTCTTACAATAATGCTGAAGTTAATCACACGAGCCATTTCCTAGATAATGAGGGGGGGGTTTAAGTCATAATTAATAATAGAAGAAGACGGAAGGACAGAAAAACGAGTTATATTTAGGAAATTACCAACCATATTACAATTTTCGTTTTAATACGAAGGACGTTCCAAAAGTAATGCCTCCTATTTTATTCCACTCGAATATAAACTGAGTTGTTATGATGACTAAACTTATGCATTCATGACCAGAAACTTTCATCTTTATGTTGCAGATATTGATGGCGTGAGATTCTAACAAAGAAAACCTCTGTCATGAACGTGCGTCAGAAGCAGAGATGTGTCATTGAATCCCTTCATACAAAAAAAAATAGAACCGCCTTTTGAACGTTTATGAAACCGATGCACGGTTAGGAGATGGGTTCGTCGATTTTCGAGTTGCAACGGAGATGTGAGTTACAAAGCGCTCTTCGGAAGCCCATACACAGCCACCACTCCATCGTTGCACTGGGAATGGTTGCGACTATGTAGAAAAATAAATTCTGGGGCAAAGTTTTAATGCTACCAATCCTGTCTTCGTAGCTTTTAAACTGTTTTTTTATTTATTAAAAGTGGATGCATTATTTTTGGAACGACACTCGCATATTAACCTGCGTTCTTAGCTCGGTCGGTTTCCACGACTTGAGAAGAGGCTTTACTCACAATATCTTTTTCACTAATCTGATGTTGCATTTGCTCACATTAACTTTCTTTTCAGAGAAGACTACTTTTTACAGTCAAAAGTTAACACCTTGAGCCCTTTTCATCTTGTCTACAGAACTTTCTGCCTAATCTCTAATATAAATACTAGCTTATATTTTAATCGTGTTCAAATCGAAACTTGATTAAAGCGATACACGTACTTCCGATTATAAAGTTCCAGATCAATTACGGCGACAATAATGAGGAAAAGAGTTTTTTTTATTATAATTGAGGTCAACTGATTCACAATCTGCGCAAATGATGGAAAATGAAACGCAAAAAAGGATCGAGCCAAATCAGCGAATGCACAACAATTGTACCGATTTCTGTTGAAATCTTGAAAGGAATGAAAAGAAATTTTACAAAATAACTAAAAGAACGTCATAAGAGGTTGTCATCATGTAAAGGAGAGCGCCATCGTCGGCAGATTGTTATCAGTTGTTGACAGCTGAAAAACTGAAAATGTGCTGAGATAATTAGAAGACTTGATGTGATTGGGCTCTAATGAAAGCCATCAATTAGAACTCAATAATAATAATAATAATAAGAAGAAGAAGAAGAAGAAGAAGAAGAAGAACAACAACAACAACAACAACATCAAGAACATCAACAACAATATAATGGGAACATCAGGAGTTAAATTGACAGGTGGAGGACAATACTTGATTAAAATGCAGAAATGTGTCTTTCACTGAGATTCTCTATTACCACTACTGCTTATCATAGCCATAATACCATTTAGTTACATAGGAAATGCAGTGCCGGATACAGGTTAGCAAACATAGAATAAAAATAAACTACATCATGTATATGGACGAAGTGAATTTATTTGGGAAGAAATGGAAGTAAAAAAGCTCATAAACAGGATTAGAATCTTCGGCCCGGATATCACAATGGAATTCGAAACGAAAACGTAAAAAGTATTAGAGATTAGAAGGAGAAAACTGATCAACCAAAAGAAAATTTCCGAACATGGTAAATATTTGGGAGTTCTAGCAGCAGAGACCATCAAATCTACAGAAATGAAAGAGAAGATTAGTAGAAGAATACTTAAGAACAAGGAAAACATTAGAAACAGAACTATATAGTAGAAATTTAGTTAAAGGAATAAACACCTATGCATTATCACAAAAATACTATGTACCATTAATAAGCTCGGCGGAAGAAGAAATTTTGCATCTTAACCAGAAGACTCGAAGACTAATGATCATGCACAATGCACTACGGCTTGAAACATGATATTGAATGAGTCTATGTGAAAATAAAGACCGAAAAAAAAAGGATTGGTTAATATAAGAGGCTTTGGAAAAATTCATCACTTGGAACACAAAAAATTGATCACCGCAGTAATAAACACTGTTATGATGAACAAGCGGGAAGCAGAAAGAAAAAAACAGAAACAAAACAACAATAAAAGTGGCAAGAAAAACAGGTACGTGGACGGGTCATAAAATTGACAAGCGATGATGCCCACTAAAATACTTGGATATGGTTGAGAAAAGGACAGTTGGACAGGGAAATGGAATCGCTACTGACAACTGCAGAAAATAAGTCGATTACAATTAACTATATTAAATCTAAAAGCAAATTCAATAAAACAGTAATAGTAGACTGTGGATAAAACAAAACAGTAAATGCAACAAACTAACCCTAAAAGAAAACAAACATATAAAATACACGCATTTTGAACGCATGGACAAAATAGTACTGACACAAACCGGAGACAGTACTTGAAAATCAAAAATCCTCTTAACCGTAAATCTAGCTTTCCTTATTTTGTACTCACATTTCATGAACGATGTTTGTGACCAAAAGGGAAGAAGTGCAGCTATCTGGTTCAGAATTTATCTATCTAACACTTATTGTTGGATTTTTTTAAGCTTGAAGTATTTTTTAGCTTCTTACATCAAGTTGCTTCATGCCTTATCTGGAGCGATTTTCATAAAAACATTCATGCAAGGAGAGCGGATGTCATAATAGTTAACAAGAAGGGAAGACTGAGACTATGCAACGAACAGCAATGTTGAAAACAGATGAAATTTTAAAGAAATTCTTTCATTGCAAAATGTGACACACAAACTAGAAATATGTAAAACGCAATATAATTAAGACAAAAAACTAATAAGAAACGCCGAATGAACTCATGCGAAGTGAACCTGCAAGCTTATAAACCGCCCCCCTCACTCCCCCCCAAAAATGGTATCATACTCGACTGATACCACATCAAATAATGAAAGGTCAAGGAGGATGGAAAGATTGAGGTCTAGTAACACTAACCAGGCATCCACTGAAATAGTGCAGGATCTTGGGACCTTGTTGATTCTTATTTCTACTCAAATCCTAAGGAAAACCAATGGTCGTTGCCAGCGAGAAATCAATGGTGAGCGGATTTTGTGATAACGCAAAGTATGTTGCAATAATAATCGAAAGAGATTGAAAATACTGGAACTTTGGAGATACTTGTAATTCACGATCCAGGGAACACCGCCGCCTATCATCACTGAGCAATCTCTAATGAGTAGTTAATAATATTGTATGGAAAATATGCATTTCTGCAACAACAAAAAAGTTTTATTTTTAGTGTCTTTCATTTTATACCCACGCGTGGGTATGGTTTGTGGACACTATCTTCGGTTTAATTCTTAATTAGCTAAAATCAACTATTGGATGAATGGGTGAACTGAATATTACGAACAACATAGAATAGTTAAAATAATACGAAACACTGGTTGCTTAGTTGTATCATCAATTCCTGGTTTTCCTTTTTCCACAAGACAATAGGTGATATATTTCAGCTTGATTTTCATTTTTCCATCTGATTTTATTTCACTGACTATTTCAAAATACTTTCTCTTTAACTTAATACGCGATCTTATTCGACCTATTAGAGTTTTTATATCTTCCGCTATTAGTTTAATGTCGAACACGTTTTTACTCGTGTAAACAACACTTGGAAACATGAGATGTTCGGCTTAGACAGCAGATTGATAGTACAACTACTGTTACCACTGAGATCATCACTGATGCTAATACTATTACCACTACTATTGCTAATAGTAATAGTAAGAAGAAGAAGAAGAAGAAGAAGAAGAAGAAGAAGAAGAAGAAGAAGAAGAAGAAGAAGAAGAAGAAGAAGAGACACCTATTCGGCTCCAACTGTTGATTAGTTTTAAAAATTCAATTTGCGGATAATAAAGAAAAGGTTTTTTATGTAGCTTCAAGATCTCAGACTAAAAAAAATGTGAAATCCATATTTATATGGCAGTATTCCGATTCTGAACACAAAGGTTAATTAATTTTACATTTAGAATGCTATTCTTCGTTATATTTTTACTACTTCGTTATCCATATTTTTTTGTTTTCTTTCTTCATTTTCTTTGTGATCTTGGGCTTTTCTTGCGAACCAATGTCGTGTCACTGTTGTAAATATGTAAATCGAATGGATTAACATTCCTTTGTTGGTTGGAATTCTTAAACATATGCAAATTTCTCAACAGAAGCATGGGAAAAAATTTGCTTTAAAGGGCGGGAAATTTTTTAACCTCGCATTTCAGCTTGAACGCATAAAGACGCTGGGTGTTAATGATGGAATAATTTCACATATATTTTACTCCCCCCCCCCATCTCTCTCTCTCTCTCTCTCTCTCTCTCTATATATATATATATATATATATATATATATATATATATATATATATATATATATTGCGCGCGCAGGGATATTCAATTCTAAAAGTATTGCTGGCCCTTTTAAGCTATTTTTTTGCAACCGCTCTATCCAATGCATATAGTCAGTTGATGTAAGGAGCTAAAAATATATCAAAACTGTTACATGGACATATTCCAATGGAGAAAACAGCAATTCTTCCCCCTTTGTCAGAAACATCGTTTATGGAATCTGAGCACGTTACTTTTATTATAAACAAGCATGTGCGCCTTATCACAGTGATACAACAGTCTCCATTAGATCATCGAAGTTAATCTGCATTGAGTCTAGTCAGTATAAAAAGGTGCGTGTTCGAGAAATACCAACTGATGCTGTAAAACAACGACGCTTTTCTCAGAGATGTCTTTTTCAATTATGTCATATATGAAAATAAAGTAAATTTCTCACGTAATTCTGTGGTTTTATATAAATACTAGCAGGCCGCCCGGCATTATTCGGTCGTAAAATACGCTTAAATATGATATTTTAATTAATGCATATTCCGTATTTATTATTATATTATATTGGACCTAATATATAGTAATGATTTTAATAGTTTTTACAAAAAAAAAATGACTCGTGCACCACCACCGAGAATCGAAACCAAAACGTTTAGCTTAAGATTTACATTTTCCTTTGACGTTAATGCCTGACCTGTCAAAAATGTTTGCTGCAAGGCTAAAAATTAAAACAATGATCAATAGCTACTACGTTACGCATGCATATTCGTAATGCCTTCATTCGACCTTCACCAGACAATTTTCTTTTTTTATTATTTTCACACTTTTGCACCGATTATCCCCCGGCTAAAAACCCAAAAATATGTTTCGCATGGGTTCGAATACCCTATATATTAAGTTTCATGTCTGTAGATCAAAAACTGACAGAGAAGTTTGGTAGGCAAAATCTTTTATACAAATATATATATATATATATATATATATATATATATATATATATATACGCATATAAATATATATAGAGAAAGAGGTTAGTGTTTACTATAACCTTTTTACGCAAATCTTACGCAAGTATAAATCATGTAGAATATCTGCATGAATATAACTACATGTTAATTTACTAAAGATGATCTGCATGAATATAAGTACACGTTAATTGACAAAAGATGATCATCCCATAAGAAAACCGAAAAAACTAATAGGGAATTAATTATAGTTAATGTTTAAAAGAATATGCAAATTAGCTATATCTTTTGCATATGTATGCAATTCTATGACTCATATATAAGAAAGTTGTATTTTCTTTTTAAATAAATAGAAAAAGGGGGGTTAATATGAATATCAATACACAAAAAAAAATTATTGGCGTATAGATTTTAGTGATATATCTAGATGAATAGCGAGTGCGAACACTGGTGTAAATAGTATAGGAGAATCGTTTTTAATTCTTGGGATTTAGAAAACTTTGGAAATTTTTGTTCTTTTCTTTTTGTATTTATCTTCTTTCTCGTTATTATATTCTTTTAATGATGACCAACACATTACGGAAAACCCTTAAATTGAAATTTTAAATCTATAATACAACTCGTCCTCTTCTTTGGTTCAGTGACATGCGTACTTTCCAAAAAGTTGGAAACACGCCTAAATAGTGCTAATACCCGTCTTCTCATAAGTGCCCAAGATCTTCTATGAAAGACCAATCCGACCCAACAACGAATCTATGGCGAACTTCCATTTGTATCATCTGTTGTCGAAGCAAGGTGTGTTCAGTTTGGAGGCCATTGTTTTAGACCAGTAAATGAAGTTATTCTATCTCCATTGCTGTGAAAGCATACTATCCACTTCAGGAGTAGAATGCTCACTTACCCAGATGTCATTGCAGGAGATGCCAGTGATCTAGAAGTAATTATGTGGGAGTGAGATATCTAGCGCAAGCGTGTGAACTTCATCATTTTGACTACGGTCGAAAGATACAATAGTTTTTTATGTAATATTAGGGTATGATTAAAGAAAATTGGGAGGTTCTACTTATAGACACTGCCGACAATAACTTACCAATCAAATGGAGCCACGTTCTGCTAGCAACCAATCAGAGATCGGAATCGTTCTATAAAAATATTGGATCTTTTAGAATTCCTGCACATAATCTTTCATGTCCACACGAGACAGATCTTTGCTCTTTGTCTGCAAACTTTTAAAGTTCAAGACTTCAGGACTTGTACAGTTTAGCTACCCATCTGAAACTCTTCTGAAATTAAACATGGCTTTCAATTCAAAAGTGAGTTATGACCATCATGACGTCATAAATGTGTTAAAATATTGTGTTGTGGTTGATCTGTTTTTTTTTTAAGGTTTTATATAGGGGCGATTTTCCTCGTTTGAATATGAAATATATTCTAGTCGTTATAAGAATTTAATCAGTTTCATGATTATAAAGTCGTTTTTGAATGACATTTTAATTCCAATGACAATCCTTCGATTAATGTTTTTTGTAATTGATTTGTATTCTTGTTGATTTCAAAAGTTTCCTCCAATCGATATTTCTTTGTTTCTTGAGCTTTTGTTTGCACAGCTGCAATTAAAGATGCAACAGTTATACAGCTGCAATTAAAGATGCACCAGTTATGCAAATCGGAATACGAATGGCGGTGAACGGGTGCAAAATTGCTGCTTCATAGTGATATTCTAATTCCATTGAATTGGTGGAAATATCTCTAAATCTACGATTAAATTTGTTTATTCTCCGATGGATTATGGGAATATTATAGACCAGCCATTTGGTTTCAAAAAAACTGAGAGGTAAAAATATCACAAAGCGATTGAATAAGCTGATTAAAATTAATACTATAATAGAATACCTGTCCTATGACGGGTATAAAGAATAAATATGACATTAGTTTTAAATTTTAATGTTTTTCTTTGAGCGGTATTTCATGGTCTAGGTGGCATCTGCCTAAATAGTAAAGCATATTTATTTAATAAATAAATACATAATAATACTGATACTACTACTACTACTACTACAAATAATAATAATAATAATAATAATAATAATAATAATAATAATAATAATAATAATAATAATACAGATTGTAATGCTGAAAACAACTTAAATCTTAAGGAAACCCCTTGAACGAGGAGAAAAGGCACTAATCAAACCTCCACTGGATGAATACGAAGAAGTTTAAGATTTTGCAGGGAGGGGGGGGTATTGTTATTCAAATTCCAGTGAAGAGTAATGAATGGTCATTTCCGGTGAGAAGTCAATAATACAGTTCTATTTTTTTTATCCAGAACACATGGCAACGCCGGGTGGCCGTGTTAGTTATGATTAATTGAAAAACATTGGCAATAACCACATGCGAATAACCATATAAATCTACAGCCGTTCAGTCGTGCACGCACGTGTGTCGTTGTGTATTGTATTTTACGTCATCTGATGTTATTCGCCTAGCAACATCATTTCGTCGCTTCTGACAGAACTGCGACGGTTAATTCACTTCTTTGAACTTGACGAATCTGACAGTCACAACTAATTACTGTTTTCTTAATCATTTCAAATCCCATTGCGTGTCTATTTTTTTTTTTTTTCAATTAAATGTTTTTTCTATGTTTAAGCAAACATCTGTTTTCTCCCGTTGAAGTTCGGTAAAGATTGTGACCTAGCGAGCCACAATATGACAGAAATAAAGGGGCGTAAGCAAGGTCGAATTGGAGTCATTAAACCAAATTAAAAATCGTATTATTTGAATTCAGATCATATTGAGTGTTATTTTCACAACGTTTCAGTCAATGTAACCCCCTATCTTCTTCAGATGTATCTTCTTGAACTTTGAAATCTTTCTGTCGAACTCGGTAATCTGTGCGAAATTTCGAACAAAACAGTTTGAATTTTCGATTTTTAAGATGTGAGAAAAAAGCTTTCTTTATTAAATATGGCATTTCGATAGAGAATATCACTTCTAAGAATGTGCAACTCCTCTCTTTCTCTCTCTCTCTCTCTCTCTCTCTCTCTCTCTCTCGCTCGCTCGCTCTCTCGCTCTCGCTCTCTTTATTATCTGTCGGCATTGATTTCTAATGTTATCTCCAACTCTTAACGTTTGAATATCTGAATAAGGCACATATTCTTCCGAAAAATAAGCGTCATCAATTATAAAATCCCAAATGAAATCAATATTACGTTTTAGCAAATTAGAAGCCACCCACGTGCAAGTTTAGAAACTTTCGTAAAATGCCAGTTTGTTAAGACGCAAAAATCATTTGCTGCATTATGTGTGTAACTCAAACGATTCTATAACTATAATGAATGAGAAATACTTATTTTTAAAATCGAATTATACAATCTTAGATATAAACTATTAAATATAGAGTTTTATTGTATATATATATATATATATATATATATATATATATATACTTCATTTACTTACATAAATTTAATATACGAAAGTATAGATTTATGCGTAAACTTTAAGTATTTACTTCAAAAGTGCTCAATATGTAGGTAGAGCTAGTTAGTAATTTATAAAATATATATGGCGATTAAGCTACACTGAATATTCTGCGTTTCATCCACTATAGGATTCGTCAGGCTTATGCGCGAATTCTGTGGTTCTTTCTTGTTTTTATATATGTTGAGGATTTTTAGTTAGCCAATCAGCTTTCTAGTATACACCGCGCCCCTTCCTATCAGCCAATGGGCATGCATTTTATCGAACAAAGGATCTGTTTTAGAACTAGGTTAGTGGTCTAAGGTAGACGTTTTCCTTTTATATATATATATATATATATATATATATATATATATATATATATATATATGCTTATCTGTACACACATACATGCACATATATATACATATATATATATATATATATATACATATATGTGTGATCGTTTATGTATATTCATGTTTATTTAATTTATTTATTTGTTTGTTTTCTATTGTTATTGTTAGTTTTAAAGCTATTTTGTATCGTTATCCTAAAAACAAGAAACAACCACAGAATTCGCGCATAAGCCTGACGAATCCTATAGTGGATGAAACGCAGAATATTCAGTGTAGCTTAATCGCCATATATATTTTATAAATTACTATATATATATATATATATATATATATATATATGTATATATATATATGTGTGTATATATATATATATATATATATATATATATATATATATATATATATATATATATATATATATATATATATATATATACAGTAGCGTCCGAAAGTTAAGGAACGGTTGATTCATTTTTTTAGTGGCTTCTAACTTTACCTATGAAAAGTGAAAAAAAAATATCTTGGTGAATTTTCCAATGTTTGATAATGGTTGTTAAATAAAAAAAAAATTTATTTTGAATACATATTAGTTTTTTTAAATATAAATAAACTTAATTAAATTACAGGCGTCCAAAAATTAAGGAACGCTGAAAATTGATACAAACTTTAGCAATTTTAATAACAAGGGGAGATTGCTAAAATACTGAAAAGCGTTGTTTTTCGGGTTATTAAAAGTAAAAAAAAAAGATTTACCATTGACTGAAAAGAAAAATCGAGCCGACCCCGAAAACCAACTAAGAGGGAGGATAAAAAATCAGTCGATCATCTCATTCTGATCGCTTTAAAACTGCAGCTTCGATATCTCGAGATTTTACATCCGAAAATGGACAAAAAATTTCCCGACAAACGATCTCACGAAAATTAAACGAAGTTGGATTATTTTCAAGAAGCCGATGCTCAAAGATTTTAATTTCTATCAAGAATAAAATGGCCAGGTTATTATTCACCGAAAAAAAAAAACATTTGTTTTAGGAAGAACAAAAACGTGAAAAGGTTCATTTTAGTGATGAATCTAAATTCAATCTTTTCGGATCAGACGAAAGACCACATGTCAGAAGAAAAAATGTAAAAAGACTGTCCTCTAAGTGCGTTAAAAGTACAGTAAAATTTGGAGGCGGCAGTATAATGGTATGGGGCATGATATCTTCAAAAGGAACTGGCCCCTTTGTGAGAATTCGTGGAAAAGTTAAAGCCCGAATGTACAGAGAATTCATTAGAGAAGATGTGGTTCCTAATCTTTCTGACACCGATATCTTTATGCAAGACAACGCACCGTGCCATAAAGCAAAATAGTTTTAGAAGAGCTAAATAGATCCAATATTTGTTTTATGGATTGGCCAGCTCAGACTCCCGACCTTAATCCAATTGAAAATGCTTGGAAAATTATTAGCGATAAGATCACAGAAAAAAAAATCTTGATGATTTATAGGATTGTATGAGAAAATCATGGAATATTATCTCATATATAACATGTGAACGATTTGTTCTGTTTTGCAGCAAAAGATGCCATAGTGTGATTGAAAACAAGGGGCTTTTCACTAAATACTGAAAGGATTCTTTGTTTTTTTTTTCATTAATAATTTCCCCCGTTCCTTAACTTTTGGACACCTGTAATTTAATGAAAATTATTTATATATAAAAAACTAATATGTATTCGAAATCAAAAATAAAAAAATTATTTTTTATTTAACTACCATTATTAAACATTAGAAAATTCACCAAAACAAATTTTCCCCTTTTTCATAGATAAAGTTAGAAGTCATTTAAAAGAAAATGGCTGACCGTTCCTTAACTTTGGGACGCTACTATATAATATATATCAGTCAAAATCAGTTAAAATATCCTGTCTTGAAATACAAATGTGACTAAATCTCACGCCACAAAAGTATTCCATTTGCTAACCTATATTTTGTATAACCTACTTGTTAAATATTGTTGCAAGCGCCGATTTGCATCTTTACATTTTTACTATCGATTAAACCAGAAAACTCTGTCACATGCAAGTTGTAAAACTCAATATTTACTAGTTTGTTCCCTATTTGTACGAATTCATCTGTTTAAAAGGGTTCTACTTAACAAGTTGGCTTAAAACGGGGGACTGAGAATTAATTATTCCCTGACAGTAATCCAATTTACAAAATTCTCATTACTTATCTTCACTATGCTATAATCACATTGACTAATGTATACTCATTAACGCTTATCCTCGAGTGGACCCCGGGCCTTGATAAGTGGTGATTCCTGTGTAAAAATAAGATAAAACAGAAATATATAAAGCTGACAGAATTTATAAAAGAGTCAACAGCTGTTATTCTTGTCTGATCCTTCCAGTAGACTATGTTATTTCTTTAGGATGGATAGATAAAAATAGAAAGGACGACATGATTCCATTTCCGTTTGACGAAAACCGGTTTTCTTCTTTTGTTGCAAACCATCTACTAGTTGGCCAGTTGTGTAAAAATTCCAATCTGAAAATGAGACAATGTTCAACAAGAGAGATCGGAAATGCTTTCTATCGATCCAAGTTATGACAACAGAACCATTGTCAGCACCCTCAAAATGTATCGCTAGATTGCCACAGGGCAATGGTCTTTGGTGTGGTTTCAAGTGAGGGACACATCATTTCACCTCACATCTTCCAAGTCGGCTTGAAAGTCAACACCAAAGTGTACCTGGATGTGCTGAAGAGTGTGGTTATCCCCTGATGCAATCATGTAACTGTTGGCAAACCCTGTGTCTGGCAACAGGACTCGGCGCCGATCCACAAATCCAAAGAGACCCACTTTGGACTACTTCGTAGGATCATACGTCGAGAACATAACCAACATTACCTCCTACAACACCAAAGCCAGCCTAATCGCCGCCATTTACCGAGTATTTACCGAGCTCCTGCCGGCGCTTGTGGAAATCACATGCTCCCAGTTCCGGACCCTTATCAAGGCGGTTATTCAGGCTGAAGGCGGCTATATTAAATATATGTCACCTCTATTACATAATCAAGTTACCTGAATTGATCTTTTTTTTTCAATAAAAGTTTTAAAATAAAGCTGTAGTGTTGTTTTCTTTAGGGTGACACTTTTATCGTTCCACCCTGTAAAACTTTCGACATTTCGACTTTTAAAAGTTGTTGATGACGATTTTATCATAACAAAGCGATTTTATCATAATCTGTGATTTATGAACGACCGATGGGATTAACTCTAGGTTTATATCAGCAGTTATTAATCTTGAACTTGAGTTATTTTCCATAATCTCACGGGACATCGCAGATTGCATTAAAGAGTCAACCAAACAAGCTGTTGATCGATTCAAGGCGTAGATTTGCCAATATTTGCCTCGTGGTTTTTTAATGATCTCCCTTCTATTTGTCACAGATGCAAACACAGCTTAAGCTGTAAATTATCAAGTTTAACAACCTAAGCTGCCGTCTTGACGAGCGCAGACTATAAACAGCAATTATTGTTTTGTTTTTTGGCTTTTTTAGATAAACACCAGTTCAGCCAAATTCTAAATTCGGAAGGCAAATAGCCGAAACAGCTGGTTCATTTGGCGATATTCCAATGGTTGACTCACATATAATTTGAGCAAGGGACTGGGTTGTGTGTGTGAAAATAAAAAGAGGTGACTATAAAATAAGATAAAATGATAAGCAAATAAAAAGAGGTATAGTCTGAAAAAAGGGGAGAACTAGAGACTGGCAAGAATGAAGAATGGGGAAAAGCAACTCTGATACTTCAAACAAATAAATCCCTTTCACGAGGCATATTATAAACAATTATTAAGAAGTAATACATGCAATACTGGTTTTTATTAATCATGAAAATACAAATTCTGTCAAAATCTATGTGACGTCATATAATAGGGGTGTTTCTTGTTTTTGTTTTTTGTTTTGTTTTATTTTTAGAATTAACATCGATTCGAAAATTCTTGCTTTTAAATATGGCGGGCATTATGAAGTGAATAATTTTTATTTAACTGAATATCGACTATATGTAAAATGATAAAATATTAAGGATACTCTAATTTTATCAGCTATTAAAATTTTTGGTGTCTCTGGAAAAGGGTAACTAACAACTGAACTAAACCTAGTACTTTATCCGTTACGCCACATGTCCTTACAGACAATTCTTACATGAATTTTGAGAGCCTTGACCCTGTTCTTATTTATAGAAGTACAATTTTACTATTTATCAACAGACATGTTTTTAAATTTCCTCTCTTGACAAAATTGCAAACCGAAATGCAAACGGATTTTCCTTTGCGTTAGAGGATTGAACTGAAGCAGTATACTTAATATGTACAATACGTGCGTACTAAACTAAACCACCTTTGTTACCTATATACAATCGCCTATACTGAATCCTCATCAGCTTAAAACTCTCTGTATCCCCAGACTCTTAATTTCTCAAATCTTATATCACCAAGACATCCTTCTTAATTGATACAAGAATCCTCCTGAGCAGTTCAACATCCAGTGATCATATATCTAATCCTCATGAAATTGCTTATATCACCCTGAATATTACCTTAAATCTTTATTCTATCCCTAAGCTAAGTAGAACACCTAATAACACTCTAGTCAACTACTTTTAAAATTAGATAAACCCAGTTTCAATATTAGAAGTACATCGTCCCTCACCTTGACTACGGACTTGTGCAATAAGCCATGAAACTATTGTACCTAAAATTCCTCTCAAAACTACAAAATACTGCTGCTTGTATACTAAGTAAGTACCTCCTATAGATACTTTACCTCCAAGATGACTGCCTTGTCTGTTTTGCATGACAAACCTTATTATTTTTTACTTAAATTCTCTTTCTCCTGATCACTAACAAATCAAAACTGCTCTATTTCCTAAGTTGACACTAAACCTAATCCGTCTCACGTAACTTAGATGGGTCCTTGCTCTCCGCCCTTGACCCTAACAAACTCGTAAATCGATACCCATTAACACTTAAAATTTCCTAGGCATGCTCCTGATTATAACTCCCAACCCATAACCAAGCTTCTAAGTAAATACTTACTAGCCATAGTCCAATACATTGACTTAAAGTAATCTATAATGAACAGTAACCATTAATATCTCTTTATTAAGAGATAGTATTGCAATAATTATTACACAAACTAAACCGGTACTCATTGAAATAAAAACTTCCGGATATTAAGAGAAAGGCGAAGTCATTCTCCTTCGTTGTAGTCTAAAGGCAACTTACACAAATTGTCTAAAATTCCATGCATTCGTATACAATACTACTTATCCATCCATCTATATCTAACTATACTTACAGAATATGCAACAACCTATATCTATCAGGTATAACTGTACTCCATATCAAATGTTCTCTTGTCTCTATACTGAGCATATCTAATCTTTCAGTCTTACTAAATGTCCGGTTTGGGCACCAAATCAGAATTTCTAATAGAAAGTAGATCATACTCTAACACTTTATCCTAATCCTAAACCTACTAAACCATATCTAACCATACATTCCTAAACCTACTAAACCATATCTAACCATACATTGCTAAACTTACAAAACTATATCTAACCATACATTAACTCGACTCTCGATCCAATACTGTAGCAAATTTAGCTGCTTCCACTGCATGAATTTTTACGTATACCCTCTCTCAGTAAAAATGAAAATGGACAGCATAATAATGCCCTTTTTAAACCACACTTGAGGAGTGAAAATCTTCTGTAGAAGCTAACCTAAATGCCCGATTTTTCCAGGAGATATTAACCTAAATAACCAATAAATATTAACTACCCATGCGGGGTCGCAGAAATACCTGGATTAGGACCCAGGCGCGGGGCGAACCCCCTCGGAGCTGATGGACCCGTACGTCTTCCCAGGCCATCCGTCGAGGAGAAGAAAAACTCTGAAACTAAACCTAGGGGAGGGAGGCCTCTTCAGTCCTTGACGACAACCTTCCTAGAGCTGGTGACTCAAACAAATCACCGGTTGGCAAACCTAAACTGCTTAAGGAGGAGATAGACTCTGTCTACCGCCCGGCTTTTATACTCCTTCTTTGCCTATTGGCCAGGCGTAGAGGTACTATCACAGGGACTCGCCTGAATCACCCAGTGGTTGACCTTGTTTCCTGACTAGGGCAATGAACGCCGCTTTTCCCCACTCCCGCCACATCCCATCCCCCTAAACTGGACACAGTGGGGTGCTTCAGTGCCATATATGTCGGTGCAGTTGGACTGGGCTGGCTTTGCCTAATGGATTGAGGGTACCGGATTGACAGTTCCTGGCTGCTGTTTCCAACTGATAGTACAGGAGCCCTAACTCTTTGGTAGCGCTTAGAGCGGCTGCTCCATCAGCAGTTGTAAAATATCGGGATGTTTGTAGTGCCATGTCGCGCATGGAAAGGGACCCTGCACTCATCCCCGGTGGGCTTTCCTGAGGCCACAATCCTGTGGGTGAGGACAGCTGATGGTCTACTTGTATTGCATGTCTGGTATTCTGCACAACTACTTGTCCAGCACCCCCTCACTCATCCACCCTAACTGAAACTTTTAAATAAAATAAAATGAAATGACAGCTCAAGCAAAAGTTACGTTTAAACCAGGACCAAACTCAAAGAAAACCAACCTGCCTCCTCCCTTGAGGCTTGCATTTACTAATATCCGCGGGCTTAGAACTAACTTAGATGATGTTGAGTCATTTCTCCTTGTAAACACCCCGGATATCTTAGCATTAAGTGAAACTAACCTTCACTCCTCCATTCCCTCTAACCACTTTAACATGCCTGGTTATCTCCCACTCTACCGTAAGGACTAGGACAGACATATGCATGGACTTGGAGTCTATATTCGAAACACCCTCCCCCTAACTAGAGAAATAAAACTAGAATCAGAGGGCCAGGCCTTTATGTGCTTCAGACTAAATATGCAACACAATATTAGCTACTTGTATTTTCTCTACCGCTCTCCCTCAAACCAAGACTGTACCCTAATAAACAAAGTCTCAGACAGCATAGATATAGCACTCTCCCTCGATACTAGCGCACAAATACATGTATTTGGTGACTTCAATGTCCACCACAGTAACTGGCTAGGATTCTCAAATCACACAGACGTAGCTGGTAGCGCCACATATAGCTTCTCTATATCTCATTCCCTATCTCAGATGGTTACATTTCCGACACGTTTCCCAGACCAGCACGATCAACATGCCTCACTTCTAGATCTCTTTCTGACAACGGTTCCCAATGACTGTACAACAAATGCCCATAGCCCACTCGGGAATGCTGATCACGCTGTGATAATGGTAGAAATCAGCCTAAATTCTCGCCCTAAAACTGAAGACCCACTACTCAAAACAACGAGGTATTACAAAAAGGCTGATTGGGAAGCCATCAGGGAGCTCATCAGAGATGCCCCATGGCAAAATATCTTTACTCTTCCAGCGGAACAGTGTGCAAATGAGACAACTGAATGGTTCAAAACTGCTATTGAAGCACATGTTCCCGCACGGAAATACTATAGCAAGCCCCACTCCCCCCAATGGTTTACTTCTGCTTGTGCAGCTGCCATTTGTCAAAGGCAGCATGCGTTCCGCAGATTCAACCGACATAAGTCCAGCTCAAATAAACAGAAGTTTATAGAAGCTAGAAATAATTGTAAGAGAGTGATAGACACAGCTAAGTCAGATTACTCTGAAACCACCAGAAAGCGCATCGAAGCACAGAAATTAGGAACCCGGGATTTTTGGAAAATCTACAACAGCGTAGTTAATAATGGACAGTCAATTATTCCCCCACTAACAAACAATCATGAGGTTGCTTGCACGGCAACTGACAAGGCTAATCTGCTTGCCAGTCGGTTTGCCTCAAACTCCACACTGAACTCGGTACACCACTCACTCCCTGATTTTCCTCTGCGAACAGACGCCACACTTGACGATTTGAAAATCACCCCTTCTCAGGTACATGCTATTATAAAAAACCTAGACACCTCTAAAGCATGTGGACCAGATCTCATCCCGGCTGTGCTATTAAAAAAAATGCTCTGCCGAGGTTGCTCCAGTTCTGTCCAAACTTTACAATAAATGCCTTAACGAATCTTGTTTTCCCGACTGCTGGAAAACCGCCTCTGTGGTACCAGTCTTCAAGAATTCTGGTGAAAGAACTGACCCACTTAATTATCGCCCCATTAGCCTCCTCCCGCTTTTCGCCAAAATATTTGAGTCCTTAGTTAATCAAGCCCTAGTCCAGCACCTAACAGCTGCTAAACTCCTGACTGACAAACAATATGGATTCAGGCAAGCCCGTTCAACAGCAGATATCTTAACTGTAGTTTCTGAACGTATATACCGTTCATTGGATAAAACAGGGGAGGGTAGAGCGGTGGCCCTTGATATATCTAAGGCTTTTGACAGGGTATGGCACGATGGTCTTCTAAGGAAAATTAGATCATATGGAATCACTGGAAGAATTCATAACGTAATTAAATCCTTCTTAAGTAATAGAAAAATCAAAGTTGTCCTCGACGGACGTACATCCAAACAATATGACATAAATGCGGGAGTGCCTCCGGGGTCTATCCTTGGACCTCTATTGTTCCTGATATTCATAAACGACCTCCCTGATAATATTGTTTCGGAGATGGGTATATTTGCCGATGACACCACTCTCTATAACAGATATGAGGGGAAAACAAATGAACACATATCAAAGAAAATGGCAGAAACACTAGAGGATGACCTCCAATCCGTAGTGGAATGGGGACAAACATGGTTGGTCTCATTCAATGCTGCTAAGACTAAGCTTGTTTCCTTCAATAACTACAAGAAACCTTCTCTACCACCAATAGCAATGGCCAAGAACACATTGCCTGAAAGTACTTCTTTTAAACTCCTCGGCCTAACGTTTACAGGGAATATGAACTGGAATAGATACATTGAGAGCATTGCCAAGGCTGCTGCAAGGAAGGTTGGCTCCCTCTACCGTGCTAGAAAACTACTTACGCCTGCCAGTATCCTATACCTCTATAAGGCAACCATTCGCCCATGTATGGAGTACTGTTGTCACATCTGGGCTGGTGCATCTGCTGCTTGTCTCTCGCTCCTGGACAAGGTTCAAAAAAGAGTCGCCAACCTGATAGGTCCTGAACTGTCATCTAGGCTTCAACCTCTGTCCCATCGACGAGATGTTGCATCCCTCTGCCTGTTCTACAAATACTTTAATGGTGAATGCTCTGACGAACTGCAAACACGTGTACCTCCCCGACGTAACTACTCCCGACAAACCCGACAAGCTACTAAGTCTCATCCCTTTACAGTGGAGATCCCTAGGTGCAAGAAAGCCTTTTACTCCAATAGTTTCTTCCCCAGAACTGCGGGTCTTTGGAACTCCTTTCCGGGATTCTGCTTTCCCAACTGCAATGATATGCAGAAGTTCAAGTGTAATATTAACAAACATCTTTCTACTCTTCTCCCTTCATAATGACCCCGCTAATTAATTCCCTAATAGTAGCTCCCTGCTTCAAAGTAACACTGTGCCTTGTTTGGGGTGAAAATTGAATAAAAAAAAATTTTAAAAAAAAGACATCACTGCGTATTACTACGTATCGCTACGTATCGCTATACATTACATAGAATAACCGTTTGAATAATTTCAATTATGCAAAGTATCAATTCTCATCTCAAAAATTCAGAAACGAGGATATGTGAGTATATCAGATAAAACAAAATAGTGCCAAACAGAGAGGAGGGACAATGAAAGTGAGAGATTAAGAGAGAAATAGAATGGAGAAAGAGAGAAAGAACGAGAGAAATAAAATACAAATACGAAAAACAATAATAAAAAAGTTGCAATTTTCGATTCTATAAAATTTCTGCCATTGTTTTTCTTTTCATTCTTTGAGTGCAGAAATTAATTCATTGTCGAATGACATCATCAACCAATTAATAGAATTATGTTTACATTGAGAGAATGTACTAATAAATTGCCCTCTCCCCGACTCTCTCTCCTCTTTCTCCCTCTTACTCTATCTCTTTCTGCCAGTAAGATAACCATCATTAACAACTATTCAAAATAAATGCCAATCGAAACTGAAATGAATGCAATTCCTCATAGTATTTTTTAAGAAAATTCTACTTAACGAATTTAGTTGTTGACTACTGCTTTTATTTTTATTCGGTGTATCAGCTCGTTGCGTTATTTCAAATTCAACCATAGCAGCCTGTTTCAAACCTTAGCACGACAGACCGAAAAAAAATATGTAAAACAGTAGAATATGCTGTTTCAACTATTAAGTTGAAACGGCATTTTATTCAATCTGTTCTGTTTGTCAAGCTAAGGTTTGAAACAGTCTGCTATACTTAAGTTTGAAATAGCATTTTATTAGTTTATTACTCTTAAGTGTTGAGGATTCTGTATAACAAAGATGGCTGTAGTAAATCCAATCGGCAAAGAATCAATGTAGTTCAGATCAGCAGTAATTCTGTCATGTCAAGACGGAGATTGATAGTGAATTGACTTGAATCCAAAATTCGATATTTTTATAATGAAGTTGGAGGTTTCTCATTGGTTGATTGTCCTAATGCGTAGTTATAAATAAATCCGTCCAAATTCTGAGTCATACTCTACATATTTAGCAAAAACATTTTAACAGTTAAATTTAAGTTTGAAATAGTATTTCATCAGTTTGTTACATTATTTTTCTACATAGTCACCACCATTCTCAGTGCACTTTTGCCAGCGATTAGCGATGGCTGTGCACTGGCGCCCGGAGCGCGTTTTGTTATACTCATTCAAAAACTAAAGCCTCATATTTTTAACTCAAAAAGTTGAAGAGCTACAAAAACATGTTTGTGCTCCAGAATTTATTTTTCTACATAGTCCCCATCATTCTCAATGCACTTTTGCCAAGAATTTAATTATACATCCTTGCTTTGAACGAATCGTCCATGATAGGGGTTGCTTTTCCTAGTATTCCACACTGTCAATATTTGCAACAGAATGATGAAACCTTCAGATCATGAATGCATAAGTTCAGTCATCATAACAATGTGATTTAAAATCACCTCTGATCCATTCGTGCGGAATAAAAACATAGGAGGTATTACTTCAGGAACGCCGCTCGTGAATTTCCTTGACAAGAACTAACATAGCTTGAAAAAAAAGAACAGTTTTCAACATGTAAATTTTGTTTATGAAGGAATGCCGGTCAATAAAATAAGGGAATATCTCTCTTTAATTTATAAGAGTTTATTTGACTTATTTTATAAACCAAAATAAACATTTAGATGCATTGTATCTTTTTCTAGTTTTTGATAAGCTATTATCTCAACTTATTCCATGTCATTAGTTATTTATCTCCTTCTAACGGCAGTATGATGTGATACAAAGATCAAAAAGTGAAACTGGAAAAGTCAGCACCCTAGAGGAAGTGTACCCTGACCTTAAAAAATGCCCGAGCACCCCATGTAGGGCGCCTCAGGCGATTAACAATAAACTCCTTTTCAAAATGTGAGAAGTAGCCTTGGAGGATGGACTGCTTAAAACTGCACAGAACCAGAGACATACCTCAACAGCAGGGAATAAACCATCTCAAAAATGGTTTTAATGCTGTTGGCTTTGGTGCTGAGGAAAACCCTTCGGCTGAGCTCCTTAAATTCTGTAACAAAAAGTAAGTCACTTATAGATACATTGCTCACACATATATTTTTATCTATATATATATCCAGCAGTGTATGTTCTTTATTGAGTATATTTGGGACAGTAATGTATTCTCTCTGTAGTATAAATATTTGTTATTTTCTTTGTGTATTATGACGTGTGCCATATTATATGTTCCTATAACTCTCTTTTGTCGTTTGCTTTCGATGAACGGTTTACGTGAAAATAAACGTGTATGCAAATCCAATTGTTGCTTCACTGTTGTCTTTTTCTCTTTTAATGCTCGTGTGTTGTTTCACAAGATAAAACACACACAAAATGGCAGCCTCAAGTTTGCAAAAGATATGTCCGAACACGTGACCACTAAAACTGTGAAAGCTTGAATATAATTAACTCTATAGAGATGACTAGAAAACTCTTGCCAGTTTGTAATATAATTTTTTGTAAAACAAAATAAACATTTTATTTTTTTTCTATTTTTTATAAGCTTTTATAGCATTTACTCAATTTATTACGTTTTAGTTTGAAATCGCAATTAACAAAACAGTTTTCGATATGTAGTTTTTTGTTTATGAAGGTATAATGCGTGATTAAAAATGAGTACAAACCTGTTTGTGTGAAGTTTGTTGAGTTCTGTGTAGACAAGGAGAATGAAACGAAAAGAAAAAAATTGGCCACATTTTCTCTTTATATGCTTGTTATGTTGTCACATGACATGCAAATGAGATGCTTCCGGTTGGATATAAAAAACCTGGGGGGTTCAGAGACAGGGTGTTTTTGATTTGGATATCAGAGTAGCAAGTGTTGTCAGCAGTGCGTCGTGTTCTAGAGTGGAGTTTTGACAATAAAGTGTTAAGATTTGGAGTTGAGTTTTCGATAGCAGAGCGTCGAGATTTGGAGTAGCATGTTTTTGGCAGCTGTGTGTCGGATTTAACATTTTTGCACCGCATACCGATCAATAAAATAGGGGAGTATCTCACTTTACTTTATCAGAGTTTTGACTTTTTTGTAAACCAAAATAAACATTTAACTTTTTCTAGTTGTTGATAAGTTTCTATCTCAAACTATGCATGCGGTTTGTGATTACTTCGTTCCGAAGTCATAAAGAGTAAAATATACGAAAGTCAAATATGTGACCTTTGATCACTTAGAACAAAGTGAATTAAAATAGAAAAGGGGAACAACTTTCTTGTAAAATATATGGGAAAGATAGATAGATACATTGCTCACACATATATTCGAAGAATCAATCAAAAAATAATAATATGAAGAGGGATAACTTGCTTTAAAAGGAAGAAGCAATTTAATTGAAATTATTAATGAGGCACTCGGTCCTAAAAATGTCTCACTTTCGTCACTATCGCTACTAACGGTACGAAATGGGCGAGAATTTAGTTTTCTTCCGACAAAACAAGTAAACGAAATCTAATACGACGGAGTGGACTTTTGGGGGATGTTTACGAACAAGGTTTCAATTAATTGAATCTGAATGAGTCGTAGAAAATGTTTTCTTTTTCGTCTGGGAATAGATGAAGAGACGAGTTGGTTGGTTGGTTGGTGTAAGTGTTGATTTTGTTGGAAACTACAACGTGTAATAAAATGAATCGAAAGTGAAAGTGAAAGTAACTATTGCACTCGTTTACGTAGAGACAGGAATTCTTACGATTTCAACGCCAATGGGAATCCATCATTTTTTTTTTACAATTGATTTAAACCGAGTAACCATGACAAGTACTTGCAATAAAGCAGAATACGCGTTTATGTGCATCCGTTTTGGTTGTGCTCACTAGTTTTATTAACTTATTCGTTACAAGAATAAAAGAATACAAGAATAGAAGAATACAAGAATAAAAGAATACAAGAATAAAATGAATAATGAGTAATAATAGTAGTAGGAGTATTAAATTTCTTTATTATCGAACGGAAGAAATTGGAAATCTATACTAAAAAAATAAACGTGATCTTACGTAAGAACGGCATTCTTAACAATGTGAAGCAATTGAAATTCTGTATTACAAAAAAAATGATATATTTATGTTGTTATTTATTTATTTATTTGCGAACTGTTATCCTCATCTTCATAGTTGTTGTTGTTTTACCACGTTTCGGCCAACTCATCCTCTGGTCCTCTTCAAGCCCGTGGCGCAGTGGATAAAGGCATTGGGTCCCTACGTTCCATTTCAGCATTGTCTGAAGATAGCGGTTTCAATCCTACCTAAAGCTGGTTAGAGGATTGTTGGCCAAAAACATGGTGAGACAACAAAAACTATGGAAGGCAACAAGTACCGGGGATACAGTTAAGAAGCTCAGCGTTTCTATCCCGTCGGAGTTAATCACCTGAAGAAGGCCAGAGGATAATTTGGCCGAAGCGTAATGAAGTAACAATAAATATGAAGATGAGGATAACAGTCCGCAAATAAATAAATAAAAATACACAAATTACTCATCTCAAAGGATTCCAATAATAAATAATAAAATATTGTTAGATGTTTTTTAATTCATTTTTAAGTTGATTTTTACATATCATTTTTCGTTTTTAGTTTAATATATGTTTTTTAATTTGAAATCAACTTTTAAATTTAAAAACGGATTAGAGGCTAGAAATCAGAATGGATAGTCTATTGAGACTATGAGAACCATATATATTGTTGTGGCGGTGTAAGCTTGAAATTCTTCGTCGCCATTGTGGTAGCCTTGTAGGCTGCTAACAATCAACACAAACACATGATATAGTTAACAAAAAGATGTTAGCAAACGTATATTACAGAAGTGCACGTAATTATTCTAGAGGCCATAACTGTCACGAATTGCTACGTATAAGATGCAACTATATATATATATATATATATATATATATATATATATATATGGGTAAGTGTTATTTCTGCAATAGCTACGAGGTTCCTGCAATAAGTTTCCAGACTTTTTGTACAAGGATTAAAAATTATCATAAACTCTTTAAAATTCAGTATGTTATTGCTTTACATCTTATGAGCTGCCTGGCCAATTTTTTATCATTTCAGGTTTTAATAAACAGCTACAGTAGGAATTGGAATACACTCTACTAAAACCTGATTGTCACAGCTGATGAATTTCAAAAATGCAATCTGGGCGTGAGGAAAGTTTAGAAGAACGATATGCAATAAAATTCTGTTTTAAGCTAGAAAAAATGTCACAGAAGTGTGTGGAATGCTTCAGACTGCTTTCAGACCGTCTTGCACGAATCAAGCATCAGTTTTTTAGTGGCATAAGAGATTCAAGAAAGGCAGAGAGTCTGTAAGGGATGATGAGAGGTGCGGGAGGAATAAGGAAATCAGTACATCAAAGTTGATTGGCTATATGAAAGAATTTCATGGAAAAGGGTCGTCGTGTATCTATAGAGACAATAAGTGCGCAGTTTGATCTAGAAAAAACAAATATTTATTTTGTTTTACAAAAAATAGCAAATCGTATCTTGTATAGAAAAGTTAAATGTTCCCTTATTTTATTGACTAGTATACCTTCATAAACAAAGTATGCATACTAGAAACTGCTTCGCCTATCATTTTCCACCAAATTTATAATTGTCAAAAATTTCAAGTTCGCTTACATTCGAGTTTATCAATTTTTACTCATCCGTTCCTACTTTGATTAGTGATATCAAAAAAGAAATCGGAGGCGATTACTCTCTTTATTTCTTTTGTGGTGCTTCTTATCTCTCTCAGTTAAAACTACTCTTACTACAGCCCATTACACCATAAGGAAATACGGAATAAATCTGAATATTGTTTTGTTTCGTATTATACCGTACGTTCGCTACTTTCAGATGTGTCATTAACTCAACTTCACAATAATGGGGTAATTATCTATAATAAAGGTATGTTTTCCGATTATAAATAATAAAAACAACCAAATATATTTTATCCGAAACATAAATTTACTAACATTGTTCACTGCTTGACTGCACTACTTAAATAGGTTACATTTCATGTATTTGCTATAAAAAAAACGGATGTCCAGACAAAATATAGTATCCGCTTTTCCTTTGTACTTTCTGTGAAAAGAATTATTTACAGTTTACTGTTATTATTTTTTTTTTTACTTTGGCTATGAATTTCTAATAATATTTTATCAGTGTTACGGTTCGCTTATTTTAAGTTAGTTTAGTAAATTTATTTTGGCAGGAAGAGGAGTTGTTTTCGGTGACATCTTACGCGAAGTGAGTTCGCTTATTTTTTTGTACGTATAATCATCAAAAACCAATAAAGAAAAACTTTTGTTGACTTCACCGTTTAAATAGGTCACGTGCTTTTAAATTTCATTTTAGATGACTGTCGCTCCTTAATTATTTCACAAACTAAATCTAGTATATCTATAAAAGTGAGAATGTGTGTATAATGACACTTCTCAACCTATATACTTAACTGATTTTTGATCTACAGAATTGAAATTTGGTATATAGAATATTCAGACATGTGGGAAACATTTTAATCGCTTTTCATCCAGAAAAAAAGGTGTGCTAAGGGATCGAAATTGAAAAAATAGTACGGCTCATCTGTTTGTTAACTGTTTCACGAATACGCATGCGCGGCTGTGAAACGTGACAGCTTATTTATGTTAAGATTTCGTAGGTTTAAGAACAATTTGCAAAGATCGTGTCAAGCTGGTCTAATGGTTATCGTATTTGACTCAATATCTGCAGGCTTTGGTTTCGATCTCACCTTAAGTATTTTTTTTTACTTGCAAGAAATGAACTGTTTAGAAAAAACATAATATTCGCATACATATGTTTCAGTTTCTTTCCGTTATTTTTTTTTTGTTGTTTTTGTTTGTTTGTTTGTTTTCACCTCATGTTTTTTAAGGAATTTAACGTTACATTCAATAATTACAATATTTCTATTCACAATCAATAAAAAAATCTGCATTAACTAAAATATATTTATGCGTATTTTACGACCGGGTAACGCCGGGCGGTCTGTTAGTATAAAAAGGCATTAATATTTTTGGCGGTTTCTTCTAATTTTTTTTACTTCGAACTCGTCACTTCTTAAGCAGAGAAAGATTGCTTATGTCGATAGGTTTCAAATAAACAGACGTTAGATGATTTTGTCAACATTTTGTTCCAATAAAACTGCACAATATTTTACTTTTATCGACAATAACTTGGCGATCATTTACCATATTTAAATACACCATGCTTAATTTATATTGTATTTTTTTATAATACAAACATATGTTTCCTTAATTAATTACAAACAGTCTGGTTACTTAGGTTCCCATAATAATAATATTAACACAGGTAACGGGATACACAAATCCTGCCGAAATATTATTAGATAGGTCGCATAGTCATCTGAAGACGAGTTTGTTCATTTCTTCCTAGAATAAATATTTTGTCTGGGTATACGTCTTTTCTTCTGTTTTTAATATCAAATATAAGTCTATAGGGGACATCAAATCCTGTTGAAAATGAACAAACGATGCAGTTTTAAACCTTAACATATGTAAATTTGAATTTTGCACCATGCAAAAAAAAAAGAAATGACTAAGTCCACCATTTGCCTCCCCACCCGCTATATTCAGATGATAGTTAGTATAATAGTTAGTATAATATGACTGCGTTCGTTATTGCATTTCTCTGACGCTTCGATCTCCGTGATCGTCACCAGAAGTTCCTTTTCGATTTATTTTTATTTGTATTTTGTGATTTTTACAAAAATATTTACTATAATATGACTAAGAACAATAAAAAAAAATGAGAAAACTCCGTGGTATTCAACCAAATTTGCATACTAGCAAGGAAACTCGACATTGCCTGTGATTGAATGAGGATTAACGAACGTTCCACGCTTCCAATACTTTATCGTCTGCAAAATCGGTGAAATCGCTCATTTTTGCAATCACATGATTGATCGTCTGCTCTTATCGGGTCCCACTACACCACGGAGTACTAGGAGGAAGTTTCACATGCCTCTTCGCAGTTACTAATTCCACAATGCATTGTAGTCTACATTGCACTGTAGAGAACCTACTATTGGATTTATATAATTAATTTCATATATAATGGCTTGAATTAAAGTTTAAAATACAAAAGTCAAGTATCGTGTTCTAATTGTGCTCTAAACAGATATATTTTGAATGTGCCTCTGCCTTATCAAAGAACTTACTGTTGATTTTATATGCCTAGTCGTTTTTCTTGTGTGGTGATAAAACTTTTAAAATTCACTTGTAGTGTTCGGCTGTATAAGTGGTGAGAATCAAACTGTTTTTTCATAAATCGAATGATTTTCGATATTTATCGGAGGCATTCCGATATAAAATCTTATCTAAGGACACTTGAGACACATAATGTACATTTGTGTGGAATTTAAAATAAATCAGCCTAACCTTTTCGCAGTCCATAGAGAACGAACACACACACACACACACACACACACACACAAAGTGCCTTTTATATATCAATAGACCTTTTTCTCTTTTTCTATCTTTCTTTCTTTCTTTCTTTCTCTTCTAACAAGTTAGGAGATATCGACGTCGTATTAGGAGTCATATTTAAATAATTGTTTATTATTATTTTTTTTTGAAGCGATGTTGATCAATATCCAAAACAATGCTATTGACTAATGCAATTGTTGACTCGTATTTTATCGTTGTTAGATACGACCATACGTTGCTCTATGAGGCCGCATGTCCGTTTGTCTATCGATCTTTCAGTCTGTCACACTATAAAGACATGCAACCAAAAAGAACGTTTTATAAAAACCGTTAGCGTATACGTTGCTTATTGTTTGCATGAATTTAAGACGATAGTTTTCATTTTGCAAACATAAAGAAGTTCATTCGGTTTAACAGACAAATCTACTGCACAAAATAAACACAAATTATTTTGTTTTATACTAAAATTAATTTTTAAAAAATATTTTTTTAAAAACTCTATAAATGACTAGAAGGTTGCCCGGCGTTGCCGCGTCAGAAAATACGCTGAAATATATTGTTTTAATTTATACAGATTTCGTATTTATTATTATGGAGCCAATTCTCTATTAGTTATTTTATTGTGCCCAGTATATAATAGTGATTTAGAAAATTTAAAAATATATAGCTTGGTTGCCATTAGCTAGAATCGAAACTAAAACATTTAGCTCTCAAGCGTTAAGCGCTACAATTTCAGCTAAGTTTCAATTTCATATTAAAACTTTACAAATTAACTTGCTTCAACGTATAAATGTATATTTGAGCATATATGTAACGTAAATAATACTTCTTTGTTCGACTTACGCCTGTCAAGATCAAATTTTTCAATTTGGATCCCTTAGCGGCTGTAAAACAAATCGAATTTGTTCCACAAGTTCCACGAGTTCGAACAGTCGATATATTAAGCTTTAAATCTGTAGACCAGAGATTGACAGAGTAGTTTAGTAGAGACCGTTTCGTTTGATAGAGACCGTCATATATATATATATATATATATATATATATATATATAACTACTTAATTTACTCGCATAAAATTAGTATACGAAAGTATAAATTTATGCGTAAACTTTAAGTATTTACTTCAAAAGTGCTCAATATGTAGGTAGAGTTAGTTAGTAAGTTATAAAATATATATGGCGATTAAGCTACACTGAATATTCCGCATTTCATCCACTCTATGACTCTTTAGGCTTATGCGCGAATTTTGTGGTTGTTTGCCGTTTTTAAAAACAACAAACAACCACAAAATTCGCGCATAAGCCTAAAGAGTCATAGAGTGGATGAAACGCAGAATATTCAGTGTAGCTTAATCGCCATGTATATTTTATAACTTACTATATATATATATATATATATATATATATATATATATATATATATATATATATATTTTAAAACACGACCTTATCATTCGACGTAATTTTAAAACGACTTTTTATATAACCAGCCTGAAGATGGCGGAAACGCCGAAAGCGCTCGCAGACTACGGAACACTTTTACACCATTTTACATATAACACAAGAAGGATTATTCGAAAACTGAAAAAAAATAAAACGGAAAATTGTCAAACAAGAAAATGCTGTGCTGTTTAACAATATATGCTTAAAGGAGAATATGCTGCCTAAATATACGCAATATATATATATATATATATATATATATATATATATCCTCTTTTTTGGTTTCTTATTCTTTCTTCTCTTTTCTTCTTTTTTATTTTTCTTTCTTTTTCTTACACTCCTTTTTCTTACTACTCCTATCTCAATTTCAATCTTTATTGCTATTACTTGAGTCTTCGTTTCACCTTTTCTATTGGTTGGAATGCTTTTTGCATTGGAATACGTTTGTATTGCTTTTTCTTTTATATTTTAAAACCTCGTTTTTAAAACTTGAATTTTATTTCTCTGTGATCCGATGGATTTTCAGGAAGCATGAACTTGGAGATTTCTTAATTCTGTTTCCTGCTTTTGTGAATTCTAAATGGACTTTGTTGGATTTAATATGTCCTTCCTTTCCTCCCTTTATCCAATGGATTTTACCATACCCTTTTATACTTCAACTTTTTTCCTGGTTTCTGCTTTCATATTCATTATAAAACCTTATAAACTTTAAGAAACTGTTAAAAAAAACTTTATTACGCAAATATGATTCAATTCATCTTTGTAGTTTCTTTTAGGGCACTAATTTGCAAAATTTATTGTATATTTTACAAACCCCTTTCCTCTGATTTTCGGAACTCTGCGGAATAAGGTCTTTCCAGTTTATCTGTACTCCTTGTCGGATACTTACAAATTCTATATACCTTTTTAACAAGTTTTAAATGTTTTTTTGAGAATTTGAATTAATTTACAATAAGACATATATATATATATATATATATATATATATATATATATATATATATATATATATATATATATATTAGTAGATCATTGGGTCTCACCTTAAAAAATGAATAAAGGTAATAAATATGAGCTGAATGTGTGGTCGGATATGACTCCGCACTTAATCCCTGGCAACAGCGACCTTTTTATTTGTTTTAAATAACGTAGACGAAAAGGGTGTTTTTTGCGAGCAGGCAGTCAGAGAGAAAAGCCGGAGAGAGAGATATAGACGCGCCGACCGCACCTACCGCCCCGCATTTACACGTCGCATCTACGACCACCACCACCACCACGATCACAAACACGGACTTTTACAGTGTTCACACTCAAACGACTTGATGTAACAAGGAATTAGTGTTTTATTGTATTTTTTTTTTTGTAATACACTTAGACTTATTTATAATAAGTCGTCTGTTTTTTTTTTCTCTGTCTTTCTCTCTCGTCTTGTGACGTCATAATAAAGCATCATAACTGGTCCCGCTTCCTAGGACCGACCCTATGGTGAAAACGCCATACACACATGAAACTCTAGTCCTTTTCAAAGTATTCTCCTCTGACTGCAATGCAATTGCTGTACCATTCCAACAACTTCTGGAAGACCCCGTAGAAGTTCTCTTGTGTTAGCGTGTCAATGACCCTTGTCACAGCCTCTTCCATCTCCCCAATTGTCTTATAACCACAGCCTGTAAGGTTTTCCTTGAGCTACCAAAGTCACAGAGAGCAAAGTCTGGACTATATAGGGGTGGGCTTAAGGAATAACCACAACTTACAGTGAGCAAGGTCTGGACTATATGGTGGGCGAGGAACTGTCTTGAAGCTCATCTTGATCAAATAGTCTGTGATAAGGATGGAGTTGTAGACTGGTGCACAAATCATCCGGATTTTCAGTTTCTCACGAATAATTGTGTGTACAGTTCCTACACTGACATCAAACTGTGCACTTATTAACTGTGACTGTTCAGATATTATCTCTATAGACACACGACGTTCATTATCAATGAAATTCTTTATTTGGCCAATCAACTCTGGTGTTCTGATTTCCTTACTCCTCCCACATCTCCATCATCCCTCATAGACCTCCTGCCTTTCTTGAATCTTTTATGCCATTGAAAAACTGACGCTCAATTTATGCAAGATGGTCCAAAAGCAGTCTGAAGCATTCCATACATTTGTGTAGCTTCGTTCCAAAGTTTAAAACACAATTTTATTGCATATTGTTCTTCTAAAATGAGTGTTTTTCTTTCTTTCTTTTTTTTTACAACTAAAAGCAATTTTATTTCGATGGTGTTTTACAATCAGATCAACGTTGCTTTTAAAAGCTGATCTAAAAGCGAATGACCAAAAGATTATTATCTTTGTTGACGACAGGGATGAAAGCCATCCGCTGACAGAATGTATCACCCCACTGACATGTACTTTTTTTCTGATAACAAAACTATCATTGCAACATCTCAATTAGTTTTGTATCATAATATCGCCAGAAACGACAGCTTCGTTACTCAGGCAACTGCGTACAGGAATACGACTTAACCAATGGTGGATGCACGTCAGCTTTGAAGAAGGGCGACAGAGAAAAGGGCACGACGCCATCTTTATACAGATCTTGAGATTTTCAGGACAGATTTTAGTGACTATTTATTTCAAAGGCAAAAAATAATTTCGTTATTAGTCGTTTTCTTTTACAACAACATTTCCACGTCTTTCTTCACATGTATATTTTTTTTACTCTTATTCACCCCGAATAAGGCACGGTGCTACTTGGACGCAAAGAGCTACTTTTCACGACCATATATACAGAAACACTATCTAGGGACTTGAGCAGTGAGTTATCTGTTCATATTATACTTAAACTTCTGCATGTCAGTACAGTTAGGGAAGCAGGAAACCGGGAATGAATTCCAAAATCTAGTAGTTCTAAGGGAGAAACCTAGAGCAGACGGTTTTCCAGCATCTAGGGATCTCAACAGTGAAAGGGTGGGATTTTGTTGCCTGTCGATTTAGTCGGGGATATTTATATTTACGTCGAAGGGGCACAATGGCATACCATTAAAATACTTGTAAAACAGACACAGAGACGCAACATTTCGGCAATGGTACAAAGGTTGGAATTTGTTTGATATTGTGGGATCTATTAGGTTTGTGACTTTTTTATCTACGAGAGAGAAGATCTTGGCGGATGTATATTATATCAAATTAGAAATTATATTTTTGTGAACTTATCTTAAACTATTTGTTCGACAATCATCAAAAGAAATAACAAAAATGGATCTAAATAAATTATGATATCGTTAAGATACCGAGATATTAAAAAGTAATAAAATCATATGTCTCGCAAAGATATATATTCGTTTGAAGTAGCTGAGTGGTCTTCGCTACCATAATCGAGTAATACAATCTTGCAAGTCGCCTTAATGAACAGTTGTTCGTAGTTGTAGCTGGTAATATGTTTAAGCTTTAGGCTTTCCGCGTATCTTGTGACGTCTCTCCGAAGCTGATATACTCGTCCGTATTTATGGCTTGCACCAGCCAATAATATTCTTGTCAAGAGGAATCCGGATATGTTCATATTCATTACATTACATACTAAAGTATAAATTACTAAATATCGACTGAAGGGTTGAAATTATTTTGGTGAATATATAAGGAAAAGATAGATTTAGTTAATCAGTCCCTGATTATGTCACTTAAATTATTTGTAGTTGAAAGAACACACAGAATGCCAGCTTTCAGTATTCATGCTAGGTGTCGGATTATTTTCTTCCTTTTCTTGACCATAAAAAGATAAGACGTTCGTTCTTAGTAGTAGTAGCAGCAGCAGCAGCATTATTCGCCTCAATTCAACTTAGTGATAACCCAAAACGAAATGTTACCGAAAACACACGCGAACGAGCTGCTTGGTGTTCAAAAAATTTATCAGTTCGCCTCGAAATCAGACAGTTCCAGGTTCGCTCCCACGTTTCAGCAAGAGCATGCTAGTCGTGGCCGCTTATCTGGTTTTGTCTCCGCATCGTTATTACAAAAAATAAATACTGTAATTTAATCCTATTTCAACTCAATAAAAAACATTGGTCGTGGGTTAAAAAATCTATGAAATGGGGCTGTCTCAAACTCTAGTGGAAGTGCACGAGGTGTATTGTAATACTGGAAAAGCTTATTTTCACTCAAATTTCAGAAAATCAACAATCCTTATCAAAGAAAAATCTATAGCAAACAGCTGTTGCGATTAGGCAAAAGCGGTTATCAAAACAGTAGAGGGTACTGAAAATCTTGAGAGATTTTTTGTCACTCAGACTCCAGGGAATATCACTGGTTATTGGCACTGATCAATCAGTGCGCCCCAATCACCTGTGGTGGCCGAATTTACATTAATAACGGTTAAAATAGAGCTGAGTAAGAGCTTTTATCATGTGAACAATCCCGGGCAATTCTCGATTGTCTTGCTGATTCTATGTGTTTGCTTGATGACTCAAACGAAAATAAGGAAAATAACTTCAGCTGAACGGATTTGGAGATTGATAATAATATTTGATAATAATATTCTCTTGTGAAGAAAACCATTGATTTGGGAAGAATGGTAGTACAGTTATTTTGTCTAAACTTGGGAAACAGTATTGATTCGAGAGTTAATCCCAAAGGTTTGCTCAACGTGAGAAGTTTTCGATGGAAAGCTACTTAATTACATGAAAAAGATTTAAATAACTAGCTTGCAAATATATTCAGTGAACCAAGTGCAAGAGAGATTCCAACAATTACACTTTAAGAAATGGTTAGAATCTTTAAAAGAGACATTGGTGTGAATGTATGAAATAGTAGGTGAATGTCTGGTCGGGTAGGATGCCCCATCCTCAGCTCGAACAAAATAAAAAGAAAATTGAAAAAAAAGAGGAGTTAAAAGTAAATGGCTGTTGTGATGATGCATAATGATTTTAAAGAGTTATCAAAAAGAGTGGAGAATAATTGTCACTCAGGCTTCAGGGTATACAATCTGTTTTTAGCGAGCTATCACTGAAAATGACTCGTGTGAAAACTCCAAGTGTGTAATTTACTTTAAAAAATGAGCTATGGTAAATGTTAAAAGGTTGTTTTGTTTTTGTTTTTTTTTTACCAAAATCAGAAAAAGTAATTTAGTTAGCTTTAGGATGTCTTCTGTAATAACTCAAGGTGAACAGATAGCGCCGCCATTGTAGAATGATGAATTTCTATGATGTCAGTTGAGGTTAATAGAAATGTTCGAAGTGAAAGGCAAAGGAATTTATCTCTGCATATACGAGAGTAATATGCAGATTTCGTTTTGGTTTTCCACTCGTTCTTGGCGAGATATTGGGGTCGCCACTTGTTGGTGTGATCCGTCCACTGAAAACGATAACTTTCTCATGTTTGACACGTGAATTGATTCGAGAAAATCGATCAGATGAAGAGCAAAGGGCAAATCATTTAGTGTATTTTAATCAAGCCGACTTTCAGCAATCGATTGATCATAGAGAAAAGTTCATGGATCGATATGAATTGATTTTTCTTATTGCTTTTCCAAACGAAACATTAAAACACTTCCGGGCAAAACAAGAATGAATGAAAATTTTCAGTTCACTAAAATAATAATAACTGAGTTTTTTTTACTTGTTTTGGTGATCAATGTCATATATTAAAAGTTATTTATAAGGTGCGTTCAAAGGTTTCCGGTTTTTATCATAATTTTATTTTATGAAAATACCTCCAGACAAAGCATGCGGCCGCTTGTTGTAAAGAGCTAAAAACAAAATATAGTACTTCGTAGTGAAAAACTTGTCAACAACAAGTACCAGAGGGAATAGATTCTGACCCCCAAAAAACAGCAATACTTCTCTATTTGTCAGAAACATCACTTATGGAATATGAGAACTAAAGAACAAAATAAGGGAAGTTAGAGTTATTAGACTGCCGAAAGATAAATTTATAACATTTATAACTCGTGTATATATATATATATATATATATATATATATATATATATATATATATTAGGCACCGCCAAAACTTGGGGGGGGGGCAGGTCGGTACTTTTTGACGGACCGTCTTTTTAAAAATCTACCAAAAATCAGGTAATTATCCGATCAATACGAAATTTTCAGCGATTATTAGGAGAAGAATGAACTTTATAACGGTGTACTTATTTTTCATAAACGATATTTTATTATATTTTTTTTGCTTACAAACCCCCCTTGTTTTGAAGTGGGAACAAATATGCTTAAAATAATCATCTGAAACTGAACAAAACATATTGTGTTGTTGTAAGGGACAGAATTATAGATTTTAAAAAAATGTTTGCATACCTTATTTTGACGTCTGAATATCAGAACTTCGATTGTGTTTAATTACCCCGCTTTTGAGTTTTAAAGTGTGAAATTCGGTGAATATGTTAAGTAAAATAATTAATTTAAGTTAAGCAAAACAAAAATAAATTTTTAATATTTATACGAAAAAAGCCATTTTAAAATTTTTGATAAATAAATTAACAATTTTTTTAGCGAGCCGAATAATGCATGACCATTATTAAACAGGGCATGCTTTGAAGAATCGATACAAAAAAAATCGATAAATATTGTGCCCTTTGTGTTAAAAATAGCATCATTTTTTTCGATCCCGTTTGAAAACGTTTGCCGCCTTTCGACTACGGTGGACCAAACGCGCTGAAATAATTTTTTTTTATTCTGCTTTAAATTGCCCCCCCCCATTTTGGGGAGCCTGGCCCCCACACACATACACATTAAAAACCAAACTCATACAAATGGTCACCCATCTGGTACTGGCCAGCCTCAGCTTAATAATACATTGAAATTTTCATCACTGAAAAATAAGTTTTTTTGGCCTGTTTGGTCTTCCATAGTTTTCTTCTTATCAAACGCAGACGTAAACAGAGTCGATCTAGACTCTACATCGACGCGAAATATCTGGTTACCTATATGAATAAGTGGAATTATTTGAAATTCAGATACTTATATTATAATATTTTTGCATATTCTCTTAGAAAATCATCCTAAATCTTAGTTAGACAATAAATAAATAAATTAATTATTTCAAAAACCTTTTTTTTTTAAATATTTAAGTACGTTTTTTGTGCAAGACAAAAAATGTCAATTGTTAACTTTTTGGGAAAATTTAACATTTAAAATTTAATTAAAAATAGTAGAAAAAGTTTTACATTATTCTGTTTTCTATATGATAAAATTCAGAGTTTTATCTTTATGGAAAAAAAAGTTACTCAGAAATAATGGATTTTAATAAATGTAATTTAGTTTTAAAAAACAACAGCAACTTGATTTTGCGGCCATTTTTGGCGGTGCCTAATATACATATATATATATATATATATATATATATATATATATATATATACTTTTTATTAATTTTACATAACCATTAATATGACGCTACATATTCATGAGATATTTCAGTCAGCCACTTACTAGTAACTTGAGACCATTTAAGGCGATGTTGCATATACAAAATCTTAGTCCGTGAAGACAAATAAAAAGTATATATTGTCCTACTTCGGTATTGAGCACTCTTGTATTAATCTCGTTATAACTTCATGACTTATTTTACCTCTAAAAATATTAACCTGGAATTATATATATATATATATATATATATATATATATATATATATATATATATATAATAGAGCAAAAAGAGAAAACACAACTTCAATTTAATTATAAATGCATTACAACTCTCTACGGGTCCACACATATAAGATGAGCTAGTCAGATTTTAAGTTTTTTCTATATATTTTTTTATTCATACTAATTTATTTTTACTAGTGAAAAGTGCCTGTTTTTGAAAATTCATGGATTAAGGGGTTTTCTTTATAGCATTTCCTTTTTCAAAATTTTGAAGGCTTAATATTGTAACTTATTCAATTTTTAGTTTCAGGCTTAATTTTCTTTCTCTTTCTCTCTCTCACTTTCTCTCTCTCACACTATATATATATATATATATATATATATATATATATATATATATATATATATATATACTGTGTATGCAAAATCAAGACTTCAAAACAAGGTGTTGATGGCAAAAGTGTATTTCATTTTACGTTACAATTGTTTCAATGTCCAGTTCGACAATTTCAAGCATTATACCGTTTGAAAATTTTCAAAAACCAGCATTTCTTCAGACTTTATGAATAAACACACTTTTGGCAATGGGGCATTTTTAAGAGAAAGAAAAAGGGGGGAAATCCCTAACGGGAAAAGCATGTGAGAAACATTTACTTTGGCTGTGGTTACGGAAAAGCCCATTTAAATATTAATATATCGCCTAATTTTCGTATACTTATTTAAGAACAGAGTCATGGGAAGTTTCTACAGAGAACCCTAAGCCATTTAAAAGAATTTTTATATATCCCATTCGTTGGGTTCATAAATTAGATCCTGCTATTCCTTTATTTCCCAATAATTGATTTTTTATAAAAAGAATTTTTTATAAAAAGAATTTTTTTAATTTTTGTTGCTATATTTATATTATGGTCGTAACAACCTTGCAAAAATGTTACGGTTAGTTTTAGTTTCGTATTAGTGGCAAGTAATGTTTATAGATTATCGTTATATTGGTACTTGGATATAAGACAATTTTAGGTTTAAAGTTTAATTGAATATGAGAATAAATAAAATGGGTGTATTAAATATATATATAAGTCCTTGTACAACATTTCGGGTTAAGTGTTCTAATCTATTTATTATTATTTAATGTTTCAAAATTCATTGTTATTCTACTTGAAAAATATTTTTATATTGTTACTTAGGATAATCATGAAGGAAGATAATCCAATTATGTTGTTAAGTACTGATAGTTAATTCTGTTTGAAACTGGGTCGGTTTTTGTTTCCTACAACGGTTAAAGGGAGGTAATTCAGGCCGTTTGATGTTTTCGGTTCATTGATTACTAGAAGGCATCTATGATTTAATAATTAATTTAATCAGATGGGTCCAGAACGTGCTACGATGGCTTATTTAACAAATTAAGTATATAAATTATGTTTTTGATCTAAAAGAATTGGTTTATTACCCATGGGTTTAACCCGCATCTGTTATTAATCACTTACGCTGCTCATATATAATTCATGCGTTGTATTCTTGGGTGTCTAAATGAATAAAATATTATATATCCTCTAATTATTATTCTGACAGCAAAACCACCCATGGCTTCAAGTGATGTCTACTCCTGCATTTATGGGTTAAAAAAAGACCAGGGAGTGAAGTAAGGGACTAAGTAAGTCAGCATGGATTCTACCAACTTAGGGTGTCAGATGACAAAATCCATTGAATTGATATTTAAATAAATTTACAGCCCCCAAATTGCTAATTTAATTTTAAATAATAACTAGTTTAATTGTTAAGTTGTTTTATTGATTTGAGAGGGTGTTACTTATTTCACCGTCAATACTGCCACGACTAAATACAAGAATGCTCGCCGTTATGGAGAAAAAATCCCATTCTTAGATGAGCTATATACTTTATTCATATTTATTACCCGGTTAAGAAGAAAGGAAACTATATTCGCATGTTAGATTTGGATCCTCTATTTAGATTGTAACAATTCTAGCTATTTAACTCTACATTAAAATTTAATCCTAGCACCCGATGATCCTTATTATTATAAAAAAGTTATGCCTCAGTTACATTTAAGGCGTGATAGCAGAAATCTATTTCTGTGAAGGCATCCCTGTATGGCATCAAGTCTTTTATTCAAAATTTCCTCTTTTGAATTCACTATGTAGAAGGCTCCCGATAAACATAGATTGCACCTTTTTGATTTCCCAGGGCTGTACTTCCTCCCCTTGTCCACTACTAACCATTTTAATTCAAAATTTTCATTATTTCTGTTAAGTTCCCTAATCCAATCACCTAATGCAATGGAATTTTTCTTTTTCTTTTTATTTCTAATGTTTATTTTTGTATCCAACCACCTGTTGTCGTTTACGCCATCTTTATTAGTTTCTGTCCCAGGCTCCTTTTTAAATGATACTACGTGATTTCTGCATCTGTCCTTAAACACTGTTCCCGTGACTCCCAGATATATCTTCTTAGTGTTGTCGGTTTTTATCTCGCATTTATACACTATTTCCGGGGTTCGACATTTCCCATCCAACGGACAATTTTCAGGTATTCTGCAATTACATTTTCTGTTTAGTATATTTTCGTTTCATGCTAGTTCGTTGTTGTTCCTTAATTTGCTGATTTTTCTATTGTTGGAACTAATTATAGTGTTAGTTAAGTTTCTGGACGTTGAGAAAGATAATTTTACAGAGTTTATATTTATTATTTTGCTTAATTTATTATCCGGGGGGGGGGTCTATTAGAATTCCTTAGGTATATTATTTTTGATATGCTCGCTGAATGGTAGATTGAATCAAACCTGTCTCTTATTAATGGTACCACCGTCATTCTTACCTGTTTTGCTGTTATTATTTCCCCCACCGTTTCTATTCTTATGATAATTTTCAACGTTTTCCTTATTGATCTTTGGGTTTTTTCTAGCTCTCATTGCCATGTTATACAAGGTTACGCAGCTAGGTTTGTAGTTACTATTATTGTTGCTGTTATATTAAAATTTTCCGTTGTATCCTGATCTTCTAAGGGCCTCATTGTAGTATTCCTTGTTTTTTTTTTGTTTTTTTTTCAAAAAGATTCTCATTCTTAGAAAGTTCTGAAACTCTTTTAGAAATGTTGGGGATCAGCGCTTTCTTCATACATTTCGGATGGTTCGATCGGTAATCTATGTAGAAAGTTTTCTGGTTAGGTGTGTGGTAAGGTTCGTATGTGCTATTGTTTAAGTTGAGGGTAACATCTAGAAAGTTAACTGCCCATTGTTATCTCTAATCCAAATTCCTAAAAAAAAAATCTGATGTTTTTTCTTGATTTTTCCGTAATACGGTCACTAGAATTAACTACGAAAAGTGCTTCGTCCCTGTAAAGTCCCCCATTTAAACCTGGAATTATCTTGTCTATCTCCTTTAGTAAGTAAAGACCAATCAAGTCAGTGACCCACGAGGAGTCTGGGTCACCCATTGTAATGTCAAAATGGCCCTCTCTATCTTTTCTAGTCCACAATTCACTGTTATATCTGATTAAGGTTTTCCTGGCTATTTTTATAATTTCAATTTCCAACTTAGTTAAGTCAGTTTCATCTTCTGCTAGTTTAAGTGCTTTCTTAAATAGTGAAGGGGGAATGAAGGGGTAGTACGCATCTATGTCGAATATGATAAATTTGCTTTTGGGGTTTTTAGGGATCTTGTCAAAGCACCTGATTACTTCCCCTGAAGAAATCCAGAGGTTGTGCTTAATTAAGTATATATATATATATATATATATATATATATATATTGTTGCTGTTGATTTTTAGTGATATTCACTATTAGCGTCTCCTACCTAGGAGATCAACGAATCAGTTTTCCCTAAGAAATATTGTCCATATTTTTAGAACGTAAACAAATATATATATATATATATATATATATATTTAATTTCTTTACATTTTACTTTTTAAAATAGTACTCTACTTACACGTGTTTCACTGCTCTACAGTCAAATTACGTCGATGAGCTGTAGAGCAGCGAAACACGTGTACGTAGAGTACTGTTTTAAAAAAATAAAATAAAAATAAATAATATATTACATATATATATTTGCTATAATAATTATAGATAGATAGATAGAGAGAGAGATAGATGTGTTACTAAACTTTCTGTTTGTTTTTTATGATAGTCTATTAAATGACGCATTCTAGAACAAAAGTTTTGAGGAGAAAAATAAATTCAAAGAATCTTACTTAATTGGCGCCTAATGAGTCTATTATCATGCAAATTGGACATATGTGTATGTTGTTCATGCAGACTTCGTAATAATGATTTTAACAGGCGTTGATCGTTTTTTTTTTATTCATTTTTCTCATGACAAACTCAGAAAATGACTCCTAAAGCGTGATCAATTTCACGAAGGATAAAGCAGCCTTCTTAGTACGTGCATTCTTTCGAGGCAGAGAACAACGCTGGCTTGGGCGAGTTGTACGAATGTATGACGATAAGATCCCAAATAATCTTGTGCAGGGAAAGGCTAACAAATAAGGGCTGACGGCCTCCGACATTGTCCTCGTCAGATGAGAAAACATTGTCTTCTGTCCATAACAGGGAGGGGGTGTAGGCTATTTCTAAAAGTTCAAAGGGGACTTGCCAAACATACCAATAAAAAGAAACAAAGAAATAAAAGTAATATAAAAAGAATATGAATGTAACACCATAGTATCTCTAAATCGAAGATGTACAATGATGCGGCTCTTGGAGAGCTGTGGGGGGAGGGGGTAAATAAAGATAGAAAATAATCAAGTGAAAAAGTAATCAATTAATAAAAATAGGTTGAAACTCTTGATAATCTGGGAAAAAGTGTTAATTTTTTATGGAATATTTTATTTTACTTTAAATTATAATGAAAAAGTTTTTATTCAGATTTTTCTTGCTGAATATCAAAATAATTCAATGTAACGTGTAGGTTATGTGAAACAAAGAAACTCGAATAATCTTGGCGATGGCAACACACTATGAAAATTATGGATACATTTGAGAATGTTGGTGAAAGGTTCACTGTGAAATGCCAGTACGAATAGCAGAAGGAAAAAGAACTTAAACTTAGTCAAAAGCAATGGCTAGAATTTTCCATTTATCTCTCTCTCTCTCTCTCTCTCTCTCTCTCTCTCTCTCTCTCTCTCTCTCTCTCAACCCCACACACACACACTCGTATATATACTATGTAACAAATATATGTAACTAGTTGCACCTGCCCACCGTTGCCTGTAAAGACGAAAAATGCACACACGTACGCACACACAAAAAGTTGTCTCATACTGATGGTAACATGGAAGGTTCTCGACTGAGCTTCAATCTCTGGCTCACCTTATAAGAACTCGTCTTCTATCATAATACAAGCAAACAATAAGGACATGCCATCATATTTTATGCACATTGTTTCTCTCTCTCTCGCTCTCTCTCTCTCTCTCTCTCTTTCTCTCTTCTATTCTATCGCTAGTTCTATGGAACGTGTTCAACTGAGCTTACATCTCTGGTTCCTCCTTGAAAGAAATTCACAGCAAGAACTCGTCTTATTACCACAGCTACAAGGAAATTTCTTTCCAATAGAATAAAGATCGTACCATTTTTAGATGGGATTTTAAAGTTAAATTCAATTTTACGGTACCTTGTTCATTAAATTATTAGGTAACGTACATAATAGTTTAAAATAATCCCTCCCATCATGTTAAGAATGGGTTTCTAAATAAAAACGTTATTATTTCAACACAGTCCGTATTCTGCATACTTACTCTCTGTCCTTTTTTTCGTGTGTCTAACATCGAAGAAAATTCCCCGAAACAGATGATCTTTTCAAGAACTTCCCATCTGTGGATCACATTACCACGGGATTGCTTCTCTGCAGACCACGAATCCAATATCAACAAATACTTGTAATAATTATTAATGGAACAAACGAAATCTGGGTCTTATTTTTATTCTATTCATTATTTTCACTTATCTCATAGTATTTTTCATTTTTCAATTAACAAGGTTTTCGTATCATCCTTGGGTGGCTTCTGGACTTGATAAGTGCTGACTCATGAGAGTGGCGGATTCGTACAAACGATTGTCGTCGCAGAATTTGGCGCTGCTGCCGTGAAGATTATGCTCCAGTTCCTACTGCCCGCTGAAGACTAAACCTACGCTCTTTTACCGTTCGTTCTTCTTCAACAACGTCTCCGATTGTTTGGACATACAGCGCGTCAACCAGAGGGAGAGCTCATTCGCAAGGTCTTTTCTCCCTTACTCTCTACCTGGTTAGCACAAACGTGTCGGTGGGCAGCTAGAGGCTTGGGTGACAACAATTAAGGACGACCTGACGGTACTATCGGGCCAACAAGCAGTTAGTTTCCGGTGCTGGAATCTGGTTAGGTTTAACCATTTCCTGCGAAATAGTTTAAAATATCATTCGTTTCAGTCTGTCACACATAAATTTAAAATTGGAATATAACACAGGGGGAGTTGTAAATGGCAGACGTAATTCTAGAGACAGGGTAATCAGCTATCTGGGCTTGCGAAGATGACGTCAATAGAAGTCAGATATAGGAATATCGATTAGGGCAATCGATCCTAGCAATGTCACCAGCAATAACGTCAAAGAAGTTCAGAATGCAGGACGCAGAATTTTCGAGAATTTGGTATCAGCGGGATTGCCTGACGTTTTCAGACAATAAACAAAAAAAGGTTTGGAGGAATGTTCTGACGTTATCCGTCCCAATAAAAAGAGAGACACCAATCAACCGAGAGGAGAAGCACGAGAGCGGACACATTAGATCTCGGAAATTTTGCACATACACCACTCTCACCCTGTGACCTCTCCTTGCTGACAATCATTATCATTTCTTAAAAGTATAAGAGACTTTGTTTGTTTATGTCTGATTGTGGAGGCACGTATAATTGCACGGATTCAAATAACCAACGACTAGTCTTATGAATAACACAACAGGAATTTAGTTGGGTTGTTACGCTTTAGTTTTAAACAGAATTTTCGTCATTCTATCACACGCGAGTTTTAACTTGAAATTTTCTTTGGTTTGTCACGCTCAAGTTCGGAATATTATTTTCCTTGCTAAACGCGTAGACAAAATGGACATATCTTACATATATTTATTTAATCTTTTTAATATTCATATGATAATACTTTCACACAGTTTTACAATATTTTATTAATGAAATATGAACCGAGGTCGTCGGTCCAAATTACCCATCGTGCATCGACATAATAGCTTTTCTATCGTTATAAATAAAACGTAACTCTTAGGAGGGGGTGATAAGGAGGAGGCGATGGAGTAGTTGGAATCCAATCTGCCACCGGTGATGATGCGCACGCTCCCAAGCACCTGTTGATAAGTAATATACACATCGGCCGGTCGAGTGTAAAGAAAGAGAGCGTGGCGCGCGCGTCTGCTGTTGTTGATATTAACTTGATGAATCACTTCAGCCAATCCAACCCACTGAACATCCCCCTTCACTCAATCAAGTGGAATCCCAATCGATAACATGAGCGACAAAAAAGGGAAAAGATGTCATCAAAAAAAAGGAAAAAGAACTGTGATTATATATATATATATATATATATATATATATATATATATATATATATATATATTAGTTCTTTTCTGTGCGATGACAGCTGAATTATGGATGGAATTATTATATCAAAATACGAACATACACACAAACACACATACACATATATATATGTTTGTGTGTATATATAGACAGACACATATAGACACACACACACAAACACACAAACATATATGTTTGTGTGTGTATGCGTATGTTCGTATTTCGATATAATTTCATCCATAATTCAGCTGTCATCGCACACAAAAGAACTGATATATATATATATATATATATATATATATGTGTGTGTGTGTGTGTGTGTGTGTGTGTGTATAGTATCACTGTTATATATATATATATATATATATATATATATATATATATATATATATATATATACAAGTAAAAACATAATTATTATAATGCAATATGCCTGAGGTTGATGAAAGTACTTCTACCGAAAGCGCTCGCGAAAAAAAAACTTATAAATCACAATTTTTAGAAAAACGCAAAAACATTATTCGGAGATTGGAGAATGTTAAAAAGAAAAAGTGAAAGAGAAAAATTCCGTGCTTTTTAATACCAATTGTCTCAATGAAAATATGCTGCCTTAACATACCCAATATATATATATATATATATATATATATATATATATATATATATATATATATATATATATATATATATATAAAATGGGTTAATAAATTCCAACGAAAGAAAGATGTATATTTAAATAAGGGAGTAGTTACCAACAATGTGTATTTTTTAACATTATTTTATTATTCCGTGTCTTGGTTTTTCATTGAGAATTATGTTTGGATCATTGTAATAATGTTTTTAAGTCATTGAAATCGTTTACGTACGTTTCAGACGGTCTGATGCGTCCTCGTCAGAAATTATTTTCAAATGTGTAAAAATGGCGATTTTCTTAGTTAGTTTGAAGTTTTTTCAAGGGGTGGAGGCATGTAAGTGTTTATTATACATTGGTATGTTGAATTCTTATTGCTTTTTTATTGCTTTTTTATTTGGTTTGTCCAGGGAGATTTTGACCTCGCTGTAGTCAGTCGCTATCTCTTTCTGCTAATGTGTTTTTCTTTTCCTTTACGGTGGGGTAGGGTGTGTGTGTGTGTGTGTGTGTGTGTGTGTGTGTGTGTGTGTGTGTGTGTGTGTGTGTGTGTGTGTGTGTGTGTGTGTGTGTGTGTGTGTGTGTGTGTGTGTGTGTGTGTGCGTGTGTGTGTGTGTGTGCGTGTGTGTGCGTGTGTGTGTTTGCTTTTATTGGTTTGGGAATGTGTATATTGTTTTATAGTATTTTGGGGTTATTTGCTTTCTTAGGAAGGCGGCTGTGGTCCGAGGTCGTTACTAATGTGTATGTGTGGGGAGAGGGGACTGGCTCTTCTGAAGTAAGGGTAGGGATGCTTTCATTCTATTTTGATATTTATTTTTTGGATTCTTGGATTTTAGTATTGTGATTTTTCGTTTTAGTCTTATATTATGTTTGTTTAGAAAGAGGGGTGTATTTAAAATAGGGGATTTTTTAATGTTTCTATTTATTTGTCTCCCCATGTGGGTATGGCCAGACCCAGGATCGGTTCCTAGTGTGGGGAAGATTTTGTTCCCCAGAGGGGGGATTGGGGGGGTTGTAGGTATAGGAGGGGGATGATAGAAGGGAAGATAGTCGTTTCAGTCATGAGGGGTTCTCCTTCCCTGACTGAGGAGGGAGCGAGGTGTTGGAACAGATATTATACTATGGTTCTAGGTGTCTCCTAATGTTGTTGATTTCGAGGTTAAGTAGGGTTGGTATTGTTCAGTGTGTTGTATTAGAGATAGGGGTGTTATGTCTGTGTGTGGTTGTATGCGCGCACGTGTGTATGTTTTAATGTGTCGGTTCTGATTTATGTGTGGGTGTGTGTATGTGTATGTGTATGGGTGTGCATGCGAGTGTACCTTGCATTTCATGTTTTTGTGTGATGGTATTATTACAATGATCCAAACATAATTCTCAATGAAAAACCAAGACACGGAATAATAAAATAATGTTAAAAAATACACATTGTTGGTGACTACTCCCTTATTTAAATATATATATATATATATATATATATATATATATATACATATATATATATATATATATATATATATATAGAGAGAGAGAGAGAGAGAGAGATGGGGGGGGTAAAATATATGTGAAATTATTCCATCATTAACACCCACCGTCTTTATGCGTTCAAGCTGAAATGCGAGGTTAAAAAATTTCCCGCCCTTTACAGCAATTTTTCCCCCATGCTTCTGTTGAGAAATTTGCATATGTTTAAGAATTCCGACCAACAAAGGAATCTTAATTCATTCGATTTACATATTTACAACAGTGACACGACATTGGTTCGCAAGAAAAGCCAAAGATCACAAAGAAAATGAAGAAAGAAAACAAAAAAATATGGATAACGAAGTAGTAAAAATATAACGAAGAAAAACATTCTAAATGTAAAATTAATAAATCTTTGTGTTTAGAATCGGAATACTGCCATATAAATATGGATTTCACATTTTTTTTTTTTAGTCTGAGATCTTGAAGCTATGTAAAAGACTTTTTCTTTATTATCCGCAAATTGAATTTTTAAAACTAATCAACAGTTGGAGCCGAATAGGTGTCTCTTCTTCTTCTTCTTCTTCTTCTTCTTCTTCTTCTTCTTCTTCTTCTTCTTCTTCTTCTTCTTACTATTACTATTAGCAATAGTAGTGGTAATAGTATTAGCATCAGTGATGATCTCAGTGGTAACAGTAGTTGTACTATCAATCTGCTGTCTAAGCCGAACATCTCATGTATCCAAGTGTTGTTTACACGAGTAATATACCCAATATATATATATATATATATATATATATATATATATATATATATATATATATATATATACTTGCACGCTACCCGGCGTCTCTCAGTCGTAAAATACGCATAGTATTATATTTTGATTTATATAGATTGTGTATTTATTACTATAACACAAATTCTCTATTATTATATTGTATTCAATATATAGTAATGATTTCAAAAGTTATATAAAAAAAACACAACTTAGGTGTCAGTAGCTAGAAACCAAAACGTTTAGCGTTCTTATTAATTTATGCAGCTACATGTGTTTGTGTTTTTTATTTACATAAGTTGAGGTCAGTGCTATCACTTGAGATTTTTTTATCGATAAAGTGAGATAAGAGGTAAGAGAGAGAGAGAGAGAGAGAGAGAGAGAGAGAGAGAGAGAGAGAGAATAATATTGGTCCTGACAAGGAGCCCGACCAAATAGATAGACTACTACAACTATAACTTAATATGATGGTGATTTTATTAAATACTTTATGTAGAGTATTTAACATAAGCTTTAGAAGTCGTTTACCAAGATTGGTATTTACCATCAAGTTAAACGGGGGTGTAAACACTATAATTTCTCTTCGTTTTCGTGTTTAGGTACATTAATAAGAGTTATAAGTTCAGTGTAGTTTAGTTGGGTGTTGGTGTAATCACTCTCCCTTACAGTTTTATTGTAGAAGGGTTTGTGGGAATCAAAAATTAATTTGTTCGAGTAGTTTATATACATATGTATATATATAAATACATATATACATATATATAATAAAATATAAAGTAATATACATACACATATATACATATATATAAATATATATATATATATATATATATATTAGGATACAAAAAATTGTGGTTTTGATCTAAAACAAAAAAAAAAGGGTTGTAGGTAGGCCAATGACGGCCAATGACAGAGAGAGGCAGACAGATATAGAGAGGTAGGTGTCAGGAGAGAACAGTGTTTCTGTTAAAATATGAAAAAATTACTATTTCTTATATAAATAATAATATAAAATATAAAACAAATATAAAAATAGATATATAGATATAAATAATAATCTATATATTAATACTATAGCGTGTGTTATTTTCTGTGTCACGTTTACATCCGGGTCGTATAATTGTAATGTAATTTCATTCCTTGTAATAAATAATTTTACCAAGAATTCGTCATAAGTTTTGGTTTCGGTTTCGATTTTAGCTGATGGCACCTAATGGTACTCCAATAATCTACTTTTTAACATAATTTCATCAAGAATTCTTCATAAGTTTGGGTTTCAGTTTCGATTTTAGCTGATGGCACCTAAGTAATCTATTTTTTTTTATAAATAATTTTATCAAGAATTCTTTATAAGTTTTGGCTTCGGTTTCGATTAAAGCTCAAGGAACTAGCCGCCGATAGCGTAGTGGTTAGGAGCATTGACTATCGTACAGACGGTCAGGTTTCAATCCTGGCTTGAGATAGTTGCCTGTCTAGTCGCACTGATGAGCTCTGAAACAGCGAAACAGTACTGTATGTGGATCACTATATATATATATATATATATATATATAATTATAAAACTCAAATGACCTTGTAGCGGGTGTTGTAACCCAACATTCGGCTTATGACTTCCGGTTGCATGTGTACATAAACAAATTATCAACGCGACAATGAAACGTATTGTTTTACTGTGTACGTTTTCAGCGCCATAATTGTTTTGTTTGTTTTTTTTGTTGTTTTTCGCGTTTAAATTATCCAAATAAACAATTGTTAATACTTTCTGCATTTTTTTACATCGTTCATTTCCGTATTACGTTTAAGTTATTTTAACGCAATTTTCTTATAAATAAATCTACTTTTACCCGTTGACAACCACAAGAGCATTTTACAACAGCGATTTACCCATTTCCATTTTTAATACACATTTCTTAAAAAACATTCATACATTTTCTTCTACACTTCCAACATAAATAAATAACCCCGAAAATATGTTTGTTTTTTAATTTGCGTTTCGAATACATAATCAACGTGACAATAAAACATATTTTGATAAGCTTCTGGGTTTGACTTTACTCCTGACCTTAAATGGAACACGTACATCAAGTCTGTTGCCAAGGTCGCTGGAAAGATGGTGGGATCCTTCTACCACTCCAGAAGATATCTCACTGCTAATTCAATTCTCTATCTATATAAAAGCCAAGTACGTCCAAAGATGGAGTACTGCTGCCACATCTGCGCAGGAGCTGCTGAATACAACCTATCCTGCCTTGACAGAGTACAAAATAGACTTCGTGGCTTAGTGGGGAATGCCTTTTCTCTTCCTTACAATCTCTCTTCCACAGAAGAGACGTTGCGAGCCTGTCTTTGTTTTATCCTTACTTCCATGGCAAGTCTGACCTCCAATCTCTGGTCCCCCCCCATTACCAATCTTTCACGATAAACATCCGTCTAGCTGAAACCACTGTCAAAACTTTTCCCCTCTCTTTATCTGTGCCAAAACCAAAACGTAGATTCCATGAACAAAGCTTCTTTCTTAGAAGTTCACGCCTGTGGAACTTTGTTCTGTTTGCCTGTTTCCCACCAGACTACCACCTGAATGTCTTCAAGTCCAACATAAACAAATTCTTGATGAACCGCTTCCTTAAGTAAGACACTTTATCAAATCTCCAATACTAACGATTACTACGAAACTATCCCATCGATTACTGTACACGCAATAACCCTTATCCCCGAATGGCTTCTGGGCCTTGATAAGTGGTGACTAACTTATTAAAAAAAAGTGTTACGCTCATACATTAATTCCATAGCTAATATAACATACTGACCAAATGGGTCACGGGTAGTCTAGTATATATATATATATATATATATATATATATATATATATATATATATATATATATTTATATATATATATATATATATATATATATATATATATATATATATATATATATACTGGCAAAAGTACCCGTCGTTTACTGGGTTCAAAAACAGCCTACGGAAAATGGACTCTGATTTATGAAAGTATGATAGGTTATTAAAAGGAAGGGTTGTAAAGAGATAGCTTCGAATTTGGGGGTATCAAAACCAAAGCAAAATATGATAAAAGTAAAAATAAAATAGATAAACCCCATAATTTATTATACCATACCTGTTCACACTGAAACACTTATCACAATATTCTGTGGAACTATATTAAAAAACCTTGTTAAACTTTGTGACATATTTCCATTCTATCGAGGTCAGGCGCGAACGAACACCCCATAATTTTTATACCATATTATACCATATTTCTTAAAACTGAAACATAATTATCAAAGTATACTTACGCAGATAGATATGAAAAGTCTTTATTAAAGTGTGTGCTTACTTCCATTCTATGGGGGCCAGGCACGAACGTAGACTCCTCAATTTTATTATACCATCCCTATTTAAGTTAAAACATATTATCAAAGTGTTATTATGGACATCTATATCAAAAACACTTGTAAACGTTTTTTTTTTTTAATTTTTAAATTTTTTATTTCCATAATTTGTGGACCAGGCGCGTACGCACTCCCCACAATTTTAATGAATCATCATTATGCCAGATCAAACATATCCATACCTGTGTCTCGATACATCTTCTATCATTATATGTTATCAGTTTTCTATAATAGTAAACCATATTGGAGCCTATTCGTGACCAGGCACACACACAGACGTTCAGCTTTATATTATATATATATATATATATATATATATATATATATATATAACTACTTCATTTACTCACATAATTTTAATATACGAAAGTATAGATTTATGCGTAAACTTTAAGTATTTACTTCAAAAGTGCTCAATACGTAGGTAGAGCTAGATAGTAATTTATAAAATATATATGGCGATTAAGCTACACTGAATATTCTGCGTTTCATCCACTATAGGATTCGTCAGGTTTATGCGCATAAGCCTGACGAATCCTATAGTGGATGAAACGCAGAAGATTCAGTGTAGCTTAATCACCATATATATTTTATAAATTACTCTCTCTCTCTCTTTCTCTCTCTCTCTCTCTATCTCTCTCTCTCTCTCTCTCTCTATATATATATATATATATATATATATATATATATAAATTTGGGATTCGTTTTTGATTCAAGCTGATAGATATATTTTTTTTATTTTTGAAATCGCAACATTATAATATTTAAAAAATCTCTAATAATATATACGAAATCTGCAAGAATTAAAATATCATATTTAAGCGTATTCTATGACCTGGCTACACCAGCCGTCGCATCTAGCTTGGATAAATACTTTTGTAGTTTTACCAAAATAGCTCCAATAATATCAGAGCATCTCCATTTACGCTAAATATCTACAGAATACCAACATCAATATATTATATATGAATCAGTCCCCTGTGGAATTTCCACTGATCTCGCTAGTATAAAATTAATATTATGATATATCATAATGTAAAATATATCATATAAAATTAAATATAAATAATATATAGTTATGTAAAACTTTTACTATTAAAATACATTGCATTAGAGATAGAAAATAAAATTATTCTTATCAAGCGTCTCTGGGCAGATTTTATTATAGAATAGAAAAAGGTTGGGTTTTTGAGGGCTCTAGAAGGTTCCAAAATCCAGGTGTTCCATTTTTGGAAATTCTAGAAGTTTGCACTCCACATGACGATAAAACGACTCTAATAGCGTCATAATTTTACTTATTAAATCAGATCTGAGAAGGAACGCTAATTTGGGGTGATCTTTCAACTAGTTATGACTCCGGCTAATTTCCTAGGGCAAAATCCGGTCGTAAGAAATTTCCTGAAACAAGCCTATTGTAAACTCCCTCACAAATAAAATGAACACGCGGTAAATATTGATTTTCCAAAAATCATAAGTTCCTAATTTCTGCGCTTCAATGTTTTCTGGTAGTGTCGTTGTATTCTCTCTTATCTGTTGCTACTTCTTTCTTACAATTACTTCTAGCTTCTATAAACTTTTGTCAGTTTGTACTGGACTTATGCCGGATACATCTGCGATATATATGTTATCTCTGAACACTGGCAGCTGCGCAAGTAGAAGTAAACCAGTAGGAAAAGTGGGGTTTGCTATAGAACTGCCGTGTGGGAACATGTGCTTCAATAGTTTCTTTGACATATTAAGTAGTCTCATTTGCGTACTGTATTGCAGGAAGAGCAAAAATATTTCCCCATAGGGCATCTCTTGTGTAATTTCTAACGGCATTCCAGTCAGCCTTATTGTAGTACATTGTCGTTTTAAGCAATGGCTCTTCAACTTGGGGACGAGAATTTAGAGTGATGTATATCATTATCACAGTATGATCAACATTCCCGAACGGGGAAATCTGCAATTGTTACACAATCCTCAGGAACTGTTGTCAGAAACAGATCCAGAAGTAGGGGTTTGCTTGTCCTGAGGATCTGAGAGATGGGTCGGGAATGTTACTGCCTCTGTCAAGGAATGGAATATAGAAAAGTTATGGATGATGCTACCAACTGTGTCTATGTAGTTAGAGGATCCAAGCCAATTATTGTGGTAGGCGTTAAAGTCACCAAATATGTGTATTTTGGGCACTAATATCAAGGGAGAGATCTACATCTATGTTGTCAGAGACATGGTTGATTAGAGTACAGTCCTGGGTCGAGGTAGAGTGATAAAGAAAATATGGGTAGCTAACACTATATTGTAAAGTTAGTTTAAAGCACATGAAGGTCATTTGATTCTAGCTTAGATTCCTTAATCATAGGAAGGGTGTTACGAATATAGACTCCAAGTTCGTGCATGTGTATGTCAGAGTCTTTACGATAACATGGAAAAAACCAGACCTGTTAAAGGTGTTAGAGTGGATGGAGGAGTACAAGTTAGTTTCATTTAGTGCTAAGATATCCGGGAAGTTTGATAGGAGAAATGATTCTACATCATCTAAGTTAGTTCTAAGTCCACGAATATTTATAAATGCGAGCCTCAAGGGAGGAGGCGAATCGTTGTTCAAGTGTGTGTCTGGTTTGATCGTTATCTTGGATTGAGCTGTCATTTCATTTTATTCCGTAATTTCAATTTAGGGTTAGAGATGCTGGGCAAAACATGTGTGCATAGCTACCATCATACAACACAAGTAGACCATCAGCCGACTTCTCATCCACAGGAATGTGGCCTTGAGAATGCCCACCAGAAATGAGTGCAGATTCCTTTTCCATGCACGACGTGGCACTATAAACATTTCGATATTATACAACTGATGACAGAGCATGCGTTCTAAGTGCTACCAAAGAGTTGGGGCTTCTGTACACTCAGTCGGAAAGAGCAGATAGCAACTATCAACTGATACCCTCAAACCTGTCAGACAAAAGTAGCCCAGTCCAATCACGTTAGCATACATGGTAAACAAGCATCCCCAAAATGCCCAGGTTTAGAAGGGAATGGGCGGATGTGGGGGGGGGGCTGTATCCATTGTCCTAGTCAGAAAACAAGGCTAAGCATTGGACTTTCTAATGAGCCCCTGTGATCGCACCTCTGCTCCTGGCTAATGGGCAAAGAAGGAATATGGAAGCCGGGCGATAGGCAGAGTCTATCTACTCCTTAAGCAGTTTAAGTTTGCAAACCGGTGATTTGTTGTAGTCACCAACTCTAGGGATGTTATCGACCATTACTGAGGATGCCTCTCTCCCCCGTTTGGTGTCAGGACATATGAGATCAGTGGCACAGGTTTACATATTGGAGTTTTCCTTTTCTTAGATGGATAACCTTAACAGATCTACGGGTGCATCAGCACCAAGAGGGTTATCCCCTCGTCTGGTTTCAAATCAAAGTATTTCTACGTCCCCGCATGGATAGATAGGATTAATACAGTTTGTTTTCATGTACAATCACCAGTACTTTCACCCATCTAAGTCAAAGACAGGTATAGAATTGCTACTTAATATAGATCACTTTAAATCTAAGTACAAACTATTTTATAGATAAGCTATCGAATACAAATATAAATTAAGCTAATGCAATAGAAATCTATACATGTTTTCTATGTATCGATTTTTCAAAGGTCGGCCTTCTAAAATTAAGGACCGGAAGCTAAACCCCCCTCTCCCAAGTTATGTGCAAAGTATGTGGTTTTGTAGCAGCTTGCAATTGGTTAGTTGTCGAGTTGCAACAGGAGAGACGATATAACTAACAAGAATAGGGTATTGATATACATTAGGGTGTACATGGATTTGGGTAGAGTTTAGTAGTATAAGGATTTGGAATACTGTTTATCATACAAAACAGACACAGGCAGTCGTCTTGGAGGCAAAGTAACTAGTCTTTTTAATTCGACATTTAGTTTATTTTAGTATCATACAAAACCATATACGGCCAGTATAGGCCTTATATTTAGATATACACCAAGTCAAGGAATGATAATTAACGATATTCAAAAGAGTGAAGAATTACCAGTAATTGAGATCAGGAAAGCAAGCTTAGGTGAATAATGAGTAACTTTACTTAGTAAGTAATTCAAAGGTAAGAGGCCTTCTTTCCACGAAAGTTTCGACTACATGTTGTGTTCAGCTAGGTTTCTATTTGTTTTCAATCTCTGGTCAGTACTTCAATAGGGGGGTCATTTTGTAGATTTTTGGAAATTTATATTTTCATAAAGATGGGGATTAAATTTACGCACCTTATGCAAAAACTTTACAATAATGGTCGAAACCAATCAAGTGGACATAAGTAACATGCAAACAAGGCCATTTGCTCTGTTTGTAAGAGAAATATCTAGGAAATGGGAAGTCAGGGTTCATTGTTCTAATCAAGAATCAAGTCCAGGCACAGTGTCTCAAGCGAATCCCTCAAAGTTTTACAGCACCTGGCTAATAAAGGATCAGGAAGGAAGTTGGGCAGAGCCTACCTACTCCTTTGGTGGTATAGGTTTGCAAACTAGGAAATTCGTTAATGTCACTAGCTCTTTGAAGGTTAACGACTCTGTTGCAATGTCATAAAATAGAAAAAATAAGTTTATATCAGAGCCTTCCCTCTCCCAAATGGGTAAGCTGGCAATAGCTACGGGTCAATCACACAATAAGGGGTAGCCATACTCCGGGGTTAAAGACCAGCTTGGAAAGATAATAGATATCATACTTAAATAAAGTTCTGCCGTCTTCTATTCAGAAAGATATGAAATTCGGGTATAAAGTATCATACGTAAATAAAGTTCTTCTAGGTTATAACATTTTAAAAAGTGTTCGTCCTCCTTCCATTAAAATACGAAAATGTAATTTTATATCAAGAGCAGCAACTGGTTAAAAAAAAATAATAAAAATACAATATTAATGCATTATTAAAATACAAAGACAGGATTAAGTATTAAGAAGTTTAAACTAGTTCAGAATAATGTATACTGCCGAAGAAAGGCGGCCTTTTTTTTTTTTTTTTTGGAGTTCCCCGTTTTCATGGTGGACCGGTTTTTAATTATAGATATTGAAGATATCAAGGGAAAAATAGGGCTGGTTATTTTTCAGAGCACATTTAATAAAGAAAAGATTTAAAACCTACAAAATGAATACAATTAAAATGTTTGGAATTTAAGTCAAGATAAAATAAAAATTGCAAATCACAAATTGCTTGCGATATTTAAACCAAGTAGATTTCAAGAATTAAATAAATAGAAAATGACAGTTTGTGTTGTATTGAAATTCAAGACATGATAATTGTCAACAAGTATGAAAGCCTACCTAATGTAGATTACACCGTTCCGGCTGATCACGAGGTGGTGTTGAAAGAGGCAACAAAGAGAAAACAAACGTAGTACGTGGAACGTGTTAGAGAGCTGAATGCACTATGGAACAGAAAAAACAACGGCAATATCAATAATTGTAAGAGCACTGGGAACAGTTCAGAAGCACTTATATTGTATCGTCGAGTGGAAGACAATACACAGATATAAAATATAGAATCAATTTATTTCATTCGGTACAATAATAGAAGTCCGTGTCGGGTCGCAACAACTGGAAATTGAGTTGATAAGTAAACTAACAAGTGTTCACATATTAACTTGCAACTTCAACTGGCTCCAACAAATTTTGCTCTCCTTAAATATACGTAAACCATAGACACGTGTTTGAGCTACGTCACAACAACCTAAAAAAGATTAGAATAAATTGGAATTAAAAGAAGAATTGGCACCATAAAAACCACAGTGCCGAGGAAAACGGTTGTCATGTCAAAAAAAGCTCCCAAAATGTAGAAACCAACCAAGATAACTAGTTGAGGTCAAACACAGTTATAAATCTGAATGAAGTTAATTAAAACGAGCTGAGACTACATTTGGTTAATATATAAAAAACAACACACACACTGATCGCAGGAGTTTGAGAGGATAAGGATAAAAACAAGTCGAGGATATGTAGCATCATCTAGAAATTGACTAACTGAGTACATAGAGTACTGGAATCTTGAGAAGGCTTATTTTTACTCAAATTACAGAATAAACTACCGACCCCTCTTCCTATCAAGGAAAAGCACAATGGTAAACGGTTGGAGCGAGAACATTAAGTAATGATATTGATTTGCAGTTTAGAAATAAAAAGTCTGACTGCAATGTTGTCTGATCGGAGAGTCAGGCGTAATTCCGTTGTTATGGTAACAAGAAAAGAAATTCGGTGCAAATGGCATCGAGCCAACTTTGGATTTACCATAACAAAAGGACAGATTGCTACGCCTCCTCATCTTCCTTTGCGAAGTCAGTTCAATGACACCTCGACTCTTATGGCACTATGTTTAAGTTCTGTACACATTTATACGTGTTTAAACTGACGCCTACGCACGCACACACGCATGTAATCACACTCACACTTACACAAAAACACTGTCACACACGCTTACACTTACGCATACACAGCTTTATTTTTTAATTTAAAGTTATTCTTTTTTAATTTGAAGTTGATTTTGTAAATAATAATTAAGTAAATACATAAATAACGAATATATATGTATGCATATGTTTGTAATATATATATATGTGTGTGTGTGTGTGTGTGTGTGTGTGTGTGTGTGTGTGTGTGTGTGTGTGTGTGTGTGTAGAGAGAGAGAAAGAGAGAGAGAGAGACAAGTATTGTTAAATAGCACGGAGTGTTTTTGCTTAATGAGCTGTTTTTGTAATGTTTCAATTTTCCGAATTGTCGTTCTTATTTCACGGTCGAATCTGTGCAAGAAAGATTGTAGCTCCGAACATTTGTGGATTTTAGAGACTTTTATAAATTTTTTAGTTAAAAAGTATTTTAGTTCATAAGAGTAGTGGTTGATGGGCAGAAATCAGAGGTCCACAGTATTAATGCTGGAGTCCCCCAGGGGTCCATCCTGGGCCCAACTCTCTTCCTGGTCTACATCAATGATCTCCCAAAACACAAACTTAAATCATTCGTTGACATCTATGGTGATGACACGACCATCTATGACAACACATCAAAGGCCGTAAATGACAAAGTTCTCTCTAATTCTCTCTCCTCTGATCGTGAGCGCGTGATACAATGGGGGAAGAGGTTGCTGGTCACTTTTAATGCATCCAAAACCAAGCCTCTATCTTTACATCATCGACGCTCTGATCTCCATCTGGCATCAATTGAAATGGATGGCTCTCGTCTTGGGGAGGCTCCATGTTTTCACAAGCTTCTGGGTTTGACCTTTACTCCTGATCTGAAATGGAACACGCACATCAAATCTGTTGCCAGGGACGCTGGGAAAATGGTGGGATCCTTCTACCGCTCCAGAAGATATCTCGCTATTAATACAATTCTCTATCCGTATAAAAGCCAAGTACGTCCAAGGATGGAGTACTGCTGCCACATCTGGGCAGGAGCTGCTAAAAACAGCCTATCATGCCTTGACAGAGTACAAAATAGACTTCGTGGCTTAGTGGGGGATGCCCTTTTCTCTTCCCTGCAACCTCTCTCCCACAGAAGAGACGTTGCGATTCTATCCTTGTTTTATTGTATTTCCATGGCAGGTGCTCGTCTGAACTCCAATCCCTCGTCCCCCCTCGCCAATCTTTCACGAGAAACACCCGTCTGTCTTAAACTACTGTCAATAATTTTCCCCACTCTTTATCTGTGCCTAAATCCAAACGTAGATTCCATGTGCAAAGCTTATTTCTTAGAACTGCACGCCAGTGGAACTCTCTGCCGCTTGCCTGTTTCCCACTTGACTACAACTTGGACGTCTTCAAGTCCAACATAAACAAACTCCTGACAAACCGCCCCCTTAAGTAAGACACTCTATCAAAACCCCCAATACTAATGATTACTACAATACTATCTCATTGATTACTGTACACGCAATAACCCTTATCTCTGAGTGGCCTTCGGGCCTTGATAAGTGGTGACCCCCATGTAAAAAAAAAAAGTTAAAAGTTTCTTTTTAGGTAAATGTTTTTTAGTTAAAAGTTTGTTTCTTGGTGAGGGATTCACTTTTGTATACGATTATAGTACGGTTGGCACTGTATTGGTGTGCTCTTGAAATTAAGACTAAATGTCATCAATGGGTCTGGCTAAAGGTTCATTTTATTAAGTCAGTGCTAAGTCTATTTGGCGAGGTCAGTGTTAGGGGTAGGTAGGAGATGTTTATGTTTATTTATTTTTGTTATTTTTTCTTTTGATGTGTGTGTGTCAGTGCGTGTGTGTGCGTGTGTTAGGGTGAGTGGTCGTGTGCTGCGTGTGTGTATGTGGGTATAGGTTTAAAATTTGTGTTTTTTTTCTTTTTTCTTTTCACATGTGTGCGTGTATGCGTGTATGCGCGCGTGCCCGCGTACATGCGTCTGTGTGTGTGAGAGAGAGAGATATAGAGAGAAAGGTTGTGAGTGTATGTATGCGCGTGTGTTTGCGCGCATACGTGTTTGTATGTGCGCGTGAGTGTTTGGATATGTTTGCTTTGATTCGTATGTGCGTATGTATGTAGGCACGCCGCGTTGTGTTGGTTTGTGTGTTCTAATTTACTTGTTTCCCTACGAGGGCTTAGTTAGATATAAGGCCGGGCCCCAATATAAACATACATACATATATAAACTAAATAGAAAATAAAAATAAAATAAAAATAAATATATATACACACATAAACAAACATGCACACATACACACACATCTATATATATATATGTTGTTTAAAATTGTCTTAGTCTAGAGATATTTTCTAAACACAGACATATATAAATATATAAATAAAATAGAATAGAAAATAAATAAAAAATAGAAATAATAATAAGAATATATATATGTATGCATACACACCCACAAACCCGCACACACACATATATATACATATATATGTATACATATCCACACACCCATACACACACACAGACACACACATAGATACACACAAACATATATATATATATATATATATATATATATATATATATATATTGATTTGGTCTAGAAAGATCTTTCATTGGCTTTGGTAGAATAGTGTATTTATTCGTTAAGTTTGGGAAATCGGTATTATATTGGGTGTGAGCTAGTGTGTTGTCTTGATTCGTTTGTGGGGTATAAGTGTAGTTTGTGTTTTGCTTGTGTATATGTGTTGTTATCTGTTTAATGTGGGAGTGAATTTTGTTATGAATTTTTTCTTGCGTAAATAAGTAAAAGTAGTTGTCGGTTTTAAAAATGGATATTATCCTAAATTTGCCTTCACTGCAAGTATGTATGTGCTGTGAAACATGCAGGTGTCTATTTTCTGTAATTTTGATGTTGGATCTATGCAAGACTACTCTATTACTGAGGTTTCAGTGGCGCCTATGTAGGATTTCTCGCATGTTGCAATTTTATGATCTAGACCATATTTTTGGAAGTCCAGTCTAGGTCTTTTTTTATTTTGAATGTTTTTGTAGGATTTATGAATGTGTATGTGTTTCCCTCTAATACTATGTCACAAACTCCACATCGTTGTTTGTTGCATTTCTGGCTGATTGACTTTGGATGAAGAAAGAATTTGTTTTAGGTTTTTGGGTTGGCGTTTGCTTTTTATTATTTTGTTGTTTTAAGGAAGTTGTTAAGTTTATTGCTTTTAAGTAAGGCGAGGTTTTTCTTTGCCTCTGTGAAAGGTTCTGTGTTGTTTGTTTTATGTGTGGAGACTTATGCTAGGATTTGTTCTTTGTTTCGTTTTTTTTGGGGGGGGCGTTACATCTTTCTACTGGTATACTTTTCGCTTGTTGGATACTTTTGTCTATAATTTGTTGTGGGTATTTTCTTCTTTTTAAGTTCATTTGTAGTTCTTTGAGTCGGATTGTTTAGAGGTGTTTGTCTGTGACTATCGTGCAAATTTTACGTGCTAGGGTGTAGGATATAGATTTTATGCAGCTTTTGGGGTTATGGCTTTTAAAGTTTAAATATTGTTGGGTGGCTGCAGGTTTGTGGTTGATGTCTGTGATGATGTAGTTGTTTCTAATTTTTACTAGTATGTTTAGGAAGGGTAATTTTGTAGAGCTTTGTTTTAGGGTGAATTTAATTTTGGGGTGTAGGTTTTGAAGTATGGTAGGTAAATCTTTGATGTACTCCATGTGGGTTTCCAAAGGATGAAGCAGTCATCGAGGTATCTTTTCCAAGATTCTATAAATAGTTTTTTTTAGTGTTGTGACCAAATATCTGTTGTATTTTTCATATAGAGTCTCTTCTATGTAGGCAAGTGTAAAGGTGACGTATGTAGGGAGTTGACCAGCAATATGTCACTTTATATTACACTTAGACTTTTACGTCAATACAGTCAGGGAAGCAGGAAGCTGGAAGGGAATTCCAAAGTCTAGCAGTTCTAGGGAAGAAACTATTAGACTTTCTAGTGATCTCCACTGTGTAGAGGTGGGATTTTGCTGATTGTCGGATTTCTCGGCAGTATTTACGTGGGGCGGTACAAAGGCGTGTAGTTCGTCGGAGCATCTACTATTAAAATACTTGTAAAATAGGCAAAGATATGCAACATTTCGTCGATGGGACAAGGGTTGAAGCTTAGCTGAAAATTCTGGGTCTTTAATTAATTTGGCGACTTTCTTTTGAACCCTGTCGAGGTGTGAGAGACTAGTAGCAGATGCACCAACCCAAATGTGACAACAATACTCCATACATGGGTGAATGGTGGCCTTGTAGAGATACTGGATACTTTCAGGCGTAAGTAACATTCTAACACACAGTAGAGAGAGTGCATCTTCATAATAGCAGTTGCGGCAATGCACTCGATGTATCTGTTCCAACTCATGTTTCTCGTGAACATTAAACCGAGGAGTTTGTATGGGGTACTTTCTGGTAGTGTATCATTGGTGGTTGAGGTTTCTTGTAATTATTAAAGTAAACGAGATTAGTCTTTGCAGCATTAAACGCTACCATCCATTTTTCTCCACATTCCACAACATACTGAAGATCTTGCCTTGGGTATGTGTTCATTCATTTTTCCTTCGTGCCTGTTATAGAGTGTGGAGTCATCAGCAAATGTGCTCATCTCAGAGAAAATTAAAAATATCGAGGACAACCTGGATTCTTGTCTTATTTAAGAAGGATTTAATTATGTTAAGTATTCGTATAGTATTATCACATGATCTGATTTTTACGAGAAGACCATTGTGTCATACCCTGCCAAAAGCCTTAAATTTATCAGTGCTACTGCCCTCCCCTCCCTTATCTAGTACATATATAGATATATCTGCTGTAGAATAGGATTGCCTAAATCCATAGTAGGACAGAAGTTTAGCAACTGTAAGGTGGTGAACTATAGCTTGATTAATTATATATATATATATATATATATATATATATATATATATATATACTAGCAAAAGTACCCGTCCTTGACTGGGTTCAAAAACAGCCTACAGAAAATGGACTCTGTTTTATGAAAGTATGATAGTTATGAAAAGGAACGGTTGTAAAGAGATAGCTTCGAATTTGGGGGTATCAAAACCAAAGCTAAATATGATGAAAGTAAAAATAAAATGGATAAACCCCCTAATTTATTATACCATACCTGTTCACACTGAAACACTTATCACAATATGCTGTGGATCTATATTAAAAAAACTTGTTAAACTTTGTGACATATTTCCATTCTATAGAGGTCAGGCGCGAGCGAACACCCCATAATTTTATTATACCATATTTCTTCAAACTGAAACATAATTATCAAAGTATACTTACGCAGATAGATATGAAAAGCCTTTATTAAAGTTTGTGCCTATGTCCATTCTATGGAGGCCAGGCGCGAACGTAGATCCCACAATTTTATTATACCATCCCTATTTAAGTTAAAACATACTTATCAAAGTATTCTTATGTACATCTATATCAAAAACACTTGTAAACGTTTTTCTATTTTTAAATTTTTTATTTCCATACTTTGTGGACGAGGCGCGAACGCAGACCCCACAACTTTAATGAACCACTGTTCTGCCAGATCAAACATACCCATTCCTGTGTCTCGACACATCTTCTATCATTATATGTGATCAATTTTTTAAAATAGTCAACCATATAAGAGCCTATCAGTGACAACACACACACACACACAACATACATTCAGCTTTTATATGTATATATATATATATATATATATATATATATATATAATTGTTTTCCATATACACACACACACACACAACATACATTCAGCTTTTATATATATATATATATATATATATATATATATATATAATTGTTTTCCATATATCCCTTGTTTCAAACAAGAAAACATTGACTTTATTTTTATATATTTTTGATCCACAGATTTCAACGATATTTCCTACATTTATATTTGCTTTATTTTATATATTGAGCTTTACGTTTTTGGCTAGCATCGTCTTGAAAATATTATCTCACTAATATTTAATAAGACAATTATTTACTCGATTATCAAATTTGTGATTTAGTTTGTTTATATAATATATATATATATACATATATATATATACACACACACATACATACACATATATATATATATATATATATATATATATATATATATATATATATAATTCCGGGATAATAATATTCAAAGATAAAAACGAATGAATTTAACGATGTTAATATAATAGTGCTCAATAATATATAGAGAAAGATATACGTTTATTTATATTCAAATAACAATCATTTTAATGTTGCTACACACTTATGGCAATGTTTTAGTCAATTAGTTATAAATAACTACATGACCTCGTCAGCAAAAAAAACGAAATAAGATTCCTTCTCATAAATGAGGACAAAAACTATTATACGAACAATGACGTGATTACCTATAAAAAGAAAGTAAATGGAGAACAGAGAAAGGGGGGGGAAGAAAGAAAGAAGGAAGAGAGAAACAAAAAGATACAGGTCAGCAAAAAAAAAACACGCAAAAACTAACCTTCCTTCAGATTCTGAAAACGGAAAGAAAGAAAGTTTAATGCATTACCACTTTATGACATTATGAAATATTAAGAAAAGGGGCTGGAGAAGATGGCGTGTTTTCTGGTGATTAATTTTGCTATATTTTATTTTATTATATTTTTCATACATTTTTTTTCATTTATTTAAGAAAAAAAAATCAGCTTAATTACTTTCAAGGAATATAAAATATTGTTAAATTAATATAAGATGAAATTAATATCTAATGGTAATATATATTAATTTTAATTAAAAAAAACTGTAAAGAAAAACAATATTGTACGTCAAGGTGATAAGAGGTTAATATAATATAATAATGGTAAGGATGCAATAATAATGTATTAAATAGTAACAGTAAAAATAAATAGTGTTACGATAAATATGCAGAATCTTATGACTCTACAAGACCAATAGTACTCCCGCACATTCTCGTAACGTATTAATAAAGAAAATGAAAAACAAATATATGTCGGCCAAGTAAGTAACGGCCTATATGACATGTTGTCTTTAGGTTCAAATCAGCAACGTCATGAAAAAACCGAGTGAAGCATACGGATGGCAAACAGAAAGAACAGAACAACAGCGGATTATATATATATATATATATATATATATATATATATATATATATATATATATATTTATATATATATATATATATATAAATATATATATATATATATATATATATATATTTATATATATATATATATATATATATATATGAATAGAAATGTATAAAATAAATAATACGAAAAGTATAAAAGCTTATAACTTTTCTTTATTCGTTTTCAATTGGTGACGTGCAGGAATACAAAATAATATTATGAAAAAAAAATTAAAAACATTTTTTACAGGTACATAATTTTCGCCCGATCCTTCAGTCTTCATCGGTCTAGTGAAAGTGATGAGCATACACGGGGAAAAGGGGAATGGAAAAGGAAGGAGGAGGAGGAAGAAGAGGAGATATAGCCAATGAGTAATATACATATATAAGATGACATGATGATTTTCTAGGAGAGATTAAACCTTATTGTATAATAAAATTTTATATATATATATACATATATATATATATATATATATATATATATATATATATATATATATATATATAATTATAATTTTATTACACAATAATGTTTAATCTCTCCTAGAAAATCATCATGCAATCTTCAATTAGCCGAGAGTGGAGCGACCGAACAAGTGATATATTTTTTTTCTTGTCTATAAGAAAGGACTATTCAATTAAAAAAAATATGAAAAATGACAAGAAGATTATCTGAATCAATTAAACTGTAAGATTGGGATGGGAGAGGACGTGGGGAAGGAAAATATGAAATGTTAAATACTTAACTGGATAAGATGTGCAATAGTCAGAAAGAAAGTTTGTACAAACGAAATAATAATCCAATTTCGAAGGGTTTTTAAATATCAATGTATTCCGGACATAAATCCGCATTTTTGCTCGTGTCCTCTTTAGCGGTATCACGGTTGTCTCTCACTTTCGTCGATAAGTAATTCCGAGGCAGATCGGGAGATCAGTACCTCCACTTCGCGTCTCCTTGAGCTGAATTAACCTTATTTACTTTCCCGGTAAATATTTTCGCATGCTCTTCTCCGATGAATAGTTTTCCATTGAATATTGGAAGATCGGTTCCTTTATTCCATGTGAGATAATCTCTTCTTTTGCGCCTCAGCACAACACCTCGTTTGGTATACTTGTGTCCTATAATATCAGTTCTTTGCACCACTGTGCAAGATGGTCAAGTCTGCATTCAATTCGCCCTTTCTCTGTCTATTCCAGTCCTATGAATCGGTTATAACGCCTGATACATGAGAAGTTTATACCATGGATTCGATCAAAGTGCGATCGAGGGGCGCTAGCCTCTTTTCGTCTTCACTGTAGGCCGTCTATGTATCGAATGATTTCTTTGAATTCTTTTCACCATGTTTCCGCGCTAAAACATTCCTTGAATTAGTTTCTCTTTCTCTTTCGTTACTTGAGGGAAGAAAACGGGTCTAAGGAGAGAGAGGAAATGAGATTAAGTCATAATTGGTCAGGGGGGATTTGGGGGTAGATCCTGCTTGGGCTGTTTCCAGTTGTGTTTTTAAAAATTGTGGGCTTCTAGAGAAAGGGGTTGTTCAGTGATCGAAATCAAATAAATAAATAAACAAAAAGTAAAAAGATATGTTAATAAAGTATGTGTGTGTGTGTGTGTGTGTGTGTGTGTGTGTGTGTGTGTGTGTGTGTGTGTGTGTGTGTGCGTCTGCAGAATAAAGAACTGTTACAATATTGATATATTCCTTACATTATTACTGAACGAACTATAAAATCTACACATATTTTTGCTAAGCTGGTTGATCCACTCATAATATAAGAGGAATTTTTACAATTATATAATATTCATACAAATTATTTATTTTAAAATAATACATTGACACACTTCATATATATATATATATATATATATATATATATATATATATATATATATAGAGAGAGAGAGAGAGAGAGAGAGAGAGAGAGAGAGAAAGAAAGAAAGAAAGAAAGATTTGTTTTTAAACATGACTTTAATCATAAGTCTATGATGTCAAAGCTATAATGATTTTGTTAAGGTTTCTGTTTTAATATCCGGTCATAGCATCTGCTTTATTTCTTGAAACTTACAGGATCGAATGGTAATATTGTCGCCCTAGAAAAGACACGATTCTATTTCCGTTTGATGAAAACTGGTCTTTTATTTATTTATTTTTTTTTTTTTTTACAGACCAGTTGCGTACAAATCCCAGGAGTGATAGGAGGCTTCAATTATATCTGAAAGCGGCACAATGTTCAATGAGCGAGATCGGAGATGCGCTGCTGTACAACTCATGCTCTCTACTGACCTAAGTTATGACGACCGGACCATTGCCAGCTCCCTCAAGATGCAAATCTGGATGACAGGAGCGTGTCCAGGTTGATGAAAACAAAGTTCCCTGTCATGATTATGGTCTTTGGTGTGGTTTCAAGTGAGGGCCACACCATGCCACCTCACATCTTCGAAGTCGGCTTAAAAGTCAACACGAAAGTGTATCGAGATGTGCTGAAGAGCGTGGTAATCCCCTGGTGCAATCAGATGGTCGCTGGCAGATTCTGGATGTGGCATTATTATTCGGCACCGGCCCACAAGTTGAAAGAGACCCAGGCTTGGCTTTAGAAAGAGTGTTACGGCTGTGTACCCCCTCCTCTCCTGATTTGAACCTGCTACATGACTTCGTTTGGTCATACGTCGAGAACATGACCAACATGACCTCCCACAATCCTAAAGCAAGCCTGATCGCCGCCATCCACCGAGTATTCGCCAAACTCCCGCCGGCACTTGTGGAAAAGACATGTTCCCAGTTCCGGACACGTATCGAGGCGGTGATTGATGTTGGAGGCGACTACATTAAATAGATATCAGCTCTACTACATAATCAAGTTACCTGAATTGATTTTTATTTCAATAAAAGTTTTAAAATAAAGCTGTAGTGTTGTTTTCTTCAGGGCGACAATTTTATCCTTCCATCCTGTAATATATAAAAAGAAAGTACTTAAGATCTCTGATGTTTCAAAATTAGAAAAATTCGCAATGTGTTTATTAGATTTAAAACCAACACAAAGTCAAGTATCTGCAGAATGTCTTCTTGGTTCCTCCTTTTCTCTTTTCTCTCTCCCAACGTTCGAACACAGCATATAATAACAAAACTCTAAAGCACGTCTGACAGCACTGACTTCTGCCAACAGTCTCCCCTCCTCTTAACAACACAGGCTTTTTATATCGCAAAATCGTTCACCTCTATTTGCATATTCTTCTAACTCACGTGATCACTACTCTATAAATAAGAGTCTTGACCGTTTCTTTTCTTTCTTTTTATTTATTTTTGGTGACCGACCCGCACGTGGTCTATCCAGGTAAGTCACGCATTTCTCCACAAGATTACATCGTTTAATTGTGATTGACGGACAGACAGACAAAATTCACTTTATATAGTGGGTAAATTGATTTATTCTAATTCTTTCTTTTCTTTTTATATTCAAATAGGTTTTCACTGCAAGTTTTCTAATGATGGTTGCAATTCCGACTCTGAATGCTGTAGTGGACGATGTCTGCAGAAACACGAAGGCACCAATCACCGCTGCACTCCCAGCATGTTGCACCAGCCGTGCGTCTTCAATTACCATTGCCTGGAAGGATTGGAGTGCTGCGAGAGAACCTACAATTGCTGCTCCCCTATCTGGAGGGACTGCATGAGCTCACTAGACTGTTGCGATCCAGAGCACAAGTGTGTGTATGTTAAGGGCTTCACATACAAACGGTGCCTTACCATGGATGCCTTCGCCACGCAACTGTCGCCTTCCGCCCCACTTGTGCTCTTCAGCGTGATACTCTCCCTTTCTTGGACGTACATCCATCACACGACACATCTTTTTCTGTCGACGGCGTCACGTGACAATCATAGATCGCACAGATTTCAGGCGGATCGATGGAGAAGGAGTTAATTTTGAAATATGCTTTTTTTTCTTTTCTTTTTCTTTTCTTTTTTTTCATATTGATTTGTCTCTAGTCGACACAAACTTTATTTTGAATTGCTGGTCATTCGAGATAAGCTTTTTGCTTTAAAACGTGTTCGATTAGACAACGTCTTCTGCCGGTATAGAAAACGAAAAAAAAAAAGATAACATCTACATTCAATTGACATTAATTGAATTTGGCCCTGCGAGGTCAAAAAATGGCAAAGATCATATATATAAAATCTGAAAGTGATCTCTCATCGCAAGCCAGTATCTGGTCGGCGCAGGTCACAACTAACTGCCAAATATTAAACAAGATCTAATAAAATATGACACTGTGCTATTTGAACATTTGAACTTCAAATTATCGGATTATTTTTGTAATTATTCACTTTTTAGAGAGGGGCTAAAGATCAGTTAAAAAGTTGTGTCGTATTCATTTGTCAATATATATATTTCATATTAAATTAACGACAAATTCCAAAAGACTTCTTTAAAAATGAGACCATTGCAAGTTTTTATGGCGTTGTTTCTATTCGTTGAGTGAGGGATGCCGTCGCTTCACGTCTATTTGTTGCAGAAATGGATTGCCATGAATCAAAGGTCACCAGAAATTTATTTCTTACTACCAGGCCACGTGTTGCTGTGGTTCGGAATGGTTAGACATAAAACTACTTTTTTAATCAGGCCGTTAGATTCTTCAGCTGACTTTAACGTGTTTCTAGACGTTAAGCTGTGTTTGTATTCAGCCGTGCGTGCGTATCGTTCGGCACAACATTACAGCCAAATATTTGTCGAGTTTCCTGTTCTATTAAATTAATTGACTAAGTAGTCCATCTTGTACTACCATCCTGTTTTTCACCTTTTCTTGCTGTGCGTTATTTGACACGCGCTTTTATTTTATACGGCGTTTATCATCATTCTTGCGTCTTTTTCTATATTAACAAAGCAAGACAGAAAAAAAGGGGGATAAAAGATTGACAACGATGAACGTATCGCAAACTGCTACTATTTCTCTATTTCCATCCATACTCCTTTCCGTCACTCTCCTCCTCCGTTCAGCTTCTTTCCTATTTACCTCCGTCGCCGTTTCGTTCTTCTCCTCGTTTTCCTCTTTCGACCACTCTTTCTATATTGACGAAAAGAAGCAGGGAGATCAATGATACTATTTAACCTGTAACTAGAAAGAGAAAAGGAGAAAGCGAGAGTGAGAGAGAGGAAGGGGGAATTTTTTTATTTGATTTCATTTTCCACAACTTTTTCCTTGTACAAAAATCTTACCCAAGTTCATTAGGTGAATAATGGGTCACATTTTTTAGAATATATATATATATATATATATATATATATATATATATATATATATATATATATATATATATATATATATAATTATTTTTTTTACTATAATAATTAAATACCTACAGACAATAGTGTTTCATCTTTTCGGGAATCTTCAGTGCAGGGTGTCACGATTAACACCAGTCGAACGATTCGAACCCGGCAACACGAACCATCTGGCTCGATTAGCAGAGACCGTATCCGTATATATATATATATATATATATATATATATATATATATATATATATATATATATAGCCAGTAGAGTTTAGTTTCCTAGAAGTACATCCAATGAAACAACATGTGTCCACCAAAATAGTGCGCAATGAGTGAACAGAGCAGGTATATTAATTTTATTTATACAAACATTAATGGCTACATATGTGCATACATGTTTCTGTAATCACCCACGTTGGGGGATTAAGTCTTCAGGCCAAGAATTACCGTCGAAAGTGATATTTTCACCAAATACATTTTCCTATTTCGTTTATCCAGTTAACATGCAACCTGGGTGGGAGTCATAAAAAACGGTAAAAGGATGAGTGAGGTCTTTGAAGATAATAAACATCTTTTTCATTTCCCTTTCCCCTTCCAAGCTAACTTTTGGTTTTATGGCATAAGGTACTTGAGAATTTAGTTTTCTTGTCTTGGAGTCTGTAAGTTAAGAACCTTAGCGATGGTCAGCTAATTACTGACGGGTGCCTTTTAATCTACATCCACCCACACACACATGCAACACACATACAACACACACATACACAGACACCGCCACACACACACACACATTAATACGTATATCCAAAAGCGAATCCATGCTGTACGCTTTTTTTTTTATTCACAACACACATACTGAAACTAGACAATAACTCTGAAACTACGCAGGAATAGAGTTAAAATTACATTAAGGTAAATAAAACAAAAATAAATAAAATTAAATAAAAATAAATAAAAATAAAATTAAATTAAAACAAATAAACAAACAAACTATGAATAAATATAAAACACGAAAGTTATCTAAACCCCACATGTACCTATATATATATATATATATATATATATATATATATATATATATATATATATATATATATATATATATATATATGAGCAAACAGTTAATGAAATATGTTAAAAAAAACACTTTGAAATGAGTTAAAAATATATTTAATCTGAAAAGGAAACACTAGATAATCTGAGACTATTTTTTAAGAGATTAAGTAACCAATGAAGTTTAACGAGGTAAATACAAGAGTGCTCAATACCGAAGTAGAGCAAGGTATACTCTTTATTTGTTTTTACATAAGCAGTAATATGTTGCTACACAGTCATGAGCATGTTCAGTCAGCTAGTCACTAGTAACTAGAGACCTCTTCAGGCAGTACACCTTATACGAAAACAAACTTTGCAAACTTTGCTTTCGTATAAGCTGTATGGCATAAAGATGTCTCTAACTGCTTATGTAAAAGCAAATGAAGTATGTATATATATATATATATATATATAGAGAGAGAGAGAGAGAGAGAGTGTGTGTGTGTGTGTGTGTGTGTGTGTGTGTGTGTGTGTGTGTGTGTGTGTGTGTGTGTGTGTGTGTTTTAGAGGCGACGAATTTTAATTAAAATAGAAAAATATTTCTATTATATAAAAATGGTTTGTTTTTTTTGACATTTTAAATTTAAATACAATTTCGAGTATAGAGCCCCCCCCCCCCGTGGCTCGCACATATATGGCGAAATCTAAAGGTCTAATTTTCAAACTCTTCGCATTAAATTACGCTGTATTTTGGTAAAAACGCGTCGAATGTTGTCTTCCAAGTACTCTATTGTGTCATATATCCCCTAAAAAAAATGGCATGAATAGTTATTCTATCGAACACAAGTGATTTCATAAAAGGGCCCAAGTCTTTCCTTAAATATACAATTACAACTAAGGAGGGGGGAGTAACTCTAGTTATACAAAAATGGAAGGTTAAAATGCAATTTATTTAAACATTAAAACGGTAAGTGGGATAATAAAAATGGGGAACATAATCACTGGAAATAACTAAACTGTATATTTATTCAATAGAAAGAAAGCGAAAGGATTATAAAATAATATAAAATTATAGATTGATTATAGTTTTAGGAAAAAATAGAATATGTTTAAAGGTTGCTAAAGAGATTAACGTGATACTGTGGTATAACGTTTAAGCAATGATAAATAAATTCTGGAAAACATCGTAGTTGATATATAGATATTCATATATACCTATATGTACACACACACACACACACACACACACACATACACACACATATATATATATGCACACACACACAAATATATATATATATATTTGCAGTCATCGACATACAGTCCTGTTTCGTTGTATCACAACTCATCAGTGCCGCTAGACTAGCATCTCTCCTAAGCCAAGGATTGAACCTAGAACGTTCGTGTTTATAGTCGGCAGTTCTCCCACTCGACCATGGAATCGACGCCCGTAAATAACTCGTCGGAATGTCTAATTAAATAGACACTCGCCACCACATTTATAGTGCTCAAATCGTCTGTTCGTAAACTAACAAACAACGAGCTTCGCATATATATATATATATATATATATATATATATATATATATATATATATATATATATATATATATATATATTCCAGGTAGAAATTTTCAAAAGGGTCGTTGATAGTGCTCAATCAAAGAGAGCAAGTTATATTTTTTAGTATTCTTTATGTAAACGCAGTCATATCTTGCTACGATGTGCAGACCGTTTCAATCATATTTGATCTCATCAGGCAAGAAAAATTAAAATACGAAAATTAAAAAGGTTCAAGGCCATTTTCAAATATTGAGGAGAGAAAATATGCCATGACTGGCGTGGAGTAAAATTCAAGTTCTTATGGATTTAAATTAATTACAAAAATCAAATTTCCGTTAAAGAATGGGTGGAGTTTAAAAGGATATTTTAGGGAAAAGTTAGAGAGATATAAGAAGGGAGGGGTAATATAAAGATATAGAAGGGGGCTATGAATACACTAATATATATATATATATATTTTTTTTTTTTTTTTTTTTTTATTACATTTTCACCCCAAACAAGGCACATTGCCACTTTAATGTAGGGGGCTACTATCAAGGGAAACATCTACTGGGGTACTATGTAGGGATTAGGGCAGCGAGATGTTGGTTCACGTTGCACTTGAACTTATGCATGTCAGTACAGTTGGGGAAGCAGTGACCTGGAATGGAATTCCAAAGTCTAGCAGTTCTGGGGAAGAAACTACTGGAGTAGAAGGATCTTTTACATCTAGGGATCTCTACAGTGTGGGGGTGGGATTGTGTAGCTTGTCGGGTCTGTCGAGGGTGTTCACGTCGTGGGGGCACAAGTGCTTGCAGTTCTTCAGAGCATTCACCATTATAATACTTGTAGAACAGGCAGAGGGATGCAACGTTTCGACGATGGGACAGAGGCTGAAGTTTTGATGCCAGTTTAGGGCCTATCAGATTTGCGACTCTCTTTTGAACCCTGTCAAGGAGCGAGAGACTAGTAGCCGATGCACCGGCCCAAATATGACAGCAATACTCCATACATGGGCGAATAGTGGCCTTATAGAGGTACATGATACTTTCGGGTGTTAGAAGTTTTCTAGCACGGTAGAGAGAGCCCACCTTCCTCGCAGCGGCCCTGGCAATGCCCTCGATGTAATTGTTCCAGCTCATGTTTCCTGTGAACGTTAGGCCAAGGAGCTTGAAAGACGTACTCTCAGCTAAAGAGTTGTTGGCCATTGCTATAGGTGGTAGAGAAGGTTTCTTGTAGTTATTGAATGAAACCAGTTTTGTCTTGGTGGCATTGAACGTTACCATCCATTTTTGTCCCCATTCCACTACTGATTTGAGGTCATCCTCTAGTGTTTCTGCCATTACTTTAGATATATGTTCATTTGTTTTCCTGTCGTGCCTGCTATAGAGTGTGGTGTCATCAGCATATATACCCATCTCAGAGGCAGTTTTGTCGGGGAGGTCATTTATGAATATCAGGAACAGCAGAGGACCAAGGATAGATCCCTGGGGCACTCCCGCATTTATATTATATTGTTTAGACGTACGACCGTCGAGGACAACCTGGATTTTTCTCTTATCTAAGAAGGATTTAATTATGTTAAGTATTCTACCAGTGATACCGTAAGATCTAATCTTCCTGAGGAGACCCTCATGCCATACCCTGTCAAAAGCCTTAGATATATCTAGAGCTACCGCTCTGCCCTCTCCCGCTTTGTCCAGTGAATGGTATATGCGTTCAGAGATTACAGTGAGGATGTCTGCCGTGGAACGGGCTTGTCTAAATCCATATTGATGGTCGGTCAGAAGTTTAGCATCTGTAAGGTGCTGGACTAGAGCATGGTTAATTAAGGTCTCAAATATTTTGGCAAAAAGTGGGAGGAGGCTAATAGGGCGATAATTTAATGGGTCAGTTCTTTCGCCAGAATTCTTGAATACTGGTACAACAGAAGCAGTTTTCCAACAGCTCGGAAAGCAAGATTCATTAAGGCATTTGTTGTAGAGTTTGGAGAGAACTGGAGCTACTTCGGCTGAGCACTTTTTTAATAGCACAGCTGGGATGAGGTCGGGTCCACATGCTTTGGAAGTGTCAAGGTTTTTTATGATAGCATGCACCTGAGCAGGGGTGATTTCCAGATCGTCTAGCGTGGCGTCTGTCCGCATAGGAAAGTCGGGTAGGGGGTGGTTTAGAGGGTCCAGTGTAGAGTTGGAGGCAAACCGACTGGCAAGCATGTTAGCCTTCTCGGTTGCTGAGCAAAGAACCTCGTGATTGTTGGTTAGTGGGGGAATTGTTGATTGCCCATTATTTACTACACTGTTGTAGATTTTCCAGAAGTCACGAGTTCCTAATTTTTGTGCTTCGATGCGTTTTGTAGTGGTTTCCGTAAATTCCCTCTTAGCTGTCGCTATTTCTTTCTTAACGTTACTTCTAGCTTCTATGTACTTTTGTCTGTTTGAACTGGACTTATGTCGGTTAAACCTGCGGAATGCATGCTGCCTTTGAGCAATGGCAGTTGCGCAAGTCGAAGTAAACCATTGGGGAGAGTGGGGCTTGCTATAGAATTTCCGCATGGGAACATGCGCTTCGATTGCAGTTTTGAACCATTCAGTGGTCTCAGTTGCACACTGTTCAGCAGGAAGAGAAAAAATATTTCCCCATGGGGCGTCTCTGATAAGATCTCTGTATATATATATATATATATATATATATATATATATGAATATATATATATATATGAATTTGTGGGGGTTTTTGCATGATATTTATATTGAACACCCTTTTATCTATTTATTTAAATAGAAAATACAACTTTTTATATATGGCTCGTGGAATTGCATTCATCTGCAAAAGATCTAGTTAATTTGCATATTTTTGAACATTCATTTTAATTAATTCCCTGTTAGTTTTTTCGGTTTGCGTAAAGAGGTTATAGTAAACACAAACCTCTTTGTATATATATTTATGTATGCGTATGTATATTTTTTTTTTTAATTTTGCTTACCAAACTCCTCAGTCAGATTTGGTCTACCGACATGAAACTTAATATATAGGGTATTCGAACCAATGCGAAACTTTATATTTAGGTTTTAGCCGAGGAAAATCGGTGCAAAAATGTGAAGAAAAAAATGGAATTTTCCAAGTGAAGATCAAACGACGGCATTATGAATATGCATGCGTAACGTAATAGCTATTAATTTATGTTTTAATTTTTAGCCTTGCGGAAAATAAGCCTTCAAAGCTTAAGCATTTACGTCAAAGGAAAAAGTAAATCGTAAGCTAAACATTTTGGCTCGATTCTCGGTGGTGGCGCACAAGTCATTTTTTTTTTTAATCATTACTATATATTGGGTCCAATATAATATAATAATAAATACGAAATCCGCATTCATTCAAAATATCATATTTAATCGTATTTTACGCTTAAATATGATATTTTATATTTGATAATATAAATATGGTATTTAATATTTTATAGGTGCCGGGCGACCTGCTAGTATATATAGAAGAAATAGGAAAGAAAAACAGCTAATGCGAGCGTCGTTTAAAAAATAATGTCTTCTATTTTTAAACTCCGAAAATTAGAGCTACGAAGACGGAAGTGGTACCATTAAAATGAGCTACCTTTTTGCTTTGTAATTTACCCTTACGCCAAAGCTTAATCCAATGATATTGACTAGAATAAACAAGCAGACTGCTAATATGTGAATGCAAATACTAATTGAACCCTATCAGATTTTGCCATCAGGTTTGAGCAAGATCAAACGAACAGTTTAAGTTTCTATTTGGGGGATATACTCGCGGCCTATTGTTCTGATCTTGTGTTTATTTTCACAACGTTTCGGTCGATGTAGCCTCCAACCTTCTTCAGGTGTATCTTGTCAAACTCGGGACTCTTTCTGTCGAATATAGGGAACCGTTTATTCAATTCACGGGGATAGCATGTTCTCCTTCTGTCAGCCAGGATTGGGAAAAAGTCCTAAGTAATTCGCAATTGTATTTTCAGTGTCGCTTGCACTGAAGATTGAACCTTCAACCTCCAAATAGTGTGTAATTTTACAATTGAATTTTACCAAGTGCTTTATCCAGTACCTCACGGGTCCTTCCGCAAGAACCCGTGGTATAGTAGATAACGTACTTGGTAAACGGAACAGAATGAAGACATTCGGTTCGAAATTCCGTGACGATTCCCAAGTTTGATAGAAAGATTCCCGAGTGTGACAAGATACAGTCGAAGATTACATAAACCGAAACGTTGTGAAAATAACATTCAAGATAAGAAGAGTAGTCCGAAGTATTCAATACGTATAATCAATCTTCATCTCCAAATTTCAAAAACGTAATACTAGCGGCCATCTTGAAAATTAGCCGCCATCTTTGATTGTCAAATGTCCAATCTAGCAGAATTGAAAAGTCGCCTCTAGAGAATACTCATGTCAGCTGTCATGTTTGTATTGCAAGTTGAAATATGTTTTCACTTATGTGCTCTCATGTAACGTTCGAATCACATGAACCAGATATGTTAAAACAAAACAGAAAGTTTCTTAAAACTAACATTTTAATGTTTAGAAAAAGACGACTATTACTTGTACTGCTATTATTAGAATGTGAGTTCGACCAGTATTATCAGCGTATATTACAACAAACGACTCAAGGTGGTTGTATTTGCATTGGTATCGGTTCTCAGTTTGTAAGAGAACTTGAACGCGTTTTACACACAACTGGGTAAAATAGAAACTTGTTCCCAATTAATGGTGTACAAATAGTAATTAACAATATGTGTTTCGAAATTAAATACCACAAAAAGTGTTGATATGCCGGGAAACGAATATCAGATCAAAAGTCATACACATCTAAGTACTTGGTGGCAACAAAGGTAGGAGAAGTCTAGAAGGAGGAGCCGAAAAGATAATAGACACTATACATTTTTTCATACCTCAGTCAAGAATAGATCGAGCTGAGTTTACACAGTTTTTATTAACTAGCAGGCCGCTCGACGTTGCCCGGCTATAAAATACGCGTAAGCGTTACATTTTAATTCATACAAAACTGATGAAAAATGTGCATGTGAGTATTATGTCATTTCTAAACAGTTTACTTCTTGTAATTAAAAAAAAATACTCAAGCTAAGATTGAAACAAAAACAACGTGTCTGAATACCATATATAGCAAATTTTAAGTCTGTAGATAAAAAATTCGTTGAGTATATAGGTTGAGAAGTGTCCTCACACATACACAGTCGCACTTTTATAGATATGCTAGCATTGCCCGGTCGTAAAATACGTGTAAATATTATATTTCTATTCATACAGAAACTTAGACATGAGCATGTGAGCAGTATGTTTGTTGTATACAGTTCACTTCTTGTAAGTAAAAAAAAATACTCGAGCTGAGATCGAAACCAAAACCTAAAGACTGTGAGTCAAATACAATAATTATTAATCCGGTTTTACGTGATCTTTAAAAAGTGTTTTCAAACCTACGTATCCTTAATATAAGTAATCTGTCATGTTAACGATTCACGCATGTGCATTCGTGAAACAGTTGATAAATAGATAAAAAAAAATTCGATGATCCCCCCACGTATCAATTTTTCAATTTGGACCCTTTAGCAACCTTTTTTACTGATAAAAACCGATTAAAAATCTTTTCACGTGTCTGAATACCAATATACCAAATTTCAAATCTGTAGATCAAAACTTCGTTGAGTATATAGGTTGAGAAGTGTCCTCACACACACACACACATATTCTCACTTCTACAGATATATAGATCTACATTCGTGTTATATTTTTAAAAAAATCATCATCATCACTGTCATCGTCGTCATCGGTGAACTTCTGTGATCACACACTTGATCCCAACATTTTGCGTCTGAATATTTGCTTTAAAATTTTCAGACAAAGGCCATTAATGAAAAATTAATGAAAATTACTTATGAAGACCCTTATCAATCTAAATATTTAAAACACCATTGAAAACAAACATTGAGAAATCAGAAAAACAAAAGAAAAACTTAAATTAAAAGACAAAATTTTAGGTTTTCTCCAGGAACGTCAAAATATTTCAAAATGAAAAAAGTCAACTGAATTGAAATTGATGAAATTATGATGTGTATGTTTGAGACTGTTATTGAAAATGTTACCATAAACGAACAACACGCGCGCAAACAAAAACGAAACACATACACCCATATATACGAGTACAAACAGTTGCGAACATAAACTTGCGTACATATACATGCGGTATCATTCACACATTCATGAGGCATTTATGTATAATGTGTACATGTTTAACCGTCTTAAGATTTCTGCTTCCTCGCTCTCGCTCTCTCTCTCTCTCTCTCTCTCTCTCTCTCTCTCTCTCTCTCTCTCTTTCGCTTCGTCATTCCTTTCACTTTTGTTATCTTTTAATGTAGCCAAGGATCACAACAAATATGTATCCATTATTTGACATTATTTGAAAAACATTAACGCGACTTAGTAAAATTAGTCTCATGCAAAATATCTGGCAGATAGTCTAATATTTTTAGTAGACTGAGATGTGTAGCAATTTTATGGAAAATGATATATAACAAATTTCGTTTGAAGTCCGACAATATAGTTAAATTGAGAACTCTTTTTGACAGCTCTTCATATTTACATTAGATCAATGGTGTTGATGCTTCCACAAGTTTCTTTTTCGGAGGCAACAATATGATTATAAATCTTATTTATAAGCTGAGTTTTACTTTTAAGTTAATTTTAAATGATTCAAATGAGTCGTTATAAACATAATGAATGCTAAATTTGCCATTCAGTCAGGATCTCAAAAATGTGAATTAACTTTGTAGGCAGAAATTAAGTTGATTGGGTTTTGATAGGATTTTTGCGGTCATGATATTAAAATTCGGTTTGGTGAATCAGAGAAAGATGACAGCAGGCCTTTTGTTGAATTTGAAAGTCTTATTTCTTATGTTAAAATAAATACATTGTAAATTACGCTCGTTGACTGCTCAAAATTGCTTTGCGAGCCGGATTTGATCCACGGGCACAGGTTGCTGACCCTTGGTTTCGATTGTTCTGAACGCCGAAGAAGGCGAAAGGTGTGTCTTTTTATTAATATCTAACCTATGATTTCTATATAGATTTCTGTACTTATGCAGAATAAGGACCACGCTATCATGTAAATTTTCCGGGAAGTTTACACGAGACACCGAAAGGTGCCGAAACGCTAACCCAATGAAATCGCAGAAGTTAACGTCATTTAAGAAAGAAATTTACTATCATTAGTTTATCATAAAAAAACTAAATATTTATCTTAGACTAGCAGGGAGCCTGGCGTTTTCCAGTCGTAAAATACGCTTAAATATGATATTTTAATTTATGCAGATTTCGTATATATTATTGTTGAGCTAAATCGCTATTGATTAATTATATTGTACGCAATTTATAGTATTGATTTCAAAAGTAAAATATATATACTTGAGTACCATCAGCTAGAATCGAAACCAAAACATTAGTTTTAGGCACTACTGTTTTAGCTACTATCAAACAGATGAGAAATATTTTAAAATGAACTGACCTTGACGTATAAATGAATATTTGTACATGCGTACAATAGCACTTTAAGTTGATTTACGAAGGTCTATTTTTTTACAATTATAATCCTTTAGCAGCTATTTTTACTGTTTAAAAGTCTATAAAAGAAGGGTCCACAAAAAATGCAATCATTTGAGCTGCCTCGCGCTGTTCTTTGACCTTGCGTCTCGGAGGAGATGCTCTTTGAAAAAATGGAAACAGACATAGTAAGTTTTATAAATAAGATTCATTTTAAATTACACAAGTGCTTTGCCATTGTATCCACTTCTGTGTAAATTTCTATTTCTCTACGTGCCAACAGAAGCATGCTTGCTTTTTTTTATCCAAATTAGTTGAATTGAACTGAATTTCATAGTCCGTAATTGTATCCCTTGTGCCAATTATCCAATCACCCATCATGAAGATACATTTCTACCCATCAATTTTCAGAGATAATTGCGTGTTATCTTTTGTCGTCTAAATTCTTGAATAGTGGTCTTTAATCGTAGAGCAGTTAGTACTATGAATCGCCCCCTACCCAACGGTGTTACGTAATGAATTACAGACATGTCGTTTGTTGTCTTAATTCTTTCACGGTGCCTCATTTGTTAGTATCTGGTTTCTTCTGTGTATGGGTCGTCGGTTGCATCGTCTATCTTTGCAGTCGCAAATTTGTTTACGCCTGAAAGTATCCTGTACCTCTACAAAGCAACTATTTGCCCATGTATGGAGTACTGCTGTCACATTTGGACTGGTGCATCTGCTACTAGTCTCTCGCTCTTGGACGGGGTCCAAAAGAGAGTCGCCAAACTATTCTGAGCTGTCATCGACGAAGTGTTTCATCTCTCTGCCTGTTTACAAATATTTTAATGGTGGATGCTCTGACGAACTACAAGCCCTTGTACCCCCTCGATGAAAATACCCCCGACAAACCCGAGAAGCAGCGAAGTTCCACCCCTACAGAGTTGAGATCCCTAGATGTAAGAAAACTCTAGTAGCTTCTTCCCCAGAACAGTAAGACTTTGGAATTCTCTTCCGGTTTCCTGCTTCCCCAACTCTACTGACATGCAGAAGTTCAAGTGTAATGTGAACATACATCTTGCTGATAAACTTCCTACATAGTACCTCTGCAACTTAGGTTCCTGATAGTAGCAATGTGCCTTGTTTGTGGTGAAAATGTAATTTTAAAAAATAGTAGTGCGATTAAGAAAACAATAAAACTCTTTTCACAATTTACGTGTTTATTTCTTTTATACATCTCCGGTAATAGAATTTGTAAAACTGTTTTTGTTAAATATTTTTATTTCTCCTTTATAAAGATCGTTTCAAATTTAGGAGAGGGCTCGTACGAGCTTTCAAAATATGCGGTTATGTCTGGCGCCATCTGTCGAACCAAAAACATTGATCAACTTTCTTTCCTCTTCACATTTATTCTATTATCGCCAACTGTTTTTCTCTACATAACTTCGTTAGCAACTCATTATTTTATAATGATACTAAATGCTACAATCACCCCTTTTTCTGGAATGGTTTCCTGTTTAAATAGTCGTATTGTTATAATTGATAGTTCTATGAATAATAATGTAACAAGTGTAGGAGACACATCTAAATGATCCTATTTAGTTATTTAATTCTTTAGTCATTTTTATCCACTTTAAAATCACTACATCCGTTGCTGTATGACGTTGTTCTGCGCATGTGCATAGGACTGAGGCTAATTCTGTTAGCTGAAAAAAATCCATCTGACATTCTTTGTAAATATGATTATTAAAATAATCCAAACAAAACCTGTTTAATAGAATGAACGACTTATTCATCCACGTGATTGTTTCATAGCTCAAATGAAAAACGAGGCAGAATAGGAGAGCTACTTATTGTTAAGCGCATAGCTTAATTGCTAACGTTTAGTTATTTAATTCTTTAGTCATTTTTATCCACTTTAAAATTACTACATCCGTTGCTGTATGACGTTGTTCTGCGCATGTGCATAGGACTGAGGCTAATTCTGTTAGCTGAAAAAAATCCATCTGACATTCTTTGTAAATATAATTATTAAAATAATCCAAACAAAACCTGTTTAATAGAATGAACGACTTATTCATCCACGTGATTGTTTCATAGCTCAAATGAAAAACGAGGCAGAATAGGAGAGCTACTTATTGTTAAGCGCATAGCTTAATTGCTAACGTTTGATTAAACTCGTGTCACCTTATTGATGCTTTCAATGATACTAATCAGCCTGAGAACAGAACGTCATGTTTGCTCATTTCATATACATCCAGTTCTCAATTCAGTAGAGTCGATATTTGTATTCCCTCATGGTCCCTTGAAATGTTTCCTGTTTTCCAACCCATCTCAACCGTAGGTGCCAGTGAATGGCTACTAGAAAATGTATCTCATCAATATTTGACAATAATTAAATGTAAGAACTTTGGAGGTCGCCTTTTATGTGTTTCAATTTGTATGGAAGATTTTTGGGGGAGAGCCAATTTTGGGGAGACATTTTAGTGAAAACCTTTTTAGCTAACACTCAAAGGTGAGAGAGGAAGGGGGATATTAGATGATAATCACAAATAAAATAATGAATTCAAAAGCATAAATTCATAAAATAAATATTTTAAAAAATTTATGTTTAAAATGGAAGTTTACATAGATATGTAAACAAAGAATGTTAATGTTAGGTCGGTGCAAATATAATGTTGTTTTTTTACGTTCAACTATGTATAAAAACGACATTACTTTTGCACCAACTTAATATTTTACTGTCCTTGTAGAAGAATAAGGATTTATTAGCTGAGATATCAAAGTCTGGGTTGATAAATTAAAACTTCACCACTGAATCAAACAAATTATATTCGATTAAAAGTTATTTACAAGAGTCAATATTCATTTGCTTTCGTTGTAGAAAGAAATTTCAGTGAGAAATGTTTAGAGTATTAAAATTTAATAAGTGTTTACATTTGTTTTTGGTGAGCAGACGATAATGAGAAAATTTATAAGTTGTGTGTCTGTGTGTTTGTTAATGTTTGCGTATGTATGCTTATGACTGTGTGTATGCATGAATTGAAATAGTAACTTCAAGCTTCAAAGATGGGCTGGGGGGGCTGTGACAAAATTGATATCGTGCTTTTCTGCTTAACTGTTTAATTAAAGAAAAATTTGGGTTTTATGCATTCATGATGAAGCAAAACGGTAATTTTTATAAATTCAGAGAAATGCAACTAACTGGCATAGAATGCTTTTTTTTTATTTGTTTTTATTAATTCAAACGCGTGTATGCGCTGAAAGATTTGCGCGGAAACGAGTTTAAGCATTTCATTTAGGACACCAAATAGTAACGTTTGCTAGCTATTAATACATGACTATAACGGATGATCAATTTTAATTTTCGTTTTCTACAGCCCATTAAATCTATTAACTGAATTTGAAATGTCATCCCGGCGATTATCCCCATCGGCCATCTTAAAGAAATATATTTATTGAAAAATATTGTAAAGATACGTCTATCTAATTAGCGTAACAAACCAAAGGACATACCACGTGACTGAGGGACAGACAGAGCATCTTTCAGAGATGTGTGATAATCAGGGCTATGACAAGAGAATATTCTTTTTATTATTTTGACTCTCGAGTATATATCAGTTAATATCTTATATGCTTTTAGATAGCGTGATGTGGTTCTTGATTTATTAAGTGTGTCTAACTGTGTCGGATATATACTCGAGAGTCAAAGCAATGAGAAGAATATGCTGTTGTCATAGCCCTAGTGATAATATATCCGACTCCGACATTTCTAAGTAAAGGCAAGCGGACACTTTCCCAAGTATGGGTAACCGCCCCGAGATTTTTCATAATTTTTCAGACTTTTCCAAGTATAGGTAAGCGACCAGAGATTTTTCTGAAAAAATAAGTTACATCAGACTTTTCCAAGTAAAGGTAAGGTCACCTTAACTTTTCTAAATAAAAGTAGACAACGCATCTTACTGAGATGTGGAGACGCATCAAATCAATTACTTTCACCTTTCTTCTGGATTTTCGGATCTTTTATAGAAAAGCCCCGCCACTAATGTAGGTTTGCAAGAGAATTGTTCTGTTAGTTATGCACGATGCGTGCATACATCCTTGGCGAATCTAATATCTCAGCTTAAATATAACAGATTGACCGAAGACAGACAGAGTCTCTCATGTGAATGATTCTTCGCTCGTAAAATGGCGGTGCTCTATTTCTGAAGAAATCTGGAAACTTTTAGCTTTAAATCTTAATCGTCTTTTTTTTCTTTTTTTTTTTTTTTTAGAAATTAAAAGAAAAAATATGATTGAAGAAATGTAGAAATCTGTTCATATATCAAATTCCATGGCTGTAAAACAAAACAAAAAAATGTATTTTGTTTATTTTACTATTTTTTCTTTTGTCATTATTTTTAGCAAGAATCACGCGTATACGTGAATCACGTGATTCGCGTGAATCACGTGAATCAATGGCTGCCATAGTTTTTTGCTTATTATTCTTTTTTCATTTTGTCTTCTTCAATTTCTTCTTTATGAGCTATCAGTCATTTTTTGGATTTTCAAGTTTTTTGTTTTTTTAATCGACTGCATGTTTATTCTGGATTAAAATTTTGTAATAAAATCTGCAGAGGTAAATGAAACGCTTAATTATTTTCAGATAAAAATTTCAAAGATATATAATAAAACAATGAAAATTACTTTTAAAAGAAAACCTTAATATATTGATAACAATTCTTGTAATTTTTACAAAAAATATTAAAATTATATAAAAAAATATAAATTGTTTTTGAGCTCTTTTTTATTATTTATTCACTAAGAGTTTTCACATTCTCTGAGAATAATCTGTGGTGTTTTCTGGAGTCTGAGTGACAGCAAGTCACCACATATTTCCAGTATTCACCACCTATGTTGATAACATTTGCAAATTAATTTACGTTATCTTAACAGCAGTTTACCATTGATTTTACGCTGGCAGCGACGATTGGTTCTCACTAGAATTTGAGTGGCAATAAGCTTTCCCAAGATCCCAGTCCTCTTCGCGATGATCCAGTGGAGGTCTGGATAGTGTTTCTCTCCTCAATTTTTCCATCCTACTTGACTCGCCTCGATTATTTGATGTTGCACCAGTTGATGCCGACATTATATTTGAGGGGGGGGGGTCTTATAATCATACAGTTTCAGTTTTCTTGATTCCATATAGCGTTTCTTCGTGTTTTACTTCTATTGCAGTTTCTAGTTTCTATATGTCCAGTTAGCGTCTGTATCTCATGTGTATTAGTCTCCCCATTCAAGAGTTTTCTTAATATTTCAGTCGTTTTCATTATTGTTATCCAGTGTATATTCTCAATCATCCCTCTCATTCCAATCTCTCTCATTGTTTTGTAATTTTCTTTTCTGAATTGTTCCTAGTGCTCCTATCATTATTGGTGTTATCTCTATTTTCTTCATGTACGATCTACCTTTGAGCTCTTTGACAAGTTTTGTGTATTTGCTCTGCTTCTCTGTCTCCTTCATATTCACTCTATAGTCTGCTAGAACGGCGAAATCTACAATCGGACAGGACTTCTCCTTCTTGTTAACTATTATGACATTCGGTCCTTGCTTGGATGGGTTTATCTTTTTGTATTTTTTATAAGGTAGTCACCACTTATCAAGGCCCGGAAGCCACTCGGGGATAAGGGTTATTGTGTATACAGTGCGTTAGTGTTGGAGATTTGATAAAGTGTCTTACTTAAGGGAGCGGTTCATCAGGAATTTGTTTACATTCGACTTGAAGACATCCAGGTTGTAGTCAGGTGGGAAACAGGCAGACGGAACAGAGTTTCACAGGCGTGCACTTCTAAGAAAGAAGCTTTGTTCATGGAATCTACGTTTTGATTTTGGCACAGATAAGGAGTGGGGAAAATTTTTGACAGTGGTCTCAGCTAGGCAGGTGTTTATCGTGAAAAACTGGCCAGGGGGGGGGCAGAGATTGGAGTTCAGACGAGCACCTGACATGGTAGTAACGATAAAACAAAGACAGGCTCGCAACGTCTCTCCTGTGGGAGAGAGGTTGGAGGGAATAGAAAAGGGCATAACCCACTAGGCCACGAAGCCTATTTTGTACTCTGTCAAGGCAGGATAGGCTGTCTTTAGCAGCTCCTGCCCAGATGTGGCAGCAGTACTCCATCCTTGGATGTACTTGGCTTTTATACAGATAGAGAATTGCATCAGTAGTGAGATATCTTCTGGAGCGGTAGAAGGATCCTACCATTTGTCCAGCGACCTTGGCAACTGACGATGTACGTGTTCCATTTCAGGTCAGGAGTAAAGGTCAAGAACAGAAGCTTATCAAAACATGGAGCTTCCCCTAGACGAGAGCCATTCATTTCAATTGATGCCAGATGGGGATCAGAACGTTGATCATGTAAATATAGGAGCTTGATTTTAGATGCATTAAAAGTAACCAGCCACTTCTTCCCCCTCTGTACCACGCGCTCAAGATCAGAGGAGAGAGAATATGAGAGTTCTTTGTCATTTACAGCCTTTGATGTGTTGCCATAGATGGTCGTGTCATCAGCATAGATGTCAACGAATGATTTAAGTATGCGTTTTAGGAGATCATTGATGTATATCAGGAAGAGAGTTGGGCCTAGAATTAACCCCTGAGGGACTTCAGCATTAATATTGAGGGCCTCTGATTTCTGCCCATCAGCCACTACTCTTATGAGCCTATCAGAGAAAAATGATTTAATGATTGAGAAAACATTTCCAGTTCTACCGTAGCTGGAAATCTTGTAAAGTAGGCCTTATCGAAGGCCTTTGATATGTCAAGAGCAATTGCCCTAGAAAGGAAGCCTTTGTCAAGAGATTCGCTAATCATATGAGATATAACAGTTAGCACATCTGCTGTAGATCTGGCAGAACGAAAACCATATTGCATGTCACTAAGAAGGTTATTTCTGCTGAGGTGGTTGACTACTTCTCTATTTAATATGGATTCCAGCAGGTTACTCATGACACATAGGCGACTTATTGGTCTGTACTGAGAAGGAGATGACTTATCATCTGAATTCTTAAATACAGGGCATACTGATGAGGTTTTCCAGTGTGTTGGGAAGCACTTCTTTTTAAGGCAACGCTTAAACAGTTTTGTAAGTATGGGGGCAAGTTCTAGTTGAAGCTTTTTCAGCACAATGATTGGAATGCCGTCAGGCCTAGTTGCTTTACTGGAACCAAGGTTCTTGATTAGCTTGGCGACCTCACGCACAGATATTTGTCTGTTGCAGAGCATGTTGTCTGTTATAGGAGGAAATACTGGGAGTTGATGGCCTTCGTCACATAGGGTAGAATTAGCTGCAAAGTTCTTGGCAAATATTTTGGCCTTATCTGATGCTGACGAGATGACCTCTGGTCCATTGATAATGGTTGGGATATAACGCACGCTTCTATTCAGGATCCTGTTTGCTATTTGCCAAAACTGGTGGAAACCAAGCCGCTGCTTAGCTACTTTGGATTTAACGGACTGAGCATGTAGCTCTCTTGCATTTTTTTTATTACTCTTTTGCAGTGGTTGCTGGCAGTCCTGAAGGCAGCTTTAGTCTCAGTGCATCTATTACGTTGGTAGCTATGGAAAAAGTGATTTCTGTGCACGATGGCAGCAGCACATTTAGGGGAGAACCATGGCTGGCTGTTAGGTTTTTGTTGGAATCTTTTAGATGGTATGAATCGGTCTATGCCTACAATTAGCCATTCGGTCAGGTCTGATACTATGGAGGAACATCCTTTTTAAACATGGAATGCATGGGGTAGATCGGATATAAGTGTACGGAAGCTATCCCAGTCAGTGGTAGAGTATCGATATACAGTACGGTGGAAAGGTACATCTGAAGACTTATTGCATTTCGTTTTTATCTTAACTGATACAACCGAGTGGTCGGAAGATTCCAGAGGAGACAGAACGGAACTTGAACATTGCTCAGGGGAAGTTGTGAGAAAAAGGTCTAGAAGGCTATCATACTGACCGGAAGTATCGGGCACTCGGGTGGGTTCGTGAACAATCTGGGTGAGGTCATAGGCAATGGCTAAATCATGACAGAACCTCCCCTCATCATCTGTTTTGTTAGAGTGGGTCAGCCATTCCACATTGTGGACATTGAAGTCACCACAAATGTGGATGTTAGCTGAAGGGTGAGCAGACAGGATGTGGTCAATTTTTTTCAGATATGCTCTTAAAGAAAGTAGCTCCGCTATTGTGGAGGCTATAGACAGCAAATATAAATGCAGTGGTGTAAGCAAGTGCAACCCGGAAGCACATATAAGGTAAATTAAGGTCTTCTCTGGAGATATCCCTACCACACGTAAATCCATCTTTAATGTAGGCACATATTTCATGTTCATAGCGATCTTGGGGGTCAGATTTAGATGTTAAGTTAGAGTATCCTTTAATTATGAATTCGTCAATGGAAGTGGTCGGCTTTATGCCAGTTTCGCTTAGGAAGAATATGCCTGGTTTCGTCTCCTGTAATTGTTTCAACCTCTGGAAGGTTGGAACGTAGATCCCTGATGTTGGAGAAGGAGACATGGTAGTAGGGGTCTACGCTGGAGGATGGGGTTCTAGGTTTACACGTGTTATTTTTCTGGAGGTATTTTATGTTAAGGATTGGGATTTGTGGAACAGGTCGACAGACTTGGTTAGGGCAGGACAGAGAGGGAAAGTAAGAGAGAAAAAGAGACGAAGTTTTTTTTGTAGCCATGATAAGGTAAAGCCGTAACAATTACCCACTAGTATAGCATCGAGAGGCCCCACTAGAAACTACTGCATGATCTAGAGTCCATTCACCAAATGGCAATACAGCAGCCCCAGTATGTTACACCTGCTGATAGGACGGCCTCCTTAGTGGTTAATCCAAGCTTTGGGTCCCTGACTATCAGGCGGATAACGTCATCCCAGATGAAACGTTTACCTCCAGCACCCTTACTAGTTAGATGGCTACAAGATAGACATAGGAACAGAACATTTCCGAAATATCAGGCTATTGTTCATGAAGTACTGTCGTCCTGGAGAGCAGCTTTTTCTTCACCTTTTGTCAAAAACATCACTCATTGGAAATGAGGACTGAGGGACAAATAAGAGGAAGCGAGAGTAACGAGAACTGGCGATAACGCATCGACAATGCGTTGTCTACTCTCCATTAAAAAAAAGAGGAGTGTAAGGACTTATTAATATTTACTTAGTATAAGTCCGTTGCTCTAAATCGAAATTAAAGATATTTGAAGATAAATTCTCCTCACATAATTACGAATGAAATGAAAATGGAATAGATATAGATTACTGTAATTTCCGTTTAAGAGTGTTCAGTTTTCTTCTTCCCAAGAGACACTTCAAACAAAGTAATTATAATAAGCACAATTTAGCACTGATATTTTTAAAAATACCGGTCGGGAGTTTCCGTGTTCAGATATTCATTAAACCTATTTCTTCTTTGCCAAAAAGGCACCACCATCGCGTTGGAAATTTTTCCACTCACTGACACACTTGTCATTTGAGTTTGGTGCTTATGGCGAAAGGAGTAATGGGTTATGGTGGGTGGGATGTTTTCGTTTATATTTATAGAGAGAATACCCAGTAATCCTAAAACTTTTTTTCTTTCTCGGTGCGGTGGAATATTCTAGACATTTTGCATTTAACGGCTGACTGAAATAAAATGTATTATACGAAATTAATTCAAATAAACAGTATAATAACGATAATTTAGCATTGATATATTTTCAAAAATACCGGTCGGGAGTTTCCACGTGTTCAGATATTCATTAAACTTATTTCTTCTTTGCCAAAAAGGCACCACCTGTTTGTATGCCTATGTTCCATAGGATTTTGTGACTTCCATTTTCAAGTACTGCTGTCGGTTTATGTTTATACAATTTGTTTCAAGATGAAATCGTCTGTATAATTCCCAGTGCACTGCCTTCCTCACTTGATCGTGTCTATTCTTATATTAAGGGGGGGCTAGTTTGCTTCATTCGTTTATTATTTGGTTTATTGTTTTACTCTTTGTCCACAGAATCTGCATTTGCTGTTCTCTTGTGTCTTGTCGATCCTTGCTTTGTTGTATTTGGTTATAATCTTTATCATTATCTTGTGTAGCTGTTATTAGGGATTCAGTTTCTCCTTTTAGCTTTTCTTTTTCATAAACTGTGCAAGTGTTTTCGTTAGTCTTATCTTTTGTTATCCTTATGAACCGTCCGTGTAACTTTTTCTTTTTCCATTTTTCTTTTCCCGTATTCTCCCTTGCCTATCTTTTTTTTTCTTTTTTTTTTGTCTTCTTCGTTTGTTCTTGTCTCTTGCTACGGTAATTATCCTTTTGGTGTTCTGCATTATGTATTTTTCTAATTCTTTTTTCGTGTTATTTTCACAATCTTCTATACAAACCATGGATGTAGTGCATTGTGCATTGTCATGAGTTTCCTGGTCTTCTGATTGAGATGCCTCAGTTCTTCTTTGGTCCAACCTATAAACTGTCCGGAATATCTTACTAATGACACTGACCATTTGTTTTTACTTTTTATTACGATTCTACTATACAGTTTAGTATCTATGAGTTTTCTTGTTCTTTTGAATTCCTTTCCAATTTTCTCTTTCATTTCTGTTACTTTGATGGTGTCAACTTTCAAAACTGCCAAGCATTTGTAGCTGTCATGTTCACCTTGTGCTCTCATCTCCGTTTGATTGGGTAGATCCATGCCTTCTCTTGCTTCCAGTATTTCTACTTTTCATGATCAGCGATGCACACTTTTCCATGACAAATCTTCGATAAAATAACAAGCAAGATCCACAAGTTTTATTGTATGATCTGAAATTCACATTCCAAATGGCGTCCACTTGTTTTAATTATCAATTTGGCACTTTCACTCATAGGTGCGCATCATATGTGTTCAAAAGCACAAATGGCCACTTCACTAAATTCCATCGGCCACACCCTCTATCAAACATTGATTTGACTGTTTTGTTTGACGGCATATCAACCATTTTCGGATTACTTAATGTCAAATCCAGTAATTTTTGAAGTTTTTATGCTTCCAGTTCTTCAAAAATTTACTCATGGTGTTATTTTTTCTTTTTTCTTTCTTTTTTTTTTTGTACAAAGGACTCGCCACTAATCAAGGTCCAGACGCCACTCGAGGATAAGGGTTAATCAGTGTACGGTGGTCAAAAGGACAATATCATAGTAATTATCAGAAGTGTACATTTGGTAAATTGGATTACTTAAGAACTTGTTTACATTGGACTTGAAGACGGCCATATTGTAGTCAGCCGGAAAACAAGTAGACGGAAGAGAGTTCCACAGGTGTGCAGTTCTTAAGAAAAAGCTTTATTCATGGAATCTGCGTTTAGATTTAGGCACAGATAAAGAGTGGGGGAAATTGTTGGTAGTGTTTACAGCCAAACGAGTGTTTCTCGTGAATGTTTGGTGAGGGGTGCATAGATTGGAGCTCAGACGAGCATTTGTTATGAAAAAATCGATAAAACAGAAACAGGCTCGCAACGTCTCTTCTGTGAGAAAGAGGTTACAGGGAAGAGAAAAGGGCATCCCCCACTAGGCTATGAAGTCTATTCTGAACTCTGTCAAGGCAGAATAAGGTCTTCCTAGCAGCTCTGGCCCGGATGTAACAGCAATACTCTATCCTTGGACGTACCTGGCTCTTTTGAGTTGATTGTTTTGTTTTACGGTATATAAACCCTTGCAACGCTGTCCGGGAACCAACATGTTGTAGCCCCAGTCGCAAATCAGATAAAGAAAAGAAAAGAACTTCAACTTGCTTGTTTTGTTGTACAACTACATTTATTTCCCCATTTTCTCCATATCATTGTGGCGTCCCTCACATGATTGTCTTCTCGAACTTTATCCACGTCTCTAATGTGATCTCAAACTTTCTTTTCGTCTCTAACATGATCTCCTTTTTAAAAAATCTTTATTTTTCCCGATCTGTGACGTCATTTCACATGTATACGCGCGTTCGCGCTGTGTTACACATTTTTCAAATTATTTAATGTCGAATACTATAATTTGAGGAAAAGATTTTTTTCGCTTCAAATTTATTCGTGGTATTTGATTTAGTCGTTTTGTAGTTAAAATTTATTTTATGGTTTTAACATTGCAGAACATGATTGAGTTTTGCAAATGCAAATGGAAAATAAAAAGACAATAACATCAATATGTATTTTATGTCAGCAAACCAGTATCTTAAAACTGTTTGATCTGGTAGCACCGTTAAGCATTGGAGAGACGATTGGAATTTGTGATTCTTGGAGCAAATATTGGAGTTTGTGATTTTGAATCTTGGCGGAATTGATAGAATGGCCGTCGGACGCTTGCAAATGTCTTTTCGCTTAGCGATTATTGATTTTGCCTATTTTTGTTGATGCTGCAACTGCGGATTACCACAAATCAAACACGCCAATGGCGGCGGGCGAAACAAGAGATTGGATTGAGGAAAATAGGAAAAAGAAAAATCTATTGAAATGAGAATTAGATAGAGGTAGAGAGAGAATAGGATAGAGAGACAAAAAGGGAAAGAAAAATACATAGAGAAAAATTATTTCTGGTAAAACAGCTGTTTTTGTTTGTTTGTTTTTTACAAAGGAGTCACCACTTATCAAGGCCCGGAGGCCACTCGAAGATAAGTTGTTGTTCGAAATGGTGCTTTAAATTAGTTTAGTGTTTACTCTATACACTTGTATATTGAGCACTACTTGAATATTATTTAATGTATTAAAGTTCAAGTAAAAATCAGCGACCCATTAGGCCCCAAGTAAAGAAAATGACTTAAAGTGAATCAACCCAAGATTTTCAGGTAAAGATAAGCAATTCCTGGCTGCTCCAAATAAATAAAACTCATTTGAGACTTTTATAAGCATAGATAAACGTCCCTATATTTTTTTCAAATGAAGATAAGCGAACCAAAGTTTAAATAACCGAATTCAAACTTCTTCAAGTGAGGATAAGCGATTGTTTTCAAGTATTTGTAAATGATCAAAACATTTTGGAGGAAAAAATAAGAAACTCAGACTATTCGATATAACGATACCTAATCGAGACGTTTCCAATTAAAGGTTTCTGATCACAGACGTTTCTAAGTATAGATGAATATTCTTGTACTTTTCCAAATGAATATGAACGTACGCAGACTTTTTCAGTTAAGGATAATCGAACCTCGAACCTTCAATATATATAACTGATCTCAGATTTCTCCAAATAAGGATAATCGTCCCAGACCTTTCCAAGTCAGATTAAAAAGTGCCACACTTTTCAAAGGGGAGATAATCGATCTCAGATGTTTACAAGTAATAATTAAGTGATCCTATACTTTTTCAAGTATAATTAAACGACTTCAGAGTTTTGTTTTTCCAAGGAAAGACATGAAACCACAGACTTGTCGAGGTGAGAATGATCGATCCCAGACTTTTCCAAACATAGATAAACTTTTTCATACTTTTCCAAATAAATACAAGCGAAACCAGACTTTTCCAAGTAAAGATAACCGATAAACTTCCAAGATAACAGATCCGGGTCTTTTCAAGTTAAGATAAACGACCCCAGACTCTTCCACATACAATTAGGCGACATGCCAAGATAAGCGACTCCAGACACTTTCAAGTATAGATAAGTTATTCAGAAATATTTCAATAGCGCATGGCCATTGACAGATTATTGCATTGCGTTCAGACTTTGGTAAAGATGCTAGTCGCCATGTATTGTTCATTTTATGGCTACGCGATTAAAACTTTGATCTCTCTCTCTCTCTCTCTCTCTCTCCTATATATATATATATATATATATATATATATATATATATATATATATATATATATACACTAGCATTTCAGTCCGGCGTTGCCCGGGTGTTTGAGGGTGCATGTTGAGCAAAAAAAAAAGGTGGTAGTAGGAAGGCAGACTCAAACCCGTACCACGAAGGGGGAAAAGAACGGGAAAAAACATGACGTCTTTGCTGTTACGACCACCGTCAAACCGGGAGTGACGCAGGTTTAAATTAAGGCTAGACAATCGAAAAGAGGGGATGACTTTCGAAAATATCAGCGAAAAAAGCGACCCCTCCCTGTAGAAAAGTACCCAGTTGAAGGGGAAGAAATTAATGTTTTTAGCCAATTTTTCGATTTGTTGTCTGAAGGGTCGAGCTTGAAAACGATACTGATCTTGTGAAAATCCGTCGCCTCTATCGAAATTTTTAGGCAAGTATGCAAACATACATACATACATTTATATATTGGTAGCTTAAATTTTCGACCCAAACCGATTAAAAAGCTTGCCCTATCTCTGAATACCCTTTATGTAAAATTTCAAATGTTTAGACCAGAAATTGTCTAATTTGGTAGAGACCACCGAGGTCAATTTTTTTTAACTTTGACCCCTATTATAACTCCTTAACATTTATGGTATTGGGCTTAAATCAAGTTTATAAGTTAGATCCATGACCAAAGAATCTATATCTAAAATTTCAGTTGTTTATCCCCAAAATTGTCGGAGGAGTTTGGTAGAGTTCTCAAAGGTCAAATCGTTGAACGTTGAACCCTTATAAGCCAAATTTCTGACCAAAAAACGGATGACAAAGACTTCCCAAATCTCAGTATCCTGTATATCAAATTTCAAGTCTGCAGCTTTAAAATTGACAGTGTTATTGCGTAGGGAAATGTACACAGACACACACACACACACACACACACACAGACAAACAAACACGTTCATATATATATATATATATATATATATATATATATATATATATATATATATATATATATATTGATAGGATTTTTTTTTGCCTTTTTTGTCTGGTATCTTGCTTTGATAGTTTGTCATTTTCCCTTGCGTACAGACGTCGCAATTGAAGTTTTTTGATGTTTGTATTTTCATTCCATCAACTACAGTCGGCAACTTTTTGATATCAGGAATGTTGCAGTGTCCAAGAATTCTATGCCATGTCTGTAAATACTGGCAGGCGGTTTTCGATGGGACTACGCTATTTAAATAATATAGTCTTCCATTTTTTTTAATGTCGAATACAGTTCCATTCGGGTATACCAGTTTTGATTTATTCGGGCTAAAGTAAACCCCTGTTTATATCCCCAACACAAAGACGAAAACTACTAATTTTGGTTTTGTGGGTCGATGATATTTTAATCGCATCAAATGGTGACATAATGTTAACCGATGTTAAGAACAAATTAAGTAAAAGATTCAAAATTACCGATCTTGGCAAAATATCCTGGTTTTTGGGGATAGAATTTACTCAAAGCAAAGGACTTGTTACGATGACTCAATCGAGATACATCGACAAAATACTATTAAAATTTGGAATGAGAGAGTGCAAGAAACGCTCTACATCGGTCGAAAATGATATTAATAAAATATATACACACAGAATCTGAAATAATAAATGAAAAAGAATACCGCGAAATTATAGGTATAGGTTATATTTAATGACTGCAACCAGGCCCGACATATGCTATACAGTAACAAAACTGTCACAAAAATTATCACGATGGTAAATGGCTTGAAATCCCTCAGTAATCCCTTAAGGACCATGGAAATTAACAGACTGTCACTTATAACTTCACCAGACATTTTTAAAGAATTTGAAGTCGTTTCGGCTCTTATAATATAATCAGTAATAGTTTCGGCTTCCATTCGTTTTAGAGAGGTCATTTCAGTGTATAAAGAAATAATTTTGGGTTTTTCTTGCGATAAATAGTGCTCTCTAAATATGTTTAATGCTTTGCAGCCATCGTCCAGGGCTTCTCTCATTACCACGGTCATCTAAACACTGTATTAATTCCGCAAAGACAGTTGCGTTCTTTTCAATGAAGTCGGGGTCGTTTCTGTTTTCAGGTTGTGTTTGAAGTACTTTGTGTAGCTTTTGGATTCGTAGATATCCTAGACATTTAACTTGCCACAATTCGAATTTTGATTCGGATCCATCGAAATAAAGATGCACGCTGGCCCATAACCTCTAGAAGTGTAAGCCATGTTTAGTTTCAGAACAGTTTCAGATGGTTTGTTGTTCTAAACAAGTCTTGAGAGGTGACTGGTTTGCAGTAGACAGTTCCACAGAGCAAAATATTCTTACCGTGTCGAGACGGAAAAAACATGTGAAATTGGTACAGAAAAGGTTTAATATTTATGCAGCAATTCTGGTTTCTGATTGGTTGGTAGCAGAACGTGAATTAATTCGATTCGTCAGTTCCTAGCAGCATCGTTTATAAATAGAATTGTCTGACTGTGTGGGATCATACCCCATCATACTTCCAAAATATTGCAACAATATATATGGTGTATTTATTTATGAAAACATTATTGGCTACATATGTGCATACATTTTTCTGCTGCAACTCTTTTAGAGAATTAGCGTCTTCAGGCCAGATTTGATTTCTTACATTACAAAATCTTGCATGAGAACGCTGCTTCTCTAAAGGAGTTGCAACAGAAACATGTATGCACATATGTAGCCAATAATGTTTGCATTAATAACTATGTTACAATTACACTCTGCTTGTCACTGAACACTTTTTGATAAACACCGGAATTTCTGTGGATTTATATCTAGGAAACAACAACGAAACCTTCATTCTCCTTACCACTTATGCTTATTTGTATAATTTTTTCACCTGATTTGTATGTGGGCGTAAATGTTTCGCTGTGAGGTTTCTACTTGTTATTTTGTTTTGTTTGCTTATTAGACGAAGCAATTAATACGAGAAAGAGAGAGAGGAGCTGGGGCGGGACTTATATAACAACTGCACCCGCCGCCACCGCCACCGCCGCCGCTGTAGCCTATTTGCTTCGATCTGCGAACGAAAATAAAAATGAAAGCAAAAAGATCAAATCTCCGTCGCTCACGCGCTGATCCACATCATTTCCGATCGACTGAGTCGACAAATTTGCTTGTTTGGATTTGAGCCGAAATACAAAAGTGATCCAATGAAAGGCGGGAAAGGTCAAGTGTCAACAGTAATCATGAAAACATACTTCGCTCGAGAACAGACGGAAATAATTCTTGCAAACAGAAACTATGTGAAGTCTTGATTGGTATCACACAATATGGTCATGAAGGGACAGGAAGGATTGAAAAGTCGAAACTCGAAAGAAATGATGAGTGCTAGGCATATGAATGAACTTGCTGTCGCTCATATTGCAGGGAACACCACTTGTTGCTGCCAATGAGCAATCACTGATAATTACTTGCATGAAAACTTTTCGTGAGTAAATAAGGATGTAGTAATTTGTAATACTTTTGACGATGGCGACGAGACGTGAGTTTTTTTATATGAAAGTGGGTTATTCAAATATAGGTTCAGGACTGGCATGCAGTTCTTAGTCGTTTTAAGAATGAAAAGTTCTATTGTTACGGTTTTTGATTCATGGAAACTGATAAGTTAAACTGTTAAAAAAATATATTTAGATTTGTTAGTTTGATATCCGTGTGTAAGAAAAAAATCAATTATTTTTAAATATGGTCGTCCGATCAACAAACGACGGCAGAGCAAAGATTGACAGCGAGTAGCGATAAAATCATGTGGGTGGCAGGAAAATAATTGTCCATAAATGAGCGTGGGAGTAAGATAATGTCGACGTCAACAATTTTACGTAAACAACGTAAAATTGTTTTTGTTGTTTTCGACTCTTCATTTGTGATCCAATGTGTGGATGAAGAAGATAATTTTGGAAAATGGTGAGATAATTTAGCAGTTGAATAAAACAAGGTTTTAAATGCCATAGTGTCCTTTAGAAAGACGGCTTTGCGAAACATAATTATAGGAAACAACGTTATGCATAACCATTTGCAATACATTATAGGTTTTCGTAAAAGGGTGTGAGACTCATATAATGTCGACAGACGTCAGCATTAAAATAAGCAAAATGTAAAATCGATTTTATTTTTCGAGTCTTTATTTACGAATCATACTTGTGTTAGAAGAACATACTTTTGGAAATGCTAAAAGAATCCATCGGCTGACGAAATCACGTGCTGCTTTTAACATTTATGTAATGTTGTATGTTTAACGAAGTTAATGGATCCATGACACAGAATCATACGAACGTGGATTATTCAAATATAGTTCAAATGTTACATTCGACACACTGTTTCTAAAAACTCGCTACTCCAAATCTCGACACTCTGCTGTCAAAACTCAACTCTAGAACACGATGCGCTACTGACAACACTTGCTACTCTGACATCTAAATCCAAAATTAAACCAGTCTCTAAAAAATTAGGCTTTTTATATCAAACCGGAAGCACTCATTTGCATATTAGGTGACACTATCGCAAGCATACAAAGAGAAAAGACGCTATTGTTTGTTATTTTTTTTCTTCATTCCTTTTGTCTGCACGGAACTTCACAGGCTGCACAAAAACAGGTTTGTACTAATTTTTCATAAGCGTTTAATTACAGAATGGTAACTTATTTTGCCTTTGGTAGCATTTCAGACCACAGTTAAAATGTCATTTGGGGAATTCAAAGCTATTTCTGTTTTACAGGTTATAGTTTATGGAAATCAGTGAGTAAAGTTGTAAAAACAAATATTTAATTTCATTACTTGGATAGGAGTGCGTAAAGCAAAACAAATTTCGGTAAATACGGTCAGCTGATCAGTAAACGACGACGAAGAAAAAGATTGACAACAGGTAGTGAGAACATCCGGGGTTTTGGTCATATCGCAGAGGTGTATATAAATAAATATGTTATGGAGTCGGCTATATAACGAGTATACAATTTACGTGTGTATTCACTGTGTTACTGTGTTGTCTGCTGCATGTATATATAGCAAGTGTATATAAATATTCGGGTATCAGTGATCGTCTAGAAATGTCCGTTGCGTGTATCTACAGTTCGTTGTGAGTGTATATAAGTGTTCACGTATACGTGTGTATATAAGCGTTCATGTATACGTGTGTATATAAGTGTTCATATATACGTGTGTATATAGGTGTTCATGTATACATGTGTATATAAGTGTTCATGTATACGTGTGTATATAAGCGTTCATGTATACGGGTGTATATAAGTGTTCATGTATACGTGTGTATATAAGTCTTCATGTATACGTGTGTATATAAATGTTCATGTATATGTGTGTATATAAGTGTTCATGTATACGTGTGTATATAAGTGTTCATGTATACGTGTGTATATAAGTGCTCATGTATACGTGTGTATATAAGTGTTCATGTATACGTGTGTATATAAGCGTTCATGTATACGTGTGTATATAAGTGTTCATGTATACGTGTTTATATAAGCGTTCATGTATAATTTTGTATATAAGTGTCCATGTATACGTGTGTGTATATAAGCGTTCATGTATACGTTTGTATATAAGTGTTCATGTATACGTGTGTATATAAGCGTTCATGTATACGTGTGTATATAAGTGTTCACATATATGTGTGTATATAAGTGTTCATGTATACGTGTGTATATAAGTGTTCACATATATGTGTGTATATAAGCATTTATGTATACGTGTGTATATAAGTGTTCACGTATATGTGTGTATATAGGTGTTCATGTATACGTGTGTATATGTGTTCACATATATGTGTGTATATAAGCGTTCATGTATTCGTGTGTATATAAGCGTTCATGTATGCGTGTGTATATAAGTGTTCACATATGTGTGTATATAAGTGTTCATGTATATGTGTATATAAGTGTTCATGTATACGTGTGTATATAAGTGTTCACGTATACGTGTGTATATAAGTGTTCATGTATACGTGTGTATATAAGCGTTCATGTATACGGGTGTATATAAGCGTTCATGTATACGTGTGTATATAAGCGTTCATGTATACGGGTGCATATAAGCGTTCATGTATACGTGTGTATATATGTGTTCATGTATACGTGTGTATATAAATATTCGGGTATCAGTGATCGTCTAGAAATGTCCGTTGCGTGTATCTACAGTTCGTTGTGGGTGTATATAAGTGTTTATGTATATGTGTGTATATAAGTGTTCATGTTTACGTGTGTATATAAGTGTTCATGTATACGGGTGTATATAAGCGTTCATGTATACGTGTGTATATAAGCGTTCATGTATACGGGTGCATATAAGCGTTCATGTATACGTGTGTATATAAGTGTTCATGTATATGTGTGTATATAACCGCACAATCACAGATGAGACAGTTCCTTTTCAACATGATGAATAACATTGTCGTTGGGAACACCAGCAAAAGGACACATACTTTTTCAAAGTTTCTTTCGTAATTCCTGCAATTAAAGATGCTTTTCTTTTGAAAATACGTGAATTATATTTGGATAATTTATTTCCGTGCAGGGTCTCTTCTCGAAGTCGGGTACACTTCGGACGAGTCTATATATTGCTATATCACCCCCTTTAACTACCACCGGCATCAAGTCCAAACGCGTTAGATACTGATTTAATCTATTCTCTATCTTCACTGGTCACGTGTATATCTGTCCAAATCCTTTCTTTCTTTGGTTCTCTATCGTCAATAATAAATCACCTTAATTGTTTTTTCTAAATGTCTGTCTTTGTTTTGATACTATTATTTTAAACTTTTGCTTATGTTAAAATTCCAACGTATTGTAAAATATTTAACATAAATATTTTATTATTTTAAATACCTAATTCTCTTCAATAACATTCTGTTATTACAAAAACTCCTTTTTGTTACCGAAATATTTCTAATAGCTGAACACTGACAATCGCCCACGATAAGGCTATCTGGCATTTTCCTGGAACCAACAATTTAACACATTCATCCTCCAGTGGGAGACAGGAAACTCACTGTACGGAAAGAAATGCGTGTGGAAGTAAGATAATGTAAACATATATAAAAAATAAAGGTAAGATAATGTCGACATATATCAACAATAAAAGTAAGATAATGTCAACATATATACACAATAAAAGTAAGATAATGTCAACATATATCAACAATAAAAGTAAGAAAATGTCAACATATATCAACAATAAAAGTAAGATAATGTAAACATGTATCAACAATAAAAGTAAGATAATGTCAACATATATCAACAATAAAAGTAAGATAATGTAAACATATATCAACAATAAAAGTAAGATAATGTCAACATATATACACAATAAAAGTAAGATAATCTCAACATATATCAACAATAAAAGAAAGATAATGTCAACATCTATCAACAATAAAAGTAAGATAATGTCAATATATATCAACAATAAAAGTAAGATAATGTCAACATATATCAGCAATAAAAGTAAGATAATGTAAACATATATCAACAATAAAAGTAAGATAATGTCAAAATATATCAAAAATAAAAGTAAGATAATGTCGACATATATCAACAATAAAAGTAAGATAATGTCAATATATCAACAATAAAAGTAAGATAATGTCAACATATATACACAATAAAAGTAGGATAATGTCAACATATATCAACAATAAAAGTAAGATAATGTAAACATATATCAACAATAAAAGTAAGATAATGTAAACATATATCAACAATAAAAGTAAGATAATGTCAACATATATCAACAATAAAAGTAAGATAATGTCAACATATATCAGCAATAAAAGTAAGATAATATCGACGTATATATAAAATAAAAGTAAGATAATGTCAACATATATCAACAATAAAAGTAAGATAATGTCAACATATATCAACGGTAAAAGTAAGATAATGTCGACATATATCAACAATAAAGTAAGATAATGTCAACATATATCAACGGTAAAAGTAAGATAATGTCAACATATATAAACAATAAAAGTAATATAATGTCAACATATATCAGTAAGTAAAAGTAAGATAATGTCAACATATATACACAATAAAAGTAAGATAATGTCGACATATATGCCCAGTAAAGGTAAGATAATGTCAAAATATATAAACAATAAAAGTAAGATAATGGCGACATATATCAACAATAAAAGTAAGATAATGTCAACATATATCAATAATAAAAGTAAGATAATGTCAACATATATCAACAATAAAAGTAAGATAATGTCAACATATATCAGGAATAAAAGTAAGATAACATCAACCTATATCAACAATAAAAGTAAGATAATGTCAACATATATCAACAACAAAAGTAAGATAATGTCAACGTATATCAACAATAAAAGTAAGATAATATCAAAATATATCAGCAATAAAAGTAAGATAATGTCAACATATATCAACAATAAAAGTCACATAATGTCAACATATATCAGCAATAAAAGTAAGATAACATCAACATATATCAACAATAAAAGTAAGATAATGTCAGCATATATCAACAATAAAAGTAAGATAATGTCAACATATATCAACAATAAAAGTAAGATAATGTCGACAAATATATACAATAAAAGTAAGATAATATCGACATATATCAACAATAAAAGTAAGATAATGTCAACATATATCAGCAATAAAAGTAAGATAACATCAACCTATATAAACAATAAAAGTAAGATAATGTCAACATATATCAACAACAAAAGTAAGATAATGTCAACATATATCAACAATAAAAGTAAGATACTGTCAACATATATCAGCAATAAAAGTAAGATAATGTCAACATATATCAACAATAAAAGTAAGATAATCTCAACATATATCAGCAATAAAAGTAAGATAACATCAACATATATCAACAATAAAAGTAAGATAATGTCAACATATATCAACAATAAAAGTAAGATAATGTAAACATATATCAACAAGAAAAGTAAGATAATGTCGACATATATCAACAATAAAAGTTAGATAATGTCGACATATATCAACAATAAAAGTACGATAATATCAACATATATACAAAATAAAAGTAAGATAATGTCAACATATATCAACAATAAAAGTAAGATAATGTCAACATATGTCAACAATAAAAGTAAGATAATGTCAACATATATCAACATTAAAGTAAGATAATGTCGACACAAATCAGCAATAAAAGTAAGATAATGTCAACATATATAAACAATAAAAGTAAGATAATGTCCACTTATATAAACAATAAAAGTAAGATAATGTCAACATGTATCAACAATTAAAGTAAGATAATGTCAACATATATCAGCAATAAAAGTAAGATAATGTCGACATATATCAACAATAAAAGTAAGATAATGTCAACATATATAAACAAAAAAAGTAAGATAATGTCAACATATATCAGGAATAAAAGTAAAATAATGTCGACATATATCAGGAATAAAAGTAAGATAATGTCATCATATATATACAATAAAAGTAAAATAATGTCAACATATATCAACAATAAAAGTAAGATAATGTCAACATATATCAGCAATAAAAGTAAGATAATGTCAACATATATCAACAATAAAAGTAAGATAATGTCAACATATATCAACAATAAAAGTAAGATAATGTCAACATATATCAACAATAAAAGTAAGATAATGTCAACATATATCAACAATAAAAGTAAGATAACATCAACATATATCAACAATAAAAGTAAGATAATGTCAACATATATTAACAATAAAAGTAAGATAATGTCAACATATATCAACAATAAAAGTAAGATAATGTCAACATATATTAGCAATAAAAGTAAGATAATGTCAACATATATCAACAATAAAAGTAAGATAATGTCAACATATATCAGCAATAAAAATAAGATAATGTCGACATATATAAACAATAAAAGTAAGATAATGTCAACATATATCAACAATAAAAGTAAGATAATGTCAAAATATATCAACAATAAAGGTAAGATACTTTCAACATATATCAGCAATAAAAGTAAGATAATGTCAACATATATCAACAATAAAAGTAAGAAAATGTCAACATACATCAACAATAAAAGTAAGATAATGTCAACATGTATCAACAATAAAAGTAAGATAATGTCAACATATATCAACAATAAAAGTAAGACAATGTCAACATATATCAACAATAAAAGTAAGATAATGTCAACATATATACACAATAAAAGTAAGATAATGTCAACATATATAAACAATAAAAGTAAGATAATGTCAACATATATCAACAATATAAGTAAGATAATCAACATATATCAACAATAAAAGTAAGATAATGTCAACATATGTCAGCAATAAAAGTAAGATAATGTCGACTTATATAAACAATAAAAGTAAGATAATGTCAACATATATAAACAATAAAAGTAAGATAATGTCAACATATATCAACAATAAAAGTAAGATAACATCAACATATATCAACAATAAAAGTAAGATAATGTCAACATATATCAACAATAAAAGTAAGATAATATCAACATATATCATCAATAAAAGTAAGATAATATCAACATATATCAACAATAAAGGTAAGATAATGTCAACATATATCAGCAATAAAAGTAAGATAATGTCAACATATATCAGCAATAAAAGTAAGATAATATCAACATATATCAACAATAAAAGTAAGATAATGTCAACATATATCAACAATAAGAGTAAGATAATGTCGACATATATCAACAATAAAAGTAAGATAATGTCAACATATATCAACAATAAAAGTAAGATAATGTCAACATATATCAACAATAAAAGTAAGATAATGTCAACATATATCAACAATAAAAGTAAGATAAATTCAACATATATCAACAATAAAAGTAAGATAATGTCAACATATATACACAATAAAAGTAAGATAATGTCAACATATATCAACAATAAAAGTAAGATAATGTCAACATATATCAACAATAAAGGAAAGATAATTTCAACATATATCAGCAATAAAAGTAAGATAATGTCAACATATATCAACAATAACAGTAAGATAATGTCAACATATATCAACAATAAAAGTAAAATAATGTCAACATATATCAACAATAATAGTAAGATGATGTCAACATATATCAACAATAAAAGTAAGATAATGTCGACATATATCAGCAATAAAAGATAATGTCAACATATATCAACAATAAAAGTAAGATAATGTCAACATATATCAACAATAAAAGTAAGATAATGTCAACATATATCAACAATAAAAGTAAGATAATGTCAACATATGTCAACAATAAAAGTCAGATAATGTCAACATATATCAACAATAAAAGTAAGATAATGTCGACATATATCAACAATAAAAGTAAGATAATGTCAACATGTATACACAATAAAAGTAAGATAATATCGACGTATATATACAATAAAATAAGATAATGTCAACATATATCAACAATAAAAGTAAGATAATCTCAACATATATCAACGGTAACAGTAAGATAATGTCGACATATATCAACAATAAAGTAAGATAATATCAACATATATCAACGGTAAAAGTAAGATAATGTCAACATATATCAGTAAATAAAAGTAAGATAATGTCAACATATATCAACAATAAAATTAAGATAATGTCGACATATATCAGGAATAAAAGTAAGATAACATCAACATATATCAGCAATAAAAGTAAGATAATGTAAACATATATCAACGGTAAAAGAAAGATAATGTCAACATCTATAAACAATAAAAGTAATATAATGTCAACATATGTCAGTAAATAAAAGTAAGATAATGTCAACCTATATAAACAATAAAAGTAAGATAATGTCGACATATATCAACAGTAAAGGTAAGATAATGTCCACATATACAAACAATCAAAGTAAGATAATGTCGACATATATCAACAATAAAAGTAAGATAATGTCAACATGTATCAACAATAAAAGTAAGATAATTTAAACATATATCAGCAATAAAAGTAAGATAATGTTTACATATATAAACAATAAAAGTAAGATAATGTCGACATATATCAACAGTTAAAATAAGATAATGTCAACATATATAAACAATAAAAGTAAGATAATGTCGACATATATCAACAATAAAAGTAAGATAATGTCAACATATATCAGCAATAAAAGTAAGATAATATCAACATATATCAACAATAAAAGTAAGATAATGTCAACATATATACACAGTAAAAGTAAGATAATATCAACATATATCAACAATAAAAGTAAGATAATGTCAACATATATCAACAATAAAAGTAAGATAATGTCAACATATATCAACAATAAAAGTAAGATAATGTCGACATATATCAACAATTTAAGTAAGATAATGTCAACATATATCAACAATAAAAGTAAGATAATGTCAACATATATCAGCAATAAAAGTAAGATAATGTCAACATATATCACCAATAAAAGTAAGATAATGTCAACATATATCAGCAATAAAAGTAAGATAATGTCAACATACATCAACAATAAAAGTAAGATAATGTCAACATATATAAACAATAAAAGTAAGATAATGTAAACATATATCAACAATAAAAGTAAGATAATGTCAACATATATCAACAATAAAGGTAAGATAATATCAACATATATCAGCAATAAAAGTAAGATAATGTCAACATATATCAACAATAAAAGTAAGATAATGTCGACATATATCAGCAATAAAAGTAAGATAATATCAACATATATCAACAATAAAAGTAAGATAAATTTAACATATATCAACAATAAAAGTAAGATAATGTCAACATATATCAACAATAAAAGTAAGATAATGTCAACATATATCAACAATAAAAGTAAGATAATGTCAACATATATAAACAATAAAAGTAAGATAATGTCAACATATATCAACAATAAAAGTAAGATAATGTCAACATATATCAACAATAAAAGTAAGATAATGTCAACATATATCAACAATAAAGGTAAGATAATGTCAACATATATCAGCAATAAAAGTAAGATAATGTCAACATATATCAACAATAAAAGTAAGATAATGTCAACATATATCAACAATAAAAGTAAGAAAATGTCAACATATATCAACAATAAAAGTAAGATAATGTCAACATATATCAACAATAAAAGTAAGATAATGTCAACATATATCAACAATAAAAGTAAGATAATGTCGACATATATCAACAATAAAAGTAAGATAACATCAACATATATCAGCAATAAAAGTAAGGTAATGTCAACATATATCAGCAATAAAAGTAAGATAATGTCAACATATATCAACAATAAAAGTAAGATAATGTCGACATATATCAACAATAAAAGTAAGATAATGTCAACATATATCAGCAATAAAAGTAAGATAATATCAACATATATCAACAATAAAAGTAAGATAATGTCAACATATATACACAATAAAAGTAAGATAATGTCAACATATATCAACAATAAAAGTAAGATAATGTCAACATATATCAACAATAAAAGTAAGATAATGTCAACATATATCAACAATAAAAATAAGATAATGTCGACATATATCAACAATTTAAGTAAGATAATGTCAACATATATCAACAATAAAAGTAAGATAATGTCAACATATATCAGCAATAAAAGTAAGATAATGTCAACATATATCAACAATAAAAGTAAGATAATGTCAACATATATCAGCAATAAAAGTAAGATAATGTCAACATACATCAACAATAAAAGTAAGATGATGTCAACATATATCAACAATAAAAGTAAGATAATGTCAACATATATCAACAATAAAAGTAAGATAATGTCAACATATATCAACAATAAAGGTAAGATAATATCAACATATATCAGCAATAAAAGTAAGATAATGTCAACATATATCAACAATAAAAGTAAGATAATGTCAACATATATCAACAATAAAAGTAAGATAATGTCAACATATATCAACAATAAAAGTAAGATAATGTCAACATATATCAACAATAAAAGTAAGATAATGTCAACATATATCAACAATAAAAGTAAGATAATGTCGACATATATCAACAATAAAAGTAAGATAACATCAACATATATCAGCAATAAAAGTAAGGTAATGTCAACATATATCAGCAATAAAAGTAAGATAATGTCAACATATATCAACAATAAAAGTAAGATAATGTCGACATATATCAACAATAAAAGTAAGATAATGTCGACATATATCAGCAATAAAAGTAAGATAATGTCAACATATATCAACAATAAAAGTAAGATAATTTCAACATAACAACAATAAAAGTAAGATAATGTCAACATATTTCAACAATAAAAGTAAGATAATGTCGACATATATCAACAATAAAAGTAAGATAATGTCGACATATATCAACAATAAAAGTAAGATAATGTCAACATATATCAACAATAAAAGTAAGATAATGTCGACATATATCAACAATAAAAGCAAGGTAAAACCTTTGTGATGTCTTCGAGTTTTCATATACGATCTAACCTGCAGAAGACGAAGAACAAGAAGAAGAAGCCCTCCTTCTTTGCTGCAGTCTTGACAAAGTTTTCATGTAACGTTGCATTACATAATGTAATCTAAACGAAGATAGCTTATTCATGACACATAACTATACGAAGCAACGCCATGCATAACCTTTTACAGTACAGTACATAACACAGAGTTTCGTATGCGGCGCCAGTAAAGAACATAAAGACGCAACATCACATTCTATGCCAAACTAAAAAAATTATGAGAGAAGAAACATAGTACAACGATGCAACAAAAGTTTGTTTTTTCTATTTACACAAATCGGCAAGTATCTTTTGCGATAAATCAGTTATTCTGTATAAAGATATTGCATCTTCTAACGTTGCAAAGATGGTCAACCTAATTAAATGACCAGTAAACTGTTTGAATATTAATTTGACCAAAGACTTGTCGTGGGAATTAAAATGAAAACTGATCTATGGCAAGTCTCTCGCCTATAAAAATAATTAGTCGCTGTGGCAAGAGATTATTCTTTTCATTATTTTGACTCTCGGGTATATATCAGTTTATATCTTATATGTTTTTAGATAGATTGATGCGACTCTCGATTGATTAACTGTCTAACTGTGTCGGATATATACTGGAGAGTCAAAACAATGAAACGAATATTCTCCTGTTATAGCCCTAATGATTAGTCGATCTCCATTCGATAAAACTAATAACAGTTGCATAGAAATATTGTTTTAATTAGTTTCATCTATACCTGAGAGGATTGAAGATTTCCATTTTCTGTTTTTATTTGTGGGGCAACGCTTATCAAGGTCCAGAGGCTGCACTAGGATAATGATTAATAAGTGTCGGATAGACGCTGAGACTACAGCATAATCATCAGTAATGGCGGATCTTTGGTAGAGTTTAATTATATATGAGGATGATTGAACAAGAATCAACAATACAATAACATTAGACTTCAAAAGAACCATGTTATTGTCAGCTGGGAAGCAGCCCCATAGTATCGTGTTCCACAAATGGACTGTTCTAGCAAAGAAATTTTGCTCATGGAATTTTCGTTTTGTTTTCAGCACAGAAAATGCAGGAAATTGTTGACAATTGTTATAGATAGACGGGTATTTGTTGCGAATGTTTTACATGAGGGCGAGACCATAGATTGAAGCTCAGTCGAGCGCTTACCGTAAAAGTAATGACAGAGCAGAGACAGACTATAATAATTTTATAAAATTAACAGCAGGTTTTCTTCAGTGCAATGTAGACTAAAATATATTGTGGATTAAGTCATTGCAAAGAGGCATGTGAAGTTTTCCTCTCAGTGCACCGTTGTGGGTTCCCAACTAGAGCAGGCAATCAATCGATTTGATTGAAAATGGGAAAATTCGATGACAATAAAAGTATTTGAAGTGTCAAACATTTTTTTATCCTCATTCAGTCCCGGGCAACGTCGAATCTCCCTGTTAGTAAACAATAATCACAGAATAGAGAACAGAGTACACAAAGTTCAAAGATAAAGTGGTCGTAAATAATCTAGCAAGCAAAATATGAATTAATTGCAAATATACAGAAATAAGAAAAATAAAAAAATAATACGAACTCGTTTTGAAAAATATTTATTATGACAACTATGAGGCTGAGGTCTTTTGAGATTCGTACGTTTTAAAGACATCACTTTCTGGAAATATGTGCATACCTGCGTCCGCTGGCGTCCAAAGTGTTTGTTTTTTTTGTTTTTGTTTTTTGTTTTTTTGTCAACGTACTTTTTTTCTTATTTTTTTTCATCACAAATTATACTGCCACTTGAAACGTAAGGGACTATTATTTGGGATCGTGTTTGACTGTGAGGAGTTTAGCAGTAAGATGTCTGTTCACATTACATTTAAACTTCTGCAGGTTAGTGCAATAAGGGAAGCAGGAAACAGGGATGAAATTCCAAAATCTAACAATCCGAGGGAGGAACTATTAGAGTAGAGGGTTTTCCGGCATCTGGGGATCTCAAAAGTTGAGGGATAAAATTTTACTGCTTGTTAGTAGGGAGTATTACGCCGAGGGGGTGGGACACAAGTGCTATGATTTCATCAGACTGCATTCCATTAAAGAACTTGGAAAACAGGCACAGGAATGCAATATTGCAGCGATGCAACAGGGGTTGAACCTTGACCAATAATGCAGGACCTAATAAATCTGAGACTCTTTTTTGGACCCTGTCTAAGAGTGGGAGACTAGTGGCAAATGAACCAGCCCAGATACGGTAACAATACTTCATACGTGCCCGAATTATGGTGTTCTAAATATATAGAATACTCTATAGTGCAGGTAATTGTCTAGCATGGTAGAGGGAGCTCACCTTCTTTGCAGCAGCCTTGACAATGTCCTCGATATATTTGTTCCAATTCATGTTGCCTGTGAATGTTAAGCTGAGAAAAAGGAATTTGAAAGATGAGCTCTCACGCAGGGTGTTTTGTCAATCAGGGCCCATGGCACAGTGGATAGAGGCGTTGAATCTCTATGGTTCCAGGTGAGCAATGTCTGAAGATAGCGGTTTCAATCCTACCCAAAGGATTAATTGATGAAAATGTGGTGAGACAACAACAACTATGGAAGGATACAGTTAAGAGACTCAGCATTCCTTTACCATCGCGGTTAACCACCTGAAGAAGGCCAGAGGATGAGTTGGCCGAAACACAGTGAAACAACTATAATTATGAAGATGAGGCTAACAGTCTGCAAATAAACGAAAGAAACTTAGTCTGATTGAGCAAACTAATCAGTTTCAACCTTTTTCAAAAAATTCGACTGTTACTAACATTTTTTTCATCTACTAGTAATACAAATAATATGATTTATCGTTTTGAAAAAATGTTTAGAAAAATATAAGTACAGAATTGTTTTCATGTTATTAAATAAATTTAATTAATCGAGAAATATTAAACATTAATACAATTTTTGTATTACTGAATACTTTGAAGTATTTTTCGACATTTTCAAAAGGATTTAATTTTTAAGTTATAAAAAAAATATTAGTTGATTCACTTGTCTATATGTGGCAACAATATTCAAAACATTGGCGAATGGTGGTTTTGCAGAGTGAAAAGAAAATTGTGGAAACCAAGAAAAGGGCTTATCGTTAAAGTGTCCACACGTGTGTGCGTCATGTGGAATGGGGGAGGGGAGAAGAATGCATGAGCCTTTTCTAGTCTCACACAAAAGCACGTTCACATTTCAAGCTATATTGCTTGTCATATACATACGCGCACACAAACATACGCGCCCACGTCCACACACGTACATATATTCACGTTCGCGTACATACACTCACAATCACGTGTATATACACACACACTAACATACGCACATGTACACACACAGTTGGACGACGTCACTTCCCTTTCAAAGGAAATCCACACATGCGCAAAAGACTACCGGAAACACCTATAAAAGAAAGAGCAATAAGCAGCATCTTCCTTTTCGACTTAGCTCTCGACAGTACGTACTCTTTATACACTTTCGATCTCCATAACCTGGATTGACTTTCTCACTCTATCTCTCCTTCGTTTTGGTCCATCAAAACAGACATGTGTGCGACGCTCTACTGAGCTTAACCCTCTCTTTCTACAGACCGGCTTGCCACTTTGCGTTTCTCTATTGCATTCCCCTTTTCATTCCACGCGTGTAGTCGTCAATGGCCAAATGAACACGTATACACTCAAGACTTTCATTTCTCAACAGAAAATAAACGACATGTTTATTTTATTCCAGCATTTGAGTTCTTTGTTTCCTTCATGCAATTCGTTTCATTATTTTTTTCTTGTAGCGAATATATCCTGGTCTTCTACAAGAATTAAGATGGCGGTTCTCACAACTTTTATGACTAGTGATCTGGCAAAGTGACGCAAAATCTCGCTACTCATGTGCGAATTAGGCCTCGACTGCATAAAAATAGGTCGCATGGAGAATGCAGAGACTGTTGTACGAATATCCGTAAAGACTTGTTTTGTGTTGCTGAGTCACTTTGCTTTCTCGCCTTTTTTCCTTCTCTTTCTGTATTCATGACATAGAGATGATATTGTCCGGTGTGAGTATTTTTCTAGCCTGGTAGAGGGAGCCCTTCTTCTTTGCAGCAGCCTTAACAATTTCTTTATGTAACGTTGCATTATGTAATGTTAAAATCTTAAATAGATTCATGACACATAACAATATGGAGCAACGTCATACATAACCTTTTTGCAGTACATTAAACAATTTCGTATATGGCACCAATAAAAAGCATAAAGACACAACATTACATTCTCTGCCAAACCAAAACACATTGTGAATGAAAACAACAATGCGATAAAAGTTGTTTTTTTATTCACACAAATCGATATGTTTTATGATAAGCTAGTCATTCTTTATAAAAATAATGCATCTTCTAACATCAAAGATGGTCAAATCTTTATGAAATCCATAAAAACTAAATTATTAAAATAAATTCATTTTCTTACCTTACATTTTTATTTATTTATAATCATTTATTAGATTTTCATTTTTATTTTATTTATATTTTATTTTTTATTTGTACTATTTTCGATTGTACAAAGGCATTACAATTGTTTTTATAAAGTTTTCAAAGTTTTAAATCCAAAATTTGGAGCCTAATCTCTATTCGATAAAGCTGTTGGATATTTACGGTTGGAACTTGATGGACAAATCAGACAATTTACGTTTACCAAAAATGGTTGAATTGTGGAAAGGATTTCGGATTTTATTAACAATTCTACGGATTACATGTGGATACACTGAAAACTTGAAGGAAAAAAAAATTATTTTAGAGTGGGGAATCAGTCTCCCATATAAATGCAACGTAAAATAATCCCCAATTCCCGTGTCATTCTAGATTTTTAGAACAGTTAACCATTTTTTTAACACTAATTCTTAAGTTCAACCGGCAAGATTGTAAAATTACATGTAATCGCCTAAAAAAGTACACCCTTTCCCGACGCACATGAGTTATTTGTCATAGCAAACAAAAAATTGTAATCGTCTATAGAATAGGCTGGAAATTTGAGACCATCCTATTTTAAAGTTATATGCGAAACTGATTCCCTATTTTCAAGTCTAAACTGATTGTGTGTGTTTTTTTTTCTTCGCAAAGTTTTCAAGGTATTCGCACGTAGTCACTTAAAAGAAGCAGAATCTCATATTTAGTGTATAGCGGAGAGTGTTAATCTATATATATAAAAGGCAAAATGTGTGTAAACATTTTGTGTATGTCTTCAAAAGGCTTTTCTCGCACACGCTCCCGGGGTCGTTACTATCGCTTAAAACTGTGTATATAGGTCCTATATAATAATATCTAGGAATTAGGAAAGCGCGTAGCGTATAGATTTATTTACGTCGATTTTTACAAAATTATTGTTATTTTGGCTTCTCGCGTGTTGATTGGGCTTTTTAGTATAAATGAAATAAAACTAAACTCAAACAGACGTGTTCGCGGCAATGCGCCGGGAACAGACGCTTACGCTGCGTGACTTGTATTTGACCTTCTTAATTAGGTCAAATGGAAGCAGCAAAGTTAACTTTTATTATGCACGCCTGTTTTTATAGTTATAGTTACATAAATAAATTCAAACGCATCTACACTGTATGTCGCGGTGGCTCGATGGTAACATCGCACAGTTTTTTTTTTCACACATTAATTTCCAACTCAAGGGTACGGGTTCGATCCTCATACACTCACCTACCAAAACATTTTTTTATTATTATTTAACCCACCCACCCCCCGGAGTTTTATTTACCTCAAGACACCCGGGCATCGCCGGGTACCCCCCCCCCGCTAGTCTTTTATATATATATATATATCTTATCTATATATATAAAAGGCAAAATGTGTGTTACCATTTCGTGTATGTCTTCAAAAGGCTTTTCTCGCACACGCTCCCGGGGTCGTTACTATCGCTTAAAACTGTGTATATAGGTCCTATATAATAATATCTAGGAATTAGGAAACCGCGTAGCGTATAGATTTATTTACGTCGATTTTTACAAAATTATTGCTATTTTGGCTTCTCGCGTGTTGATTGGGCTTTTTAGTATAAAAAGTGAAACTAAACTCCAACGACGAGTTCTCGGCATTGCGCCGGTACTTGGCCCTCGGGCCAGAATCAAAGTGTAGTTAGAGGATAAGCTGACCTGGGCGGTGGAGGGGGGGGGGACCCCCTAGAGGCAGCACTAGCTAAACAAGACCTCAGCCGCTTGGCTAGCGAGCGGTATGAAGGTCAAGTAGTTAGGGCTAGATTAATGAAAGTTTCCAACGAGGCTGTGAATGTTGACGCTGTTGAGCGTAAGGCTGCTTTAAGGCGCGGTTCGGACGGGTACATTCGTAAAGTACATAACCTGGAATGACATGCCCTAGTTTTGACTCGGGAGATCTGCGAGGGGTTTCAGGAGCATCTATCAGAGCACTTCACCCAACTACCCGGACTCAGGGTCAAAGAGTTTGGCAGCTATTTGGCTGACTCGCCCGCCTCACGGCGGCTCGGGCAGCTAGCTGTGATGGTCTTGTTACTGAACATGAAGTCATTACTGCGTTGAAGCAGGTCGGCTACAACAAATCCCCGGGGCTTGATGGTTTACCCTACGAGTTCTACTTGAGGCTGTCGCCCATGTTGGTCCCTATTCTGAAGGATATGTTCAACCATTGGTTTGCTCAGGGTTCCATCCCTGGACAGGTGACCAAGGGAGTGATCACATTGCTGAGGAAATGTCAACGGCATGATGGGGTGGAAAATTTGGACGATTTTAGGCCCTTGACTCTACTAAACACAGAGTTAAAGATTTTGGCAAAGATTCTTGCGAATCGTTTGCAGGTTGTCATCACTGACTTGATCGAACCGGACCAGACTTATGCTGTGAAGGGGAGAGCGATTCAAGACAATTTGCATTTGATAGCCTCGATCATAGAGGGGACAGAAGACGACGCCGAAGCCGCGCTGATCAGTTTAGATCGGTCCAAGGCATTCGATAGGGTCGACCATCGGTTCCTGGGAGCAGTGCTAGAGGCCGCCGGATTTAATCCGGACTTCCGCAAGTGGATCTTTGTCCTGTATGATGGGCCGACGGTAGCGGTGCAGATCATCGGTAAGCTGTCAGAGTCATTCGCTGTCTCTCGGTCGGTGCGTAAGGGTTGTCTGCTGTTGCCTCTGTTGTACGTCCTGGCGTTGGAACCACTCCTTCGCAAGTTAAGGGACGAGGCGGCTACACCAGTCCTGCGCGGAATAGCTCTCCCTGGAGGCACACGAGCCAGGGTTTCCGCGTTCGCTGATGACGTCCCCGTGTTCGTGTCTTGCCACACGGACGTTCAAGCGGTGGTCGAGGCGCTCGCTCGATACGAAGAAGTCACAGGAGCCATCTTTAACTGCAGCAAGTCTGTCGGCCTGCGGTTGGGGGCCTGGACCGGGGTAAACTCGCTTCCAGGTATTTTCAGCTGGACCGATGGACCGGTCCGTATTCTCGGTGTCTGGTTTGGACCGGGACTTCAGCTGGAAAAGAATTGGTCGGAAGTATATGGCAAGGTCAAATCGCCGGTGAAGACTTGGATTGGAAGGAAATTGTCCTTGAAGGGTCGGGCGGAGGCATGTGCTACATACGTCTTTCCGCTCATCCTTTACCGATTGTCTGTACTTCCTCTCCCTGCAGAACGACTAACCCGCTTACAAGGGCGCCTCGATTCACTATTGTGGAACGATGGTAAGCATTATGTCTGCAGAGAGGTCTGTGTCCAGAGTCCGAGCGAGGGAGGCCTGGGTCAGCCCAGTCTCTTGTGTCATAGAAATGCCGAAAGATTGGCTTTCCTGCGTCGTTCGCTTGAAGAAGGCGCTCCTTGGGTCCCTGTGGTTGAGAACTCGTTTCCCAATCTCAAACCCAACCCCTGGTAGAAGGTCGTCGTAGACCGAGGGGGAAGTCTAAGTTCTTCTCCGAATGCCGGACCACTCTTAGAGCTTTGCCGGGGACCAGTGTCCTCGATCAGCCAAGAAAGAAACTTTATCGGGAGCTAGTGGAGGGGACCGCGAAGGATCCACTTTGTAGGCAGATGGGATGGTCGATGGAGGTTGTCCGTTCTCATTGGAGTTGGGCGCCGGGATGGGAGATTCTGAACAACTCGGAATTTTCCCTCACCTGGCGACTGGTCTGAAACGCGCTGCCCCTTCTCGATGAACTCTGCCGGTATAAAGAACATACGAGGGGCTTCTGTCCGCGCTGTGACGAACGCTAGCCCGAAACGATCGGGCATGCGTTTTTTAGTTGCAGCCGGATCCAGCCCTTATTGGAGTACGTCGGGGGGGGGGGGGTTGCGGCTCGCATCGATGCCGAATGTCCGCTCGATCTCGACGAAGGTTATTTTGTGTACAACATGGAGCCGCCGTTCCCCAGGGAGGAAAGAATGGTTTTCCTGGCGATCTTGGTAGTAGCACGCATGGTGATTTGGATCACGCGCCTCAAGTTGGTCTGCGAAGGGACATCTGTTCCGGATCGAGATCTGATCATTTACTTTAAACATTTGCTTAAAGTAAAGATCAGATGCGATTGGAGAAGGTTGCCTAGAGTGGAATTTGACAAGAGGTGGGTGCACAGCACTAGTTTGTACATCCGTCGAGGAGCCAAGTTTCAATACGTGTTCCCTCCTTAAGCATGGCACGGGTAGTGCTGGGGCCTTCGGAACCCATCCCGCTTAGCTTCTAGCTAAGTCATTTTAAGAAAACTCTTGACTGGTGGTACAAATGAGATCCTGTTCCTGATTTTATTTTTTGGTACTAGAGAACCTCGGAGTCTGCCCATTCCCTTTGTGCCACATCCTTGTTTTTTCAACATCCCCGGTCACTCCCCTACTCAGAGGTCACCTTCCACCCCCCCTCCACCCGTTGCTTTGTTTTCTCCCACTTCCAATAAGGTATTTTCCCCAATCCCCATTAGGGATCGCCCTGCTTGTTTTCGGTTCCCCGGAAAACAGTGGGGGGTCTAGTCACCTAGATTAGTACAGGGGGGCCTCACTAACAACCCAGTAGGATTTATTTTTTATCTTTGATATGAACACTTTTGATTAGTTTTTCCCCACTCCACGAACAATCTTTCTCTTAATTCAAAAACTTTTTATTTTCTAATGATATTGAATTTTATTTTTTCACACATGCACACACACACAAAATTAAAAAAAAAAAAAAAATGCATACACAAACACACAGACAATTGTTTATAAATTGTAAATATGTTTCTGACTCTTAAACGCTGTGGATTTATTAGTTAGATTAAGATCCATAGAGTGAATGGGGTATTTTGGTAAATGTTTCCAGTCAAGAGTAAGACTCCAAAGTCTACATTTATTACTTTTAATCACTTTAGTCACAAAGACCCTGAACCCTTCCCCTCCCCAATTTCTTGTAGGGCCTTGTGCCTAATTTTGTTGTTTAAAAATCTTTTGTTTTTTACTTAATTGTATTTTCAAAATTTTAAAAGCAATAAAATATATAAACAGGATCAAAGTGTAGTATCTGTTCCGGCAGATACTGCTAGCAAAGACCATATGTGGGAGCGACCCCATATATAAGACCTTAGCCAATGTAGGGGCAACCCTTCATACCAATTGTCACTATCCAGCTCCCCTACTCCCCGGGGAGTTGGTCCCCATTTCCCCTTCACTCCTCACATTAAAAATCGGCCTTGTGCCTAATTTGCTCGGTGGGGGAGCAAATAAATACCTTCTCGGCATTGAGGTGGGAAAAACGTCCAGAAGCTTTGATCAGACACCCCTCCCCAACATCTGTTGGGGAAAGAAACAGTTAAATTTGGGTAAACAAACCCAAACCTGTGTGACTTCTATTTGACCTTCTTAATTAGGTCAAAGTTAACTTTTATTGCGCACTACTCTTTTTATAGTTAAATAACCTGCTTAAAGTTGTCTGTCGCCGTAGCTAAATGGTTAACGTAGCATGATTTTTTTTTTTTTTTTCACACATTGATTTCCAACTCAAGGGTACGGGTTCGATTCTCATACTCACCTATCAAAACATTTTTTTATTATTATTTAACACCCCCCCCCCCGGAGTTTTGATTTACCTCAAGACACCCGGGCATCGCCAGGTACCCCCCCCCCCCGCAGTGAAAAACGTTGGCTTCTCGGCTTTTGCTCTGCTTTCCCCCCTTTCCACCATTATATGGGGTGAAGTGAAAACTAAAAATAACGATCGTGCGTCGTGCGATGACCTCATTTAGCGTCGTCCTGTCAATCAAACCTCTTTTCGCTTTATATAGACGCTAATCAATTACTCTCACTCGTGGTCGAGACTGTTAAGTACTTGGCATTGGTTTCCGCGTCAATGCTTCTGGGTTCAATCCCTCCTCCCGACCATACGTTTTTTTTTATTACTTCGCTTATTCTTTAGTTTACCCCTCCCCCATACACAGGTTTATTTATGCCATTTTTTCCCCCGTTTTGGATTTGGGGTTTTTTTTTTTTTTACATCGTCTTTTTTTATAATATTTAAGCAGGGTTATCACCGTACGCTTGCTTGTATTAAAGTGTCCTCCATGATACCCATACCATACCAAACCACTGCACGTGGCTCATAATTTAACTGTCACTATATTTGTAACTGCAATATACATAATCCCAGCTGTGATACTAGGGCTAATTTTCTGAGTAGATGCAACACTCTGCGCCTGACCTTAATGACTACAATTCCAAATCCCAACGAACTAGCTGTTCCTATAACTGGGAGGAAAAAACCTAATAGCTAGCTACGAAATCTTATACATTTTACCTCCAAGACGATTGCGTTTGTCTTACCTGCATGCAAAAAAAAAAAAAAAAAAAAAAAAGTTCCCCCCTTCTTCAAACTAAACCTTACCTGTAACTCAAAAATCCTAATGGAAATCTATCTGTAAATAAATAACCCCTCTTCTCTTGAACGCTAACAATCTACTCCTTCCAACCTATCCGCCACTAAACTCCCACATTGCCCCGCATCTGTAGTGGAATCGCTAACTTCCAGCCCCTAATCCCTCACATGCAAAATGTTTTAATAGCCATCACTAAACATCTATACATTTCTACCTCTAAGGCATGCATTACAGCTCATTCCTATCCAGTAAGGGATTTAACAGCCTATGCACACAGAGGCAGGTACTTAACAGCCAAAGTACTCAGAAACAAAGCGATCTGCACTACACAACTGTCTCCTCGAGTTTTGCAACGATTAATACGTTAGTGAAACGACACTCCTTGTTATGCAAAATGCCCCATGACTCTTACTAGAAAATACCTACAACTTCAACTCTATTCGCACCTACTGAAAACCTGCCCATATATCTATTCACCTAATTATGCATGACTCAAAACTTGCTGTCTTATCCATGCTATATTGCACTTACATCTTAACCCTCCTATCATCTAAAATAGCTCGGGCACAACTCGTAGCTCAATTCTTAATACCTACTCATACTGTAACATTATCCTAGACCTAAGCTAACATAAATAAAATAATAAAAAAAAAAAAAAGGGGGTAAGACTAAAATCACATTATCTCCTCCCTAACAAGCCCTCTTACAATCATAGACGCTTACACTGCATGAACTTCACCCACCCCCTTTATCCATTAACAAGTAAATAGCATGTCCCTAAATCACTTTGAGGAGTGTAACTAATCAGTAGAGATATAATCCCCCACAAACTAACCCAGTAACACTAACCACGCGGGGTCGCAGAAATACCTGGATTAGAACCTAGGCACGGAGAAAACCCTCGGACCCAGTAGGTCTTCCCAGATCATCCGTCTAGGAGAAGGAAAACTCTGAAACTAAACCAAAGGGGAGAGAGGCCTCTTCAGTCTTGGATGACAACCTTCCTAGAGCTGGTGACTCAAACAAATTCACCGGTTTGCAAACCTAAATTGCTTAAGGAGTAGATAGGCTCTGTCTATCGCCCGGCTTCCATACTCCTTCTTTGCCTATTAGTCAAGCGCAGAGACACTATCTCAGTGATTCGACAGAAACACCCAGCGGTAGATCTTGTTTCCTGGCTAGGGCAATGAACGCCGTTCTTCCCCATTCCCAGCACGCCTCACCCCTAAAACTGAACATTTGGGAGTGCTTGAGTTTAAGATATGCCTGAGCGATTAGATTGGGTTGACCTTCTTCTAAAGGGTTGAGGGTACCGGATTGACAGTTCCTGGCTGCTGTTCCCGACTGGTAGTATAGGAGCCCTAACTCTTTGGTAGCGCTTAGAGCGGCTGCTCCATCAACAGTTGAATAATATCGGGTTGTTTGTAGTGCCATGACGCGCATGGAAAGGGACCCTGCACTCATCCCCGGTGGGCTTTCCTGAGGCCACAATCCTAATTGGAGAAAGATCAGCTGATGGTCTACTTGTGATGCATGTCTGAAGCTCCGCATAACCTCTTGTTTAGCTCCCCCTTACCGAAACTCTTAAAAAAAAATATGACGACAGTACAATCTAAAAATAAGCTTAAACCAGGATTCGGGACAAACAAATTCAACTTGCCTCCTCCCTTGAGGCTCTCATTCACAAATATCCGTGGGCTTAGAACTAACTTAGCTGATGTTGAAGCATTTCTCTTAACAAATACCCCGGATATCTTAGCACTAAGTGAGACTAACCTACACTCCTCCATTCCCTCTAACCACTTTAACATGCCTGGATATCTCCCACTCTGCCGTAAGGACTCTGACAGACATATGCACGGACTTGGAGTTTACATTCGTAATACCCTTCCCTTGACTAGAGAAACTAACCTAGAAACAGATGATCAAGCCTTTATGTGCTTTAGACTAAACATGCAACACAATATTAGCTACTATTATTTTCTCTACCGCTCTCCCTCGACTCAGGACTGCTCCATAATAAACAAAGTATCTGACAGCATAGACACGGCACTGTCCCTCGACACTAACGCACAAATACATGTGTTTGGTGACTTTAATGTCCACCACAAAAACTGGCTTGGATTCTCTACTCACACAGATGCAGCGGGCAGCACAACCCATAGCTTCGCTATATCTCACTCCCTATCACAAATTGTTACGTTTCCAACCCGTTTCCCTGACCAGGAAGAACAACACGCATCACTTCTAGATCTGTTTTTGACCACAGTTCCCGATGACTGCATAACGAAGGCCCACAGCCCACTCGGGAACGCTGATCATGCAGTGATAATGGTTGAAATCGCCCTAAACTCTAGACCCAAAACTGAAGAGCCAGTGCTCAAAACAACGAGATATTATAATAAGGCTGACTGGGAAGCCATCAGGGAACTAATTAGAGATGCTCCATGGAAAAATATTTTCTCTCTCCCTGCTGAACAATGTGCAAACGAGACCACTTACTGGTTCAAAACTGCAATCGAAGCGCATGTTCCCATGCGGAAATTTTATAATAAGCCCCACTCTCCCCAATGGTTTACGTCGACTTTTGCAACTGCCATTGCTCAAAAGCAGCATGCATACCATAGATTTAACCGACATAAGTCCAGTTCAAACAGACTGAAGTATATAGAAGCTAGAAATAACGTTAAGAAAGAAATAGCGACAGCTAAGAGAGAATTTACGGAAACCACTAAAAAGCGCATCGAAGCACAAAAACTAGGAACTCGAGACTTCTGGAAAATCTACAACAGTGTAGTAAATAATGGGCAATCAACAATTCCCCCACTAACCAACAATCACGAGGTTGTCTCCTCAGCAACCGACAAGGCTAACATGCTTGCCAGTCGGTTTGCCTCAAACTCCACACTGGACCCTTCCAACCACCCCCTACCTGACTTTCCTATGCGGACAGACGCCACGCTAGTCGATCTGAAAACCACCCCTGCTCAGGTGCATGCTATCATAAAAAACCTTGACACCTCAAAAGCATGTGGACCCGATCTTATCCCAGCTGTGCTATTAAAAAAGTGCTCAGCCGAAGTAGCTCCAGTTCTCTCCAAACTCTACAACAAATGCCTTAATGAAGCATGCTTTCCGGGCTGTTGGAAAACTGCTTCTGTGGTACCAATATTCAAGAATTCTGGCGAAAGAACTGACCCATCAAATTATCGCCCCATTAGCCTCCTCCCACTTTTTGCCAAAATATTTGAGACCATAATTAATCATGCTCTAGTCCATCATCTTACAGATGCTAAACTACTGACTGACAAACAATATGGATTTAGACAAGCCCGTTCAACAGCAGACATCCTAACTGTGATCTCTGAACGTATATACCATTCACTGGACAAAGCGGGGGAGGGCAGAGCGGTAGCTCTAGATATATCTAAGGCTTTTGACAGGGTATGGCATGAGGGTCTCCTCAGTAAAATCATACGGTATCACTTGTAGAATACTTAACATAATTAAATCCTTCTTAGATAAGAGAAAAATCCAGGTTGTCCTCGACGGTCGTACATCTAAACAATATGATATAAATGCAGGGGTGCCCCAGGGGTCTATCCTTGGACCTCTATTGTTCCTGATATTCATAAATGACCTCCCCGACAACATTGCCTCTGAGATGGGTATATATGCTGATGACACTACACTCTATGGCAGGCACGACAGGAAGACGAACGAACACATTTCTAAAGAAATGGCAGAAACACTAGAGGAAGACCTCCAATCTGTAGTGGAATGGGGACAAAAGTGGTTGGTCGCGTTCAATGCTGCCAAGACTAAACTAGTTTCATTCAATAATTACAAGAAACCCTCTCTACCACCCATAGCAATGGCCAACGACTCTTTATCTGAGAGTCCATCTTTCAAACTCCTTGGCCTAACGTTCACAGGAAACATGAGTTGGAACAATTACATTGAAGGCATTGCCAGGGCCGCTGCAAGAAAGGTGGGCTCTCTCTACCGTGCTAGAAAACTACTAACACCCGAAAGTATCCTGTATCTCTATAAGGCCACCATTCGCCCATGTATGGAGTATTGCTGCCACATCTGGGCTGGTGCATCTGCTACTAGTCTCTCGCTCCTTGACAAGGTTCAAAAGAGAGTCGCAAACCTGATAGGCCCTGAACTGGCATCTAAGCTTCAGCCTCTGTCCCATCGACGAAATGTTGCATCCCTCTGCCTGTTCTACAAGTATTTTAGTGGTGAATGCTCTGACGAACTGCAATCACTTGTGCCCCCACGACGTGAGCACCCTCGACAAACCCGACAGGCTGCTAAATCCCACCCCCACACTGTAGAGATCCCTAGATGTAAAAGATCTTTTTACTCCAATAGTTTCTTCCCCAGAACCGCTAGACTCTGGAATTCCATTCCAGGTCCATGCTTCCCCAACAGTACTGACGTGCAGAAGTTCAAGTGTAACGTGAACCGACACCTTGCTGCCCAAATCCCTACATAGTACCCCAGTAGTTGTTGCCCCTGATAGTAGCCCCCTATACCAAAGTGGCAATTTGCCTTGTTTGGGGTGAAAATGTAATAAAAAAAAAAAAATTTTTAAAGGGTTATTAATAACCCCCCCCTACACACACCTACAAACACCCGGGCAACGCCGGGTACCCACGCTAGTTTACAATAAATGTCTATATCAACAATAAAATAAGTTCAAATGCAGGTTCATATTAAAATGGTAAGGAAAACGTTAACAATTCTTTAAACCGAAACACCGGTCCAAGGGGAATAACTCTAAATAAATAAATTAGATTATTTCCCTTGAAATAATCTTTCTCAAAATTTGGGCGCTGTTTTACACTTTGTTACTGCTTTTTTTTTATCTCAAAATTTAGGATGCGATATTTTTTTTTAATCACAACATAAAAAAAAAACTAACAAAGTTGATAACATTAATTGTAATCTAAATGTAGTCTTTACGCAACTATTAAGAGAAAACCAACGGACCAACGATATTTTCATTAGATGAAAATATTTGAAAAAGAAGTTCGACAACTTTATTTTTTGTTTGTTTTTTGTTTTGTTTTGTTTTTTGTTTTTGTTTTTAGTAAATGTTATGGTAAGTAAGTTTATTAAGAAATTAGTCTTTAATCTAAAAAAAAAAAAAACAAGAATGAGATTTTTAAATAAAACAAGGATGAAACTTTTAAAGCTGCGGCGACTTTTTTATTTAATTTTAATTGTAACAAAGCTTGTAATAGTAATAATACCAACATCAAGTTTTTAAGATAAAAAAATCGCAGTTTCCGTTTTATAAAAATTACAATTCCTCTATAACTATCGCCGCATTTTCATTTTTTATAATATTAAAAAGTAGATGTTGGTGTCATTAATATAAGCTTTGTTACAGTAAAAAAAAAAAAAGTCGCCGCAGCTTTAAAAGTCTCATCCTTGTTTTATTTAAAAGTCTCATTCTTTTTAAGGTTAAAGACTAATTTTTTTAAAACCTTACCATAACATTTAATTTTTAATTAAGAAAAAAAAAAGTTGCCGAATTTCTTTTTTAAATATTTTCATCTAATGAAAATATCGTGGGTTCGTTAGTTTTAGGTACGGGCAATTCTCATGGGTGCTTCTTAGGACATGGTTTTGAACGCCGGCTAATCATAATTTTTTTTTTTTTTTTTGTTACTTTTTGATTATATTTGAAAGATTACAGTTTAAAGTTAATTTCTCAAAGAAAAAATAGCGTGTGAAATAAAAAATACATGGAATCATTTTATCTCAAATCTGAACAACCGTGCATTTCAGGTAAAAATTCATTTTGACAAAGATCGTGCTTACATTTTTCTGGCAAGAATTATTTCCAAGTGAAGTATTAAGTTAAAAATCTTAAAATAATGAATTAATACAATAAATGTACTTAACTTTTGCTAAAAAGGGTAACAATTATCCAAAAATGTGGCCATGGTAGCAACAAGATTAGTTTCGTGTCAAAAAAAAAAAAAAAAAACATGTTGGCGAAATTTAAAGAAGTACGGAAGCACATTAATGACATGATTTCATTATTATTTAAAATTTTCCGACATATCGAGCATTTTTCCCCTTTTCTTTTCCAGAATGTGCATCCTGTACTTACCCACATGGAACGTTTATATAATTCTTTCCATTTTTTAATTTAATTATTTTTGTATGTTCCTATTTTTTCAATTTAGTTTTCTTTTTTACTTTTTTTCCGAGATTATATGAAAATTATCTTACATCGATAATTATACGTTCTTGCGTGCAATGAAAATGTTAAAATCTTACATATAAAGATTACGTTAAAAATGTAACCGTAAAAAAATACTTTTTCCAATTAATTATTTTTTTATTATTATTTTTTTTTTTTTTTTTTTGCGGGAAAATATTAAATAATCGATGCTTAATTCAATGATAATATCGATAGTTCGAGAAATTATTTTTTCTTCAAGTTATATCGATTTCGTTAATACGAACTTTAGGTGCTTTTTTCCTTATGTTTTTGTAAAAAGATTTTTTTTTTAATTGTTATAATTTACGATGCTTATCTTATGAAAAAAAAAAAAGCCGAAATAAATTCGTGCATTTTTTTTTTTTTTTTTTTTACTAAAGAAACCCATAACTTTAGTAAAAGTGTTTTTGTTATGAAAAAAATAATACATTTTATTCGGATTCAAATAAAAATAATGTGTTCATTATATTCCGCGATCATTATTTGATAAATATTGAAAATTTCATTAAAATTTGGTTAATTTCCTGATTTTTGGTGAATTTTTAAGTAAAGGGAGGGATCAAAATGTTTATATATTTTGAGCATCGGCATTCATTTTGCCCGTACCTATTAATTTTCTATTAATAGTCGCGTAAAAACTACATTTTGTATCATTAATGTGTTTAGTCAACACATGACATTAAAAAATGAAAATATCGAAAAAAAAAAAAAAGTTTAAATTGTATGTATCCGTTATGGGACGAAGTTCTCTGAAAAAAAAAAATTTCACTTAATTTCATCAAGTATTTTTTTTTTTTTTTTTTTTTTTTTTTACAGCGAAAAAAACAATTTGTTATGATACCGAGCAAAATGTTCGATTTAGCTAGTATTAAAGATGGAAAGGGGTGTCAGCGCTTTAACTGGAGTTTATCTCCCTTCTAAAATTCAAATTTTTTTTATAAATCCAAAATGGCCGCCTTCAACGCGCTCTCATAAAAAAAAAAAACTACTTGGTGAAATTAAGTGAAATTTTTTTTCTTCAGAGAACTTCGTTCTATAACGGATACATACAATTTAAACTTTTTTCGATATTTTAATTTTTTAATGTCTTGACTAAACTGCACAAGTGCCCATTCAACTTTGTTATATTAAACAAAATTCATCGCAGCAGCAGCAGCTTTATATTTTTAATGTTATGATTAAAATAAAATTCACATCATAAATTATGAGATGAAAAAATGAGATCGTAATAAACGAGAGCTGTCTCCTTCTGGACAGTGACAAATTGTAAAATTACGCTGACAGAAAAATCATGAGGAAATCATCGTGGAATTTCTATAGATATCGTTAGTTTTAAAAATAATTCCAATGGCATTAAGACATCAACGAGTTCCAAGGGAAGCAACTCGTATTCATAACAATTCGAATTATTTCCCTAGTTGTTGAACTTTATTAGAATTTGCTGTACCCATTTACTATGCCTCCCCACGGGACAGAGTTAAGACACCAGGGTCGTTTTTTAACGTGGAGAAAAGGTACAAAAATAAAAATTGTCTCAGTCGTGAAGGATTTCTCCTCCACCGAAAGAGAACAAGAAACAGAAGTGCAGCACTGCAGCAGTGCAGCATATTAAAACTAATTCAGGTCTGCATGAATTTCGTGTGCAAAAAAAAAAACGAGTTTATGCACTTTGATTTTGGACACCGACGGGTAAGCTTTAGTGCTATGAAGGTCATTTTTGGGATAACCACTTGTGAAATCTTTATTTTTATTGGGGTGTGTATAATGGGAGAAAGACGAGAGACATGTTACACAAATAAAAACAAAACAAAACAAAGAGTTGAGAGACATACATTCACACAAAAGATGTTTTATATTTGTTTAAGAATAAAGGATTACAATAGAATGTTCATGAATATCAAGAGTTCTTTTAGAGTAAGAGTTAGAGTCTTTAGTTGAGATATAGAAGAGTTCCAATGTCTATAGTTTTAGCGCCATGCGTCGCAATGTCGCATAGGTGTGAAATATTGTATCAAAACTTCTCCGCTCAATTATATGAATTATATTTTCTTTTTTTTTTTTTAAGTTATTCAATAGAGTGTTCATTGCTTTTTATATCATTAGAAAGAAATAGAAAGAATGTTTAAATGTTATGCGTGTGTTCGCTAAGTTGCGATGGATATTAGTCATCTTTTAGTGTCAAGAAGCAGCCGACAGAGGAGCACTGTTGCATGCGTGCTGTCAGTTCTGGATTAAAGTATGGAAGAGATAGAAAAAGAGAGAGATGTCTCGGTTCAGACTTCCTCACGTACTCAGCTCACCTGAGAAATAAAATATGATTGGGCAAGCCGGGAGGTAAGTAGCATGCCTGCACCAATCAGATTTAAGCTTTTAAATGAAAGATATTTAACTATTAAAAGAACAAACCATCTTCACTGTCGCGGCCAGTGCTACATAAGAACGTTAAAAAGCACTATGAAATGTTGAAATGATAACTCGACTGAAAAACGTGTATCTTTATTAAGACGTCAATAACGAAGCTAACAGTAATAATTGGTAAAATGAATAGCCAATCAGCAAAATGATAATAATAATAATAATAATAATAATAATAATAATAATAATTGTAATAAAAACAGGACAAGACATTCCGTCTAGTAATCTTTTATTCAATTAAGAATCTTATTATTCGTCTACTTGACAGGCGGAAATGTACAGTTTTTATAGCTTGCATTATCAAAGAGGAGATAATCCATGTTCAGAATATTCTCTCCCGCCAAATTTCTCACTGATAGGGAAGAAAGTCCCTTTAATATGTAGGCTCCATATGAGCTTGCAGTGGCCGCCTTGGCAGTACATAATTTAGGGTTGGAGTATTCAAATAGGGCGGCTCTTCAGTGCAAGCCTGTCTGTTGGCTCTAAAATACCTCAATACAAAATGTTTCCTTCTCAGAGGAGCAGGCCATTCCACATCAAATCAGTCTCTGGATGAGCACGTTTTTTCAGTGCTAGTTCTTCATCTGTCAGAGATTCAGGTGTTGGCCCATCCGAAGTCTCTGACAGAGTCCCAATGGAGACAGTGTCATTAGACAACGTGTCAGGAGCAATTTCAGTCATGATCTTCCAAAGGGGCTTCAGTGTCAGGGAGAGTTGGTATGTCCTCAGGGACTGTCCACGTACGTCCTGGTACATCTCCAGCAAGTGCTAGGTCTCTGAGAGACACATTAGACTCTCTGCCATCTGCATGTCATACTAGAGCGTACTGGGGTTCGCCTCTATGAGCTCTACCTCGTCCACCAAGGGATCGTTCTTGATGTAACATGTATGTCATCTCAGAAACACAGTCTAAGTTTGAGAGAGCTAAGATGAAAGTGAAGCTCCCACTGAACTCCGTTGCTGAAAAGGTAAAAACCTTTTGTGTGGAGTGGCATTCATGGCGGTACACAATAGGGATCGAATGGTGTATAATGCAACAGGAAGGAGATTTTCCCAATTATCGATCAAACATCCATTATTTGATGCAGCCAATTGAACAGTCTTCCAAATAATGCCGTTATATCTTTCACATTGGCCGTTACTTTTAGGATTGTAGAGAATTGTCCAGCTTATAGCTACTCTTCATTCCTGTAGAAATTGCCGAAGCTGCTCTGACATGAAAGAAGCCCTTCAGTCCAAATGTATACAGGCAGGAACTCCAAAGACGTTAAACAGTAAGCAGAGGCATTTTATAATTGCAATAACTGATATGTCTGAGCAAGGGAAGGCAAAAGGAAACCATGAATATTCGTTAACAATTAATATATATCGGTTCCTTGTTTTGCTTAGTAGCGGTTCTTTAAAATCAAGATCAAGTCTTTCAAACGGTCGTGTTGCTTTTATTAAAACGTCAGTTTGGGGTTTATAAAACCGAGGCTTTATTTCAACACATGTTCGGCAGGAATTTGTAATTCTTTTTACCTGCTCTACTAAGAAAGGCAAGTTCCTACCCTCATAGAACACCAACAACTAATTGATGTGGTGGCGGTTTTTTGAGACCTTGTCAATAACGACCAAATCCGGACGATTATGTTCCAATTGCTAGGTCGTTATGACACTTTTGTCCCACCATACCTCTACCTACTTGTTCTCACTTCATCAGGCATCTCCTCAAACCATTTTCCAGCACGCTTCACCCCAACCCTCTTACACACTTCCCAATATATCCGGTGTCCCATGCGATTGTGTCTTTTGCGGTACTCTCTCTGGGCCAGTCCACTACACCCTGCTTCAGGGTGCGCAATTGACTCTGAGGTCTTACCACAAATCCGGCATTCTGCAGCAACTTCCTCTCCTAGAACCACTTTTTTGAACAATCGTGTTCCTAATGCCTGCTCTTGTGCTGCACAAACAAAAGCTTCAGTACTCTTAGCCAGATACCCAGCTCTAAGCCAACGCCATGATCTTTTATAAGCCACCTGCTATATCCTGGAAGAACCTTCTGTGCATTTTCTTCCTAGTCAGTTCCTCTGCCCTTTCTCTATCCATACGTTTCACATAATCAGCCTTTGTCTCACATACCTCCACTTCATTGGCCACAACCTTAAGCATTCACTCCTCACTTCTAACCACATGCTCCTTCAACGACATCTCGGTTCTAACACAATCTTTTACACTTTTCAATCCTCTCCCACCATCTTTCCTCTTTTGATACAGCCTTGCTATGCTACTTCGAATGTGAAATATACTAAATATTGCTAAAACTTTTCTTGTTTTGATATCCATGGCATGCAAATCCTTGTCAGACCATTCTAAAATTCCTACACTGTATCTCAAAACACTGACTGCCCACGCATTTACTACTTTCATTAGGTTTCCTCCCTACAGTTTCGATTTTGCAATTAGTTTCACTCTTCTAAGATATTCCTTCCTGACTTTTTCTTTCATTTCTCTGTTCATGATGCCTACACCCTCCAGCACTCCCAAATACTTATATCCTGTATCTTCTATTTCTTTCATGATTTCTCCATTTGGCAGCACTATTCCATTCGAATGAACCTTTACTCCTCTTTTCATCACCAGCACCGCACATTTACTAATCCCAAACTCCATCCCAATGTCTTCTGAGTATGTCCCCACAAGTTCTACCAGTCTCTCCATTTCCTTTCATTTCTACCGAATATTTTCAAATCATCCATAAACAGTAGATGGTTGAGGCATCTGTCACCAGATCCAAAGTTATACCCCAGTTTTTCTCTCTTCAAGAGGATGCTCAGTGGCATCATTATCATTACAAAAAGAAGTGACGATAATGAATCTCCTTGAAATATCCCACGTTTAATGCCAACCTGCCCCACCTCCTCTCTGTTTGCTGTCAGCACCGTTTTCCATTGAGCCATACTTGTCTCCAAAAGCCCTACCACATTCTCAGCAACCTTCATCATCAATAGTGTTTCACGTATCCATGAATGAGGAACCATGTCATAAGCCTTTCTGTAATCGATCTATGCTACGCTCAGATTCCTCTTCTTCTTCTTCTTCTTCTTCTTATTATTATTATTATTATTATTATTATTATTATTATTATTATTATTCTTCGCATCCTGCATTATTGTTTTATCAATTAGTAGTTGCTCTTTAGTACCTCTCGAGCCTTTCCGACATCCCTTTTGTTCTTCAGGAAAAACACCATTTCTCTCTAGATATTCATAAATTTTCTCTGCAAATATTCCAGTCAACAGTTTCCGCATCAATGGCAGACATGTAATTGGTCTATAATTATTGGCATCTGTTCCTTTTGCAGGATCTTTCCTAATCAGTGTTGTTCTTCCCTTCACAAGCCAATCAGGGACATCTCCCGACCCTTTGCAGAGCAGCAGCTATAGGTGAATAAAGGCATGGAAACTGTTTAAACCAGAAACCCATCACTCCATCTGGACCAGGTGCCTTCCAGTTTGTCATCCTTCGTATGGCAGCCTTAACGTCATCGATGGTTATCTCAACGTTCTTCATCTGCTGCATTTCTGATAGCCTTTCTCTGACCTCTCCCAACCAGCTAGCCTTCTCATTATATCGCCTTTCGACAGACCAAATCCCACCCTAGAACTTCCTTGTATCTTTTGCATTTGGAGTGTTGTTATTTCCTGCCTGTTTACTACCATTTAATTCTTTATACAGCTGAGACTGATTGTTCTGGAAAAGGTTGTTCTGCCAAAATACAACACCTTTTCCAACAAAGTTCCTAATTTTCATACCCCCATTGTGGACCTTCTCTTTCAACATTGTTAGAACGTTCATCGTTCCTTTTTCCAGCAATCTATACCTCCTGGCTTTCTGTCCTAGTTTAACTCCTTTTCTTATTTCTTCGATTCTACCAATGTCTTTCCACCACCGTTTAATGCTTTCTTCAAGCCGCCTCTGCCAGTGTTGCCTTCTATTCTTCATTTCTCCCTTTTCTTCTGTAATAATCCAAGACAGTTCGCAATAACGTATGATGCTGCATGCAGAAGCTTGTTAAGTTCCGTAATCGATATGTTCTTATGATGTTGGGAATTACTCCTTGAACTATTTTTACCTCGTCTTTCACCTTCTGCCTATCACTACTCTTCATACTTGAAATCTCTATGTTATCGTATCTAAGAAGAACTTCTCTTAACTTCTGAAGTACTTCTTTTTCTACAGAAGTTCGAACTTCATCTGCACTTCTCCATACATCTGCTTCTTTCACTGGCTCCATTGTTTCAGAGTCAATGATCTCATCTGCCTTAGATCCTTCAAACTCTTTCTCATTACTTCCCCTAACATAGGATTCCATACCTCCTCAGTCGTCCGCTTCCCATCATCGCTTACATTTCCCTTCTGCACTTCCACTCTCTCAGTTCTTTCATCAGAGCTAGTTTCATCAATTTTACTTTCGTTATTCATTTCATTCCTAACCATCCATTCAATCTCTTCTCTTGCAATCACTGAAAATAGGTTGTTATTTTTAATTTATTTTAACTGGGATACCAAACTCGCGACACTTCTAGCTCCTCGTCCTCTTGATTCCCATTCTTCCTTCACTTTTCGGATATATCCACCAGATTTGGTACTTCCACTTCATTCCCACAGTACTCTTCTTTCCTCATCCGTCCACGTTTTTTTTACATTTCCTGTTCCAACTCCTTTCGTGTCTTGGGACCCTCTCTGGCAATTCTCACTCCCTCTATATCCAGCCACATCCTCAGAATTTCGAACAGTTGTATGATGACGACAGAACCCACCCTGTTGACCAGTGGGACACCTACCTGACGTGAGACCATCACAAGATGTTCTAGCCTCATTCACGTCATTATTTTCAAAATTTTGATTCGACATTCTCCCATAAATGGGGTTAGTGAATTTAAGGTTACACCACCACTGATAGTTTTATCGAGACATTATCTCTAGGAGGGTTCCCCACCAAGGTCAAAGATCCCCTCCCGACCTTTTTCCTCCATCACCACCACTATTCCCATTACCACCACCAACAACAATAGAAATAAAATCTATAATGATAATAGCAACACTAATATCGGTAGCAATAATATTAACAGCAAAAGCAACAATAGCAATGACAGCAAAAAACAACACCTACCATTACAGCTACAGTAATAATAAAAACATACCACCACTACCACCACCACTACTACTACTAGTAATAATAATATTAGTGATAATAGTAATAACCAATAAAGTAAATTTTGTTTTTTTTAAATAATAATAATAATAATAATAATAATAATAATTTCAGTTAGAAAAGCTTACTTTGTTCGTTTTTTTTGTTTGTTTTTTTTTAAACTCCTCTGCCAATGTTGCTTTTGGCCAGAAAAATGTACACAAAAACAGAAACATAAAACATTCAAACATGTGAAATAAAATTCCTTGTTTAACCATGAATTTCAAGTTCAAATTAAAATTTCGGTTAGAAACTCTTACTTGTTTCGTTTGCTATTTTTTAAACTCCGCTGCTGTTGTCGCTTTTGGCCGGAAAAAATGTACACAAAGACAGAAACATAAAACATCCGAACATGTGTAAGACAATTCCTTAATAATAATAATAATAATAATAATCATAATCATAATCATAATACTACTACTACTACTAATAATAATAATAATAATAATAATAATAATAATAATAACAATTACTCCCCACTTCACTTAAAAATTCACTAAAATTCATAAATTCAACAACTTTAATAAAATGTTCAATATTTATTAACTAATGATCACGTAGTATGATGAACTACCCCTCTGTGGAAGACTGTTCCATTGGACTGCTTCTAGGTTGAATACAACATGGTAGCCTGTAAATCCAATGGAAACAAGTTCTTCTTGAGCCGTCAATATAAATAATCAAATTCTACCCAATTTTACACCATTAACGATAACTATACTACCATGTGATATTCATTAACCCTTATCCTTGAGTAGCCTTTGGGCCTTGATAATGGTGACTCTCAAGTAAAAAAAAACAACTTGTCAACACAATTGCAGACTCTCGACCAGAGGACGTCAAACATGACTCATCTCTCTATTTTAGTGATGGCAGGTGGTGCCACAATTTGTCTTATAAAAATGGATGCACATAATATCTCCTCTGTTTTTAAGTCCAGAATTGTGAATTCAATTCCATAGCAAATAGCTCATTCACATTTCACGCAAACACACTCTATTTGGTACATATATAGCTTTTTCTTTTTACATACACGCACGTAATCACATACGCACATGCATGTGTATACACTCACACATACATACACACACATGCACATACAGGCATACACACACGCATGCACATACACCATTTACTGGCTCTTTTTTGTTAGCAGACCCAATATCTTCTTCATGGCCTGAAACCTGAAAAAGGTTGAAGGTTACATTGACTGTTGTGTAACTCACACTCCGGATGAGAATGTTAGTCTGATTAATCCAAAGAATACAAGGCAAGACTTTCTTTGTCGCCATCTGAAAAATCATGAACGAACTTGTGCAGTAGGATGAAAAAAAAATGAGCATTTTTACAAAATTGGAGTAGACTCTTTTTCTTAGAAAAAAGTTTTGCTATTATTTTCAGGTGTTTGCATTTACCTGACTCATGCTTATGCAAGAGATGCCATATTGCTTGAACGCTTGTGCATTCACACTCATAAAACAGTTCTTAAGTTGAAGCACTTTGTGACAATCATACAAGAAATGCCCTCTTTAATAGACTGTGATGTGAGACTGTTGATTGGGTATGATTGCCCCGTAGAGGATCATCACAGGAGACCATGGTATCAAGACTGCACTGAAGTGGAGCATTGTTGGAACTGCAACGCCCACCTTAGACTCAAACGTCATTGGTTCTTATCACCAAATATCTGGCAGAGAATTTCCACTCGTTATTGTCCTCACTTACAAAAATTGAAGCTGACTTTGCAGATGCCAGATTGAAAAAGTCCAAGAATAGAAACCATAACGTTCAGGAAGAATTCCACTGTATGACAAAAAAGATGTAAATTTTGGTAACAAATGCACTAAGAAGTACTCTATGAGAGAAACAGTTCTACAAATATAAACATTTCAGATACAATCAAAGAAATTTTGAATATAAAAGAAAAAAAATGGTTGACGTTGAAGCAGAAAATGCTGCAAACACAACTTGGCAGATTTTAATAGCAGCTGCTCCGACGAACTCCAAGCCCTTGTAACCCCTCGACATAAATACCCCTAACAAATCTAACAATCAGCAAAATCCCACCCCTACACAGTAGAGATCCCCAGATGTCAAAAAGCCTTCTACTCTAATAGTTTCTTCCCCAGAACTGCTAGACTTTGGAATTTCCTTCTGGGCTCCTGCTTCTCCAACTGTACTGACATGCAGAAGTTCAAGTGTAATGTAAACAGACATCTTGCTACTCAACTCCCTACATAGTATCCCTGCAAATTATATCCCAGATAGTAGCCTCCTACATCAAAGTGGCACTATGTCTTGTTTGGGGTGAAAATGCAATAAAAAAGGATTGCGACTAACAAACTTGTGAAGACAAACATCATCAGAATCAGAAACGGCATCTTCATCCGAACGTGTTTAGACAAACAGAAAAGTCTCAAACATAATGAAATGAAAAATGATGAACAAGAAGGAATTTAGTCATAAACTTTTGTACTTTTCAGTTTAAATTAATTTTACATTTAATACCTTTCGCACTATCAGCCAACCTCTGTCCTATCACCGCAATTTTGAATCCTTATGCCGATTTTACAAGTACTTTGATGAAATGTGATTTGATGAACTCATAGCAGTTGCATCCCGGCAGCATATGTGCTCCTAACTAACCTGACATGCATCAAAATCCCACCCCTTCACTTTTGGGGTCCCTAGATGCTGGAAATCCTTTTATTCTAATGATTTCTTCCCTCAGACTGCTAGACTTTGGAATTCCCTCCCTGTTTTCTGCTTTCCTAACTGTATTAACCAGCAAAAGTTTAAATATAATGGGAACAGACATTTCACTGCTCAACCCATGATCCCAAATAGTAGCAGCTTGCATTTCGAGTTGCAATATGTCTTGTTTGGCGTGAAAACGAGTAAAGAATAAATAAATAAGGATTTTTTGCTGAGAAGAAGTTTCCTTTCAGCAAACTTTAGTTGTAAAAGCTCATCTGATAGAAAATATTGACAAAATTCTGTGACCACAAATATTTGCGATTCTCCTCAATTTGAATAATGCTGAAAATGATTAGCGCCACCAATTTGCTATATTTAAGAACTTCCCGCAGAGTTTAGAACAGTATGCATCTCTTTTATAACATTTTTTTAATAAGGCAGTCACCACTTATCAAGGCTTAGAGGCCATCCAAGGATAAGGGTTGATGATCAGTAATGGTGGAAATTGAGTAGAAATTGATTATTTACAAGAATAGTCCAACAAGAACTTGTTTACATTGTACATGAAAACGACCATGTTATAGTCAGTTGGGAAGCATTCCAATGATATTGTGTCCCACAGAGTGGCAGCTGTTGGCAAGAAGCTTTGCTCATGGAACTTTTGTTTAGTTTCAGGTACAGATAGATAATAAAGGAAATTATTGGCAGTGGTTGTAGCTAGGCAAGTGTTTGCTGTGAATGACTTACAGAAAAGGACCATAGATTGAAGCTCAGTCGAGCACCTGCCATGAAAATAACGATAGAGAAGAAAGAGACTCGCTACGTCACGTCACTTCTGTGAGAAAGAGGTGGAAGGGAGGAAAAGAGGACAACACTCTCCCCCCCCACTAGATGTTTATTACTGACAGAAGACACTGGCTTACAGCTTGAAGATCTTTTTAAGGCCATGGAAGAGAGGGGCCTGTAGAGCGAAAGGGTTAATTTGGTCCGAGCAACCCGCCCGACGATAATGACAATACAAGTTTTTTTTTTTTTTTTTTTTTTTTTTTTTTTTTCCCCACTGAAAAACCTGTGCCCACGGACTTCAAAGCTTGTAATCCTTCATTTTCTCACCATTGTTACGGTAGGCAACATTTAATTTTCCTTTATATTTTAAACCACAGTAAGTTTGTTTTCTTTAATCCCAGATATTCTATTCTGATTCAAAAAAAGTCATAAAGAAAACGAAACTGCAAGTATTTTATCGAAAGGGAAGTAACTCCGTTTATACTAAAGCATTAATTATCTCCCTTTGTCTGCTCAAAATTCAAAGAAAGATTTTATTTGTGTTGTTTTTAGTTTTAAACGAACGTTAATATTTCCTTAAATATTAAAATCAATATTTTATTTTATAGCGTCATGTAATAAAAACGTTAAGTAGAACGACGTTTTTTTCTCAACTAAATTTACAACTAACAACACCAAGGTACCGTCCTTCGCAAGAACGCATACGAACAGAAAAAAAGGTGCTTGTTAAAATAGATCACTTGGTACTTCTACAGTTTATCGCAGAAAATGTAGACACAATTTTTTTCGCTCACCTGTCTTTAAAATCCGAGGGAGAAATCAGTATTTCAAACTATGGCCGAAGTTAGAAATAAATAATAAAAAAAACTAAACTAAATATTAATTACTTAGGGGAAGAACTATGAAAAAAAGTAAATAAATAACATTAGTTACTTTTATTTTCTCTACCGCTCTCCCTCGACCCAGGACTGTACCCTAATAAACAAAGTCTCTGACGGCATAGATACAGCACTTTTCCTCGACACTATCACACAAGTGCATGTATTTGGTGACTTCAATGTCCACCACAGAAACTGGCTTGGACTTTCTACTTACACAGACGCAGCTGGTAGCACAACACATAGCTTCTCTATATCGTATTCCCTATCACAGATGGTTATGTTTCCAACCCGTTTCCCTGACCAGCAAAAACAACACACATCACTTTTAGATTTGTTTCTGACCACAGTTCCCGATGATTGTGTTACGAATGTCCACAGCCCACTTGGGAATGCTGATCATGCAGTGATAATAGTTGAATTCGCCCTAAACTCTAGAGCCAAAACTGAAGAGCCATTGCTCAAAACAACTGTGGTACCAGTTTTCAAGAATTCTGGCGAAAGAACTGACCCAGTAAATTACCGCCCCATTAGCCTCCTCCCACTTTTCGCCAAAATATTTGAGTCCATAATTAACCAAGCTCTAGTCCATCACCTTACAGATGCTAAACTTTTGACCGACCAACAATAAGGATTTAGGCAAGCCCGTTTCACAGCAGACATCCTAACTGTAATCTTTGAGCCATTCACTGGACAAAGCAGGAGAGTGTAAAGCGGTAGCTCTAGATATATCTAAGGCTTTTGACAGGGTATGGCATGAAGGTCTTCTAAGGAAAATCAGATCATACGGTATCACTTGTAGAATACTTAACATAATTAAATCCTTCTTAGATAAAAGAAAAATCCAGGTTGTCCTCTTTGGTCGTACATCTAAACAATATAATATAAATGTGGGTGTGCCTCAGGGGTCTATTCTTGGCCCTCTGTTATTTCTAATATTCATAAATGACCTCCCTGACAAAATTGTCTGTGAGATGGGTATATATGCTGATGACACCACGCTCTATAACAGACATGACAGGAAAACAAATGAACACATATCTAAAGAAATGGCAAAAACACTAGAGGAAACATAAGTTGGAACAATTACATTGAGGACATTGCAAGGACCACTACGAAAAAGGTAGGCTCTCTCTACTGTGCTAGAAAGCTACTAACGCCCAAGAGTATCCTATACCTCTATAAGGCCACCATTCGCCCATGTATGGAGTATTGTTGTCATATTTGGGCTGGTGCATCTGCTACTAGTCTCTCACTCCTAGATAAGGTTCAAAAGAGAGTTGCCAACCTGATAGGTCCTGAACTGTCATCTAAGCTTCAGCCTCTGTCCCATCGACGAAATGTAGTATCCCTCTGCCTGTTCTACAAGTACTTTAATGGTGAATGCTCCAATGAACTGCAAGCACTTGTACCCCCCCCCCCCCCCCGATGTAAAAACCTCTGACAAATCCGACAAGCAGCAAAATCCCACCCCTTCACATTTGAGATCCGTAGATGTAAGAAAGCCTTCTACTCCCCAGAACCGCTAAAAAATAAAAAGTAAATAAAGTGAAAGAGAACATATATCCATAATTGTTTAATTGAAAATATTTCCATTTAATTAATGAAAACGGGAAAGTTTTTCATGAAACATATATTTTTTTAATTAAAAACAGAAAATGAAAATGACATATTCATAATTGTCTAAACTGGGTGAGCGCCATTTGAAAACCAAAACATTTACTGTATAAAAATTTATCAAAATATAAATGTAAAAACATTTATTGAAAAGTTTGCCTAAGAAAATATAATTTTGATAAAACAATTTTGTGGTGAAAGCAACATAATTTATAAAATAGATTTTTTTTTCGAACAAATAAATAATTTTAATGAAACATTTTGAATTAAAGCAACTTTGAAGGGTCAACAACAAAATAATTTAAATGAAACCGAAAAATCATCTAATTTAATTTTTTTGTTTTTTTGTTATTGTTGTGGTGGCAACCACTTATTTGCATATGTGAATAACATAACACTATAAATGGCAAGCCTAGGTTGGCCTTGGGGTGTCTTACTAAAATGCCACCAGAAGTGACGCCGAAGAGCGTACATGTCCTCCCACCAAGACTCTCTGACTCGACACCGTCATTTGTACATATTGTAAATATACGTTTTTTTTAATACACTTATTATTGCGTTATCTTGTTGTTTGCGTCTTCATTGTATTTCCTTACTAATTATTGTTCAACCTGGCAACCACAACAGTTATTTATTCCATGCTTCGGTCATAGTTTAAAATACTGATTTCTCCCTCGGATTTTAGCGACAGGTGCGCGAAAAAATAATGGTGTCTCTATTTTCGGCGATACACTGTAGAAGTACTGATGACTTTTTAAAAATATGCCATTTTAAGCAAGAACAATATTATGTACTTAATTGTCATGTCGTAAATATTATTATGTCCCAAAATTCCAAAAAATCATTGAGTAGAAAGTTGTTAATAGTGAAAAATAATTTTTACAGAAAATTGGGTAAAATCGCGTTTTTCTTAGACGTTATATAGTAAACGGTAGGAGTCTACATGCAGGGAACATAACTCTGAAATTAATATTTTAGATTACTTGTGTCATGGCCACACTATTTGTTGTCTATAGCGATAGACTTCTTTTTTTTTCACTAAAACACAATAGCAGTTGTTTTACTCAATGAATTTTCGTAAATTTTGGATATATTACTATTTCCTACATGATAATTACATACGTATTGTTTTCGCTTAACTCATAACTAGTTGATATCTTAATTGTTTGTTTGTTTTTGTAAATCTACTCCTTATTCCTCGGTGAACAACCATACTCTCCAGACTTCTCATCTACCAACTCACACGTTTTCAAGCATTTTGACAACTTTCTGTGTGAGAAATGCTTCAAAAACTTAAGCAATATCAAAAACGCCTTCAGCGATTTCATCGCCACCAGAACGCAAGATTTTTGGGAATACTTTATAAGAGAGTGAAAGCTTGTCACTATTTCTACTCCTGGCAATATGACGACCATTGGACCTATGATAATAAAACTCCCACCTCTAAGGAAAAAATTAAAAGAAGAAACAGAAGACATGAACAAATTCCGCCAATACATCACAAGAGATACAATTACAGATTTGAATAATTTAATTTTTGCAGCTGCCAAGACAGCAAGTATGAAGTTTGCAGTAGAAAAAAGCTAGAAAAGGAAATAGACCGACAAAACCTGAATAAGAATTCAGACCAGAAACAAACTTAAAAAAAAAGAAGTCAAAGCAGTAAACAAGATGGAAACAAACTTAAAAAAAGATGAAAAATGAAAATATGTAACTTTCAGGATGAGGTTAAACAAGAAACATGAAGAACTAAAGTCAAAAATAGCAGCAAGAGAAGAAAGAGTAAGAGGATATAGATACAAATCAGAACAGCAAAAACAGTACTTTTGAAAACAATGAAAGTCAATTCGACCAAAATGTAAATGGAAGAAAAACAAAAACAGATAAACTGGACCCAACAGAAACAAAACTCTACTGAAGCAAGATGTGACTCAACCACTTATGATGGTTGAAAATTGCCCCAAAAGGGGGCGAATGAGAGCTGAATTAGACCTTTTATTTATATAAGTGATCCTGGGGTACTAGCAGATGTTCTTGCTGAAAAAACGGTTTGATCGCTGTTACAAAATACATGAAGGAAAAACAATTTATATTGTTTTGTGAATAGAAGTGTTTTGTATTATCAACCCATGTTTTGTCTTTGAGGTGACTTTAAGGTCAAAGCCGAGATTTGGCCTATGTGGGAAACCAGATAATGATAAAGTTTGGTTTCTGTCAGGGAAATCACTTAGTTAATATACATAGGTGATGTGACCAATTAGTCAATCAAAGCAAATCAGAGTATGGCATAATGAACAGGGGTTGGTTGGATGAGAAACCTAGATTCGCCAAACTTCACTCCAAACCTTTCTTTAAAAGGAGCTGCAGAGCAGTGTTAGTAGCAGTTGGGAGTTTGCAGTTACAGTTGACAGTTGCAGTTGGATCCATCATCACAATGTGCCACACATCCCCCATTCATTGACCGACCGATAAAGAAAGAAGAGAATCGGTTGTTAAAAATGAAAAGGTCTCATTTGAGTTACTATTGAGTAAACTGCCGGTGAAGAAAAAATATGCCATATATTTTTATTTTATTTTTCTCCTGTTGATAATTGTACATAAATAACATTTTCTTTGTAAACAGAATTATTTTAATTAATCCTTACAACGAAACCAAAACTCAGATTTGATTATACGTCGCTTGTCAACTTGTGAATTACTGCAGTTGAATGATACTAATTTGAAGTAATCTTTTTTCAGCAAACAGCCAGTAAGACAAAAAGATTACCAAACTATTGCCCTGCATATGGTCCATAGCTCATATCCTCCTTGGAGACTTTGAGTCATATGTATTGGACTTTTTCTTTTATTTTTTTATTTTTTTATCTTCATTTGCCAACCACTACTGAGGCAAGAACTACAGGAATCTCACAGCAACCCTGTCATCATAGAAGCGGCTGAGACTGTGCTGTTGGGCTTCCGTGGGTGTTCAAATCAGAATCACCTAGAACTAAACATGTGTACTAGTGAACACTACAGTCTTTATCATATTATCTCTTGGACTGGAGGAGGCCGGGTCTTCATCATCTTATAAAGATATGAAAAGAACGATAGAATCACAATAGAAATGGCTGAAAGACATGAGAGAACAGTTACAGTAAATTGAAAAAGGAACAGAGGATGAAATCAGCATGAAAACACTCAAAACAGCCCTAGGAGAGCATCAGGTCATGATGAAATACATGCATACTAGTTTTAAAAATTCACAACACTACATGAAAGGCTAATTCAAAAACTGAAAAGATGTATCCATGTGGAATAAGACAAGAAAAGGAAAATGGGGGAAAAATCAACTACACAGACGATTCATAAGGATGATAAAAGATAAGATTCACAAAAACACTTGGACATGGCTACAAAAAGAACACCTAAACAGAGAAACTGAATCCCTAATAACAGCTGCACAAAATAACATGATTAGAACCAACTATATCAAAGCTAAGATCAGCAAGGCACAAGTAAACTGTAAATGCAAACTGTGGACAAAGAGACGACACAATAAACCACATAATAAGTGAATGCAGCAAACTAGATTAAAAAGAATATGAGAACAGACACAATTAAGTGAGAAAGACAGAAGACTGGGAATTATGCATACAAATGGATCTTGAACACCCAGACAATTTGTTCAAACACAAACTGGTAGCAGTACTTGAAAACAGAAATCACAAATACTATAAGACAGATTACAAACAGATAAACTCATCCAAGCAACGAGACCAGATGTTATAATAGTTAACAAGAAGAAAAAGTCCTGCCAGATTGTAGACTTCATTATTTCAGTAGACCACTGAAGTAATATTAAGGAAATGGAAAAGCAAAGCAAATACATGGAACTAGCTAAAGAACTGGGGGATATAAAAAAAAAAATGAAAAAATCAAGATAACACCAATAAGTATAGGAGTACTAGGTACAATTCCAAAAAAAAAACTTGAAAAAGAATAGGAGAAATTGGAATCAAGGGATGGCTGAGACAAGACAAACAATAGCAATAATGAAAATTACTGAAATATTAAGGAAATACAGAGAGTAATACACATAAGCTACAAACGCTAATATAGAAACTATAACAAAAGTAAAGCAAAAAGGTAGAGGAACACCACATGGAACCAAAAGAACTGAAACTGTATAATTGTAAGACCTCCCCACTTCCAAAAAGAATTATAATGCTGACATCAACTTATATCACACCAAATAGTTGAGAAGGAGGACGGAAAGACAGAAGAGAGAGAACACAAATTAGATCACCAGTGGATGAGTGTGAGAAGGGCTGAGGCCTTGGGGAGGCTTGTTGCCACCTGAGTTCCTGAGATGATCAATGGTTGCTGCCAATGAGAAATAATAGCGAGCTGTAATAATGCAAACTCATTTGCAAAGTTTACTGAAAGAAGTAGAGAGTACTGGAATTATGGGGAGACTTGTTGTCACCAAGTTTCCAGGGTGCACTACTGTTTGTTGGTAGTGAGCAATCTCTGATGATGACTTGTGTGAGAACTCTTAGTAAGTAAATAATAATGTTAACTACCCCCCCCCCCAAAAAAAAAATAGTGGTGTCAGCATCTACTAGGACCACACCAAATAGTCGAGGTGTCGAGGAGGATGGAAAGACAGAGGGAGAAAGCACTAATTCGACCTCCACTGGATGAGTGCGATTGCCATCCAAATTTCAATGAAGACCAATAGTCATTGGCAGGGAGAAATCAATGGTAATTGTCTGTTGTGATGATGCAAACTCCTTTGCATATCGACAGAGGTGAAAAGTACTGAAAATCTGGGGAGATTTGTTGTCATCTTAACTCCAGGGAACACCACTAGTTGTTGGCAATGAGCAATCTATGATGATGACCTGTGTGAAAACTCCTAGTGAGTGCAAATAATAATAATATTGCCATCCAAATTCCAGTGAAGACCAATGGTTGTTGCCAATGAGAAATCAATGGTAAGTGGTTGTTGCGATAATGCAATTCATCTGCAAAGGTTATTAAAAGAAGTAGAAAGCACTAGAAATCTGAGGAGACTTGTTGTCACTCAGACTACATTCATAACCTGAGTTCCATCTCTCTTTTATAGATATTGACAGTGGGAGACTCTAAAAAAACAACCCCTGTCATGGATGTGCATCAGAAGCAGAGATGTGTCATTGAATTCCTGGCAAAAATACATTGAAAATGTAGAAAATAAAATTCTGGAGCACAAAGGTTACTTGTTTTAATGTTACCACTCCAATTTTCGTAGCTCTTCAACTTTTTTTGTTAAAAAAATAGAAGGTTTTATTTTTGGAACTACTCTTTATTCAAGTTTAATTGCTAACTATTAAAATCAACTAATCATTATACTTTGAAATGTAAAAATGAATAATATTAAAACTAACCTACAGCTGGACAAAATTGCCAAAACATTAACAGCAGCAGCTGATCGATTTAATGGCTGGACTTGTGGCGTTAGTCAACAGCTGGATGAAGTCACGCTAGTTATGACTGTAGATATATTGACTTGTTAAGTTAGACAAATTGCAACAAGCACACTGTTGCCAAATAGCAAGTAATTTAATATGGTCAAGGGGAAAGGATTCAGGTATGAATTGCTATCTAAATAGGTATTGGCAGAGTTCCTGGTGGCAGGAACAGATACTACACTTTGAATTATGGTCACCATCATATCATATGAATCCAAAGATTCTATTGTTGGCATTGGTTTCCTTGATATTTTTTTAGTCAGAATTCTTTCTAGAAAGACATTGAGAACTTATGGGAGGGACCAGGTGAAGGTTGCCAACATCCTAAGTAAAAGTGATTTTTGTGGAATGAACTGGATTCGGACTTGCAACACCTAGGTCGTCAGTCCATCTTGTTAACCACTTGACCAAGATCACCTTCCTTATAAGGCAATGAAAAAAAAAAAAAACTTGGAATATATAGCCCTTTTTCCATGTTTCTTTCCTTTCAGGGTTTTACATATCAAGTAAGACTTTTTTGTATTATTATTTTAAAAGAGACAACAAATATTTTTCCATTTTAATTTTTTACTATCGTTTGGATGATAACTTTAACTTTGCCATCCATTCAATAGAATAATTATAGAATAGTTTCTCAACTAGAGACCCGCTTTTTTGTATGTTCTATTTAAAAAAAAATCTTTTTGTATTAGGTTGTCCAGAAAATAATGGCTAATTTTAGAGAAAAAGGATTTATTAATCAAATAGGTCACACTAGACATTGAAATTAGTCAAAGTATGATCCTTGAACAACCATGCATTTTTGCCATCTATCAACTAGATCATTTATGCCTTGTTGATAAAAATTCTTTGGCTTAGATGCTAAGAAATCTTTGAAAAAAGATTCAGCCTCTGCATTAGATCTGAAAGTTTTGTTGCTTAAAAAAGCGGCTAAATGCTTGAAAAAATGGTAGTCCGTGGGTGAAAGATCTGTCTGTGAGTTTCTGCAGTGTCATTCTCGCAACATGAGGCCGCGCATTATCGTGGAGCAGGATTGGACCACGCCTATTCACTAATGCAGATCTCAATTTTTGTAAATGATGATGCATTTCTTCGAGTTGATTGCAGTAAACCTCTGCCGTGATGCTCTGATTAGCATCCAGAAAGCTGTAATGAATAACACCAATTGCACACCACCAAACAGTCAGCATGATCTTCTGTTGGTGAAACTTTGGTTTTGGAAAATGTTTTGGGTGGTTCATCACAATCAAGCCATTGACCTGATCGTTTTCGATTATCATAAAGGATCCACTTTTCGTCACAGGTGGCCATTAATGTTTCGCAAAAAGAGCATTGAACACACTTCAAAACGTCGAGCTTGTTAATTTTCATTGAGCTCATGTGGGACCCATTTGTCGAGCTTTTTCACCTTGCCAATTTGCTTCAGATGGTCCGACACTGTTGAACTGATGATACCAAGTTCCCGAGACATTTCCCTGACACTTTGCCATGGGTTTTGCTCAACAATGGCTCTCAAAGTTTTATTGTCAAGATTAGATGGCCGTCCTCTACCTTCTTCATCTTAAAGGCTCTCATCACCACTACGAAATTTCTGAAACCACCTTCGTACTGTTCTATCACTTGTGATGCCTTCTCCCCATGCCCTATTGATATTTGCAGTTGTTTGAGAAGCATTGTTACCAAGCTTAAACTCATGCAGGAAAAGTAATCGTAAGTCTTCTTTTCTCATATTCCAAATTATGGGCTCATTCGCTCATAAAACGTTTTCTGAAAGAAAAGAGTAAGAAATTATTAAAGAGCACATATAAATCAATAATCATGTTGATGTTTACCTGAAATATAATAAAAACCCTATGATAAAATCCAATTTCAAAACAGACTTCCTGAAATGGCCATTATTTTCCGGACAACCTAATAATTAGTTCTTAAGGTCCATTGTTTACCCTTGCTTTGGGAACTAAAAGCAGATAGCATTTTATTTCTTTTAATGAAACTTGACTAAATTGATAAACTTTTCTCGTCTGGTTTTCATTTGCTCCTTTTTTATATTTTGCTTCCTTTTTGTTTGTTGTCATTTTGCTTTTATTCATGAAACATTGCTTTATTTTTTTCTCCATTTTTACGAAATATTTGTTACAACAAAAAGACATATTTTGGTAATGGCAACTACAAAAGGTTCATTGTCAGACAGTGTCTAAGGAAACCCTTAGGTCCTTATCGAAGCATGCCCTGTTTAGAGGACAGTCTGTGAAAATGTGTGCAATAGTTTGCATGTCAGTGCCACAGAAACACCGATCATCCTATACATAGCCCCACTTGTGCAGGTTGTTTTGTGTTTTTAAAACTTGAAAGATGCAATGAGACTAAATACTTGTGGTAAATGTGTAACAGCACATATGGGCGGTGAGATGCAAATATTGAACCATGTGTGAAATAACATCATTGTAAGGAGAAAGAAAAAGATTATAAAAAGGGGAGAGAGCACGTTAGAGAAGACGATCATGTTAGAGACGTCAGTAACGTCACAGCCATAATGAGAAGTTATGTGTGGCAGGAGAATGAGGAATAAAGGTCTATTCTTAAAACCTGAAACAGGAGTCGAAGTTCTTTTCTTTTTTTCCTATTCTTTTTCACCTAAGCGACTGAGTCTGCAACGTGTGGGTCCAGAATGTATACATGTTATCACATGTGTGTAAAACGTGTGTACTACATTACAAACGGTCTTCAATTGGTTCCCTAAAAAAATATTGAAATAAAATCTGAGAGTCATTATGTCTACCCACCATTTTACGGAACCCTCAAACTAACTTTTCCCTTGGACATCAAAAGAGCAGTGCAAAACAGACGATTTACATTTGAACTGCTGAGTGGCAGTTTTGGTCAAGTCTTCAGCATCTTTTTGTTGCCGTTATGATCATCACACCATTTATTTTTTTTACTTAGAAGCTATATACTTACAATTAGGTGGAACGATAAAATTGTCGCCCTAAAGAAAACAATGTTACAGCTTTATTTTAAAACTTTTATTGAAAAAATCAATTCAGACCCGACGGGCCCGCAACAATAAGAAATAAGATGGGTATACAATAAAAATAAAAATGGTTTTATTTAAAAATACATATCTAAGAAAAGAGCTGTCGTCATCGACGTCGGCAACGACGATGATGATATAGACAGTATCACTACTGCTAATTATAGTGAATAGGAACAGAGCTGCTGTAGATGATGATAATGATGATGGCAATATTGGAAGGTTACCAGCCATCTTAAATCATTAAAGGTCCGTTTGTCAGTGCATAATGAGATGAGCCATAAGTGTTTGGAATGTAACAAACATTATTTGGCCTTGGTGCTAGCAACAGAGCTGCTTCTAATACTGTATCGGCAGATATAACAGGAGCTGATGTTGGTGCAGATGGATTATTGCTCGTTGTAGTCGTCAAATTGCAGCTGAATGGGCATCACTATTACTGCTGTTTGTTATTTTGTTTGTTAGGCAAACAAAGTTCTGCATTGACCTTACAAAGATTGTGGTTCAGGGTTGTCTCGTTTGCAGGAAGTTCTTCCCATTGGTTGCAGTTATTTGTTAACCTGCAGAATTTTTTATATTTACCCTCTACACGGAACATAGTAAAGCCCAGTGGTTGCATGCGAAGGTATGGCTCAGAATAGGCAAAACATGGTGCAGAAGAAACAGTGCTCTTTTCACTCCACTGATTTGTTGCTCTGCACCTAGAACGTCATTATTGGCCACATACAGATGCAGAGACAACCGTAGGGCAATGGACCCTGATGTCAACTTCTGAATTTTCATCAGAACCATGTTTGCAGGACAGTTCTGACATTACCACATTGCCATCCCCTTAGCAAAGAAGAGTTGAACTTTAAAGGAGGGGGGGGGGTGCTGCTGCTGGATTGCCATATCGCCTATGAAATATGAAAGCATGAAAGCAAATGCTAAACGTTACTTCTTAGAGTTAGCAAGTTTTTGACATAATGGCGTTAAATCCAAATATTTTCAATCAATGGAAATCTTTCCAAAACCCAAAAAGTAACACTTATATGTGAATGTAGTAAGCTACTGCAAACATAGAAGACTTTCTCAAGAAAATCAGTTTTAGATAGACTTCACCAGCCAGCCCAAATGAAAATAACATATTCTCCACAAACCATCCCATGGCTTTTGCAGTCCGGCATAGCAAGGCAAAATACATAGAAGCTTCAGCTCACACATATCTAAACACACACACACACTAACAAGCAAGAACAAGGTGAACCAACACACATACATACACAATACCACGCTGCCAAATACTTACATATGCATATTACTTTTTTAACAGATTGACTTGGGACTGCTAATAACTCAACTTTTTTATGCAACACATACTATTTTTCATTATTGAAAGCAATTTTATATTCTGATGTCTTTTTCTTATAAAAATGTTTTGTTAGAAATTTCGTTTTCCTCAATTTTTGCATTTACAAAATTGTTTATATTTTAAGTAGCACTTGCTATCTGGTGACCCTTGTATTATTTTAATGTTTCATTTTATTTTCATTTTTATATACATGCTCCAATTATATACTTCATTTTCTTTCTTCACTAAAGCAAAAACATTTACAACCCAATTCATTTTAAATGTTAATGTGGTTCTTGGCTATACACAAAGACGCTATTGTCATCCAAGATGGTCTCTACCAAGGCCAGCAACCATACTGCACTGCTACTGCTAGCACCAGTCGATATGGAGTCGTTGCCATTGTCAGAGTGGTGGGTTGCTATGCTACCTGACGACGATGGTTGGATGCATCTGAGTAGAAAAAATGTATCCCTTTTTATAAGGTTGCAAGCTGCTGCTGTGATGTCACCAGATTGGTTGGCGCAGAGGAAGATGCGTGCAGGGAAAATTGCTAACAAAATAGATTGTTATATTTTACTGATGGACGTATAAACCTTTTATCCACTTATGTCGTCACCAGGAAGCCAGGTTCTTGCTTGTCTATGGACACAAATCTGCTTGGACAACAATGTTGATTGATAAAATTTATCTTTTCTTTTTTCCTGAGATTCCAACAATAATAATAAATATGGGCGGAATGTAATTTACTAAAACTCTACAAAACGAGTTGCACATAGGGAGAAACCTCACACAGGAACACGTTGGTTAGCCTTGAGTATTAATTATAACATGCTAAGTATTAATTATAACATGCTAAGTATTAATTATAACATGCTAAGAGGCATTAAAATACAAAGGAATCGATTATTCTGAGGTATGATCCAACGTTTTAAGCCGAAAGTTCAAAATAATTGATTACACCGTCCCAATCGTACACATGTTCGAGATGTAATAGTTAAACAGAAGATTTCTCAAGTTATTAAAAAGCATTCTCCAACACGAAAATAAAAACCTATCACAAAAGCACTAATTTTAAAAGTACTATGTAAAGTTAAAAAAAAACAAAAAAAAAACAAACAAACACAAACACACAAATTAAAAAAGACGAAATTAACCCTGAAACTTCTTAATCTTCTTTCTTATCATATCTTTCTTGCAATTCATATATTAAATCCATTGCTCTTTCTACGTTTGGTACAGTTATTTCTCTTTATAGCTCTAAATACTTTCTCATGCCTGAGATTATTGCACCACCATAAAAAAAAACAAGCATTACGATCAGCTCCTGAATGATCAAGTTGCTTGAATCAGGAAGAGCTGATCGACTTCTCCTGATTCAGGCAACTTTTTTGGAGAGGATAAGGAAATTTACTATTGAAAAATTAAACTGACTTAAAAGTAAACACATATTTTTTTCAAAACTTAAGTTTCTTTTTTTGTTTTTAAGTTTGACTTTTTTTTATTATAAGAAATTTAGACCCGATTTCCCATAATTTTAATAGCTGAATATCACAAAGAAAAAAGCGTTTTTAGAATACTTTAAAAGGGGTTAGCTAACCGATATTCGACTGAGGTGAACCTACTGGGGAATGCTGATGGGGCTATCCAGGTATTTTCTTGTAGGTCAGAGTGTTTTTACTCTTGAAATTTAACTCATATTTTAAAAAATTAGTTTCTTTATGTCTGAAAAGAGAATTGTTCCATTTTTCTTTCAAAGATTTTTTAATGAAAAACAACAAACGTTAGGACAGTGCATCTAAATTAAAATTAAATTATTTAAAAAAAATGATGAGATTGTATTCATTACATTGGTTTAATCGATCCCATCAATTGGAATGAAATTATTTTTAAAAAATGATCAAATTGTATTCATTACATTGGTTTAATCGACCACATAAATTGAAATGAAATTATTTAAAAAAAATGATCAAATTGTATTCATTACATTGGTTTAATCGACCCCATAAATTAAAATGAAATTATTTAAAAAAAATGATCAAATTGTATTCATTACATTGGTTTAATCGCCCCATAAATTGAAATGAAATTATTAAAAAAAAAAATGATGAAATTGTATTCATTACATTGGTTTAATCGACCCCATAAATTGAAATGAAATTATTTAAACAAAAAATGATGAAATTGTATTCATTACATTGGTTTAATCGACCCCATAAATTGAAATGAAATTATTTTAAAAAAATGATCAAATTGTATTCATTACATTGGTTTAATCGACCCCATAAATTAAAATGAAATTATTTTTAAAAAATGATGAAATTGTATTCATTACATTGGTTTAATCGACCCCATAAATTGAAATGAAATTATTTTAAAAAAATGATCAAATTGTATTCATTACATTGGTTTAATCGACCCCATAAATTAAAATGAAATTATTTTAACAAAATGATCAAATTGTATTCATTACATTGGTTTAATCGACCACATAAATTGAAAAGAAATTATTTTTAAAAAATGATCACATTGTATTCATTGCATTGGTTTAATCGACCCCATAAATTGAAATGAAATTATTTTAAAAAAAAAATGATCAAATTGTATTCATTACATTGGTTTAATCGACCCCATAAATTGAAATGAAATTATTTTAACAAAATGATCAAATTGTATTCACTACATTGGTTTAATCGACCCCATCAATTGGAATGAAATTATTTAAAAAAAATGATGAAATTGTATTCATTACATTGGCTTAATCGACCCCATAAATTGAAATGAAATTATTTAAAAAAAATGATCAAATTGTATTCATTACATTGGTTTAATCGACCCCATAAATTTAAATGAAATTATTTAAAAACAAAATGATCAAATTGTATTCATTACATTGGTTTAATCGACCCCATGAATTGAAATGAAATTATTTAAAAAAAAAAAATGATCAAATTGTATTCATTACATTGGTTTAATCGACCCCATAAATTTAAATGAAATTATTTAAAAACAAAATGATCAAATTGTATTCATTACATTGGTTTAATCGACCCCATAAATGTAAATGAAATTATTTAAAAAAAATGATGAAATTGTATTCATTACATTGGCTTAATCGACCCCATAAATTGAAATGAAATTATTTAAAAAAAATGATGAAATTGTATTCATTACATTGGTTTACTCGACCCCATAAGTGAAATGAAATTATTTAAAAAAAATGATGAAATTGTATTCATTACATTGGTTTAATCGACCCCATAAATTGAAATGAAATTATTTAAAAAAAATGATGAAATTGTATTCATTACATTGGTTTAATCGACCCCATAAATTGAAATGAAATTATTTTAAAAAAATGATCAAATTGTATTCATTACATTGGCTTAATCGACCCCATAAATTGAAATGAAATTATTTAAAAAAAATGATCTTGTATTCATTACATTGGTTTAATCGACCCCATGAATTCAAACGAAATTATTTTAAAAAAATGATGAAATTGTATTCATTACATTGGTTTAATCGACCCCATAAATTGAAATGAAATTATTTAAAAAAAAAAATGATCAAATTGTATTCATTACATTTGTTTAATCGACCCCATGAATTGAAATGAAATTATTTTAAAAAAATGATCAAATTAAATTATTTTTAAACAGTGATGAAATTGTATTCATTACATTGGTTTAATCGACCCCATAAATTAAATTGATATTTTTTTTAAACAATGATGAAAATGTATTCATTACATTGGTTTAATCGACACCATATATTAAGATGATAGTATTTTAAAAAAATGATGAAATTTATTCATAACATTGGTTTAATCGACCCCATTAATTAAAATTATATTATTGTGTAAAAAATTATGAAATTGTATTAATTACATTGGTTTAATCGATCCCATACATTACAATTAAATTATTTAAAAAAAAATAATGAACTTGTATTCATTACATTGGTTTAATCAGCACCATAAATTGAAATGAAATTATTTTTTAAGAAATGATGAAATTGTGTTTATTTATTGGCTTAATCGTCCCCATAAATTATAATGAAATTAGTTTTAAAAAATGATGAAATTGTATTAATTACATTAGTTAAATCGAGGCATAAATTAAAATGAAATTATTTTTAAAAAATGATCAAATTGTATTCATTACATTGGTTTATTTGACCTTATAAATTGAAATGAAATTATTTAAATAAATGATGAAATTGTATCCATTACATTTTTTTAATCGACCCCATCAATTAAAATCTAATTATTTTTTTAAAAATGATGAAATTGTCTTCATTACATTAGTTTAATCGATCCCATAAATTAAATTGATATTATTTAAAAAAAATGATGACATTTTATTCATTTCATTGGTTTAATCGACTCCATAAATTTAAATGAAATTATTTTAAAAATACGTGATGAAATTGTATTCATTACATTGGTTTAATCGACCCCATAAATTAAAATGAAATTATTTTTCACACAATGATGACATTGTATTCATTGCATTAGTTTAATCGACCCCATAAAGTAAAATGAATTTTGTAAAAAAAAACTAATAAAATTGTAATCATTACATTGGTTTAATCGACCCCTACAATTAAAATTAATTTATTTTATAAAAATGATAAAATTCTATTAATTACATTGGTTTAATCCACCCCATGAATTAAAATGAAATTATTTTAAAAAAATGATGAAATTTTTTTCATTTCATTGGTTTAATTGACCCCATTTATTAAAATGAAATTATTTAAAAAAAATAATGAATTTGTATTTATTACATTCGTTTAATCGACTCCATATATAATAATGAAATTATTTAAAAAAATAACGAAATTGTATTGATTACATTGGTTTAATCAACCCCATAAATTAAAATGAAATTTTTTAAAAATACGATGAAATTTTATTCATTAGATTGGTTTAATCGACCCCATCAATTGGAATGAAATTATTTTTAAAAAATTTATGAAATTGTATTCATTGCATTGATTTAATCGACACCATGAATTAAAATGAAATTATTTTTAAAACATGATGAAATTATATTGATTATATTGGTTTAATCTACCCCATTAATTTAAATTTCAATTATTTAAAAAAAATAACGAAATTGTATTGATTACATTGGTTTAATCAACCCCATAAATTAAATTGAAATAATATTTAAAAAATGATCAAATTGTGTTCATTACATTGGTTTAATCGACTCCAAAAATTAAAATAATATTATTTTTAAAAATAAGTAAATTGTATTAATTACATTGATTTAATCGACACCATGAATTAAAATGAAATTATTTTTAAAAAATAATGAAATTATATTGATTAAATTTGTTTAATCGACCCCATAAATCAAAATGAAATTATTTAAAAAAAAATGATGAAATTGTATTCATTGCATTGGTTTAATCGACCCCATAAATTAATATAATATTATTCTTAAAAATAAATAAATTGTATTAATTGCATTGATTTAATCGACACCATGAATTAAAATGAAATTCTTTTTAAAACATGATGAAATTGTATTCATTATATTGGTTTAATCAACCCCATAAATCAAAATTAAATTATTTGAAAAAAAATGATGAAATTGTATTCATTGCATTGATGTAATCGACCCCATCAACTGATATGAATTTATTTTTAAAAAATGATGAAATTGTATTTATTACATTGGTTTTATTGACTCCATAAATTAAAATGAAAGTATTTTAAAAAAAATAATGAAATTGTAGTCATTACATTAGTTTAATCGACCCCATAAATTAAAATTAAATTGTGTTAAAAAAAAGATGAAATTGTATTCATTACATTGGTTTAATCGACTCCATAAATTAAAATGAAATTTATTAAAAAAATGATTAAATTGTATTCATTGCATTGATGTAATCGACAACATAAAATAAAATGAAATTATTTTTAAAAAAGGATGAAATTTTATTCATTACATTGGTTTAATCGACTCCATAAAGTAAAATGAAATTATTTTTAAAACAATGATGAAATTGTATTCATTACATTAGTTTAATCGACTCCATAAATTAAAATGAAATTATTTTTAAAAAATGATGAAATGGAATTCATTACATTGGTGTTATCGACCCCATACATAAAAATCAAATGATTTTTAAAAAATGATGAAATTGTATTCCTTACATTAGTTTAACAGACCCCATAAATTAAAATGAAATTTTTCTTAAAAAATGATAAAATTGTAATTATTACATTGGTTTTATCAACTAAAATAATTATCAATTAAAATAAATTTATTGTGAAAAAATGATGAAATCGTATTCATTACATTGATGTAATCGACCCCATAAATTTAATCGAACCCATGAATTAAAATTAAATAATTTTTAAAAGAATGATGAAATTTTATCCATTACATTGGTTTAATCGATCCCATAAATTAAAATGAAATTATTTAAAAAAAAATGATGAAATTGTATTCATTGCATTGATGTAATCGACCCCATAAATTTAAATGAATTTATTTAAAAAAAAATGATGAAATTGTATCCATTACATTGGTTTAATCACCCCATAAATTAAAATTAAATTATGTTTAAGAAAATGATGAAACGGAATTCATTGCATTGGTTTAATCGACACCATAAATTGAAATGAAATTATTTAAAAAAAATGATGAAATTGTATTTATTACATTGGTTTTATCGTCCCAATAATTGAATAAAATTATTTTAAAAAATGATAAAATTGTATTAATTATATTAGTTTAATCGACTCCATAAATTAAAATGAAATTTCTTTAAAAAATGATGAAATTGTATTCATTGCATTGATGTAATCGACACCATAAATAAAAATTAAATTATTTTTAAAAAATGATGAAATTTTATTAATTATATGTGTTTAATCGATCCCATAAATTAAAATGAAATTATTTTTCAAACAATGATGAAACTGTGTTCATTACATTCGTTTAAACGACCCCATAAACTAAAATGAAATTGTTTTTAAAAGTTGATAAATTTGTAATCATTACATTGGTTTAATCTAATCCTGAAATTAGAATGAAATTATTTTTAAAAAATGATGAAATTTTATTCATTACATTGGTTTTATCGACACTATAAATTAAAATTAAATTATTTTAAAAAAAGATGAAATTGTATTCATTTCATTGGTTTAATCGACCCCATGAATTAAAATTAAATTATTTAAAAAAAAATGATTAAATTGTATTCGTTATATTGGTTTAATCTACCCCATTAATTTAAATTTCAATTATTTAAAAAAAAATGATGAAATTGTATTCATTACATTGGTTTAATCTACCCCATAAATCAAAATGAAATTATTTTTAAAAAATGATTAAATTGTATTCATTGCATTGATGTAATCGACCCCATAAATTGAAATGAATTTATTTAAAAAAAAATGATCAAATTGTATTCATTACATTTGTGTAATCGACACCTTAAATTGAAATGAAATTATTTTTACAAAATGATTAAATTGTATTTATTACATTGGTTTAATCGACTCCATTAATGAAAATTAAATTATTTTAAAAAAATAATGAAATTGTATTCATTACATTAGTTTAATTGACCCCATAAATTAAATTGAAATTATTTTTAAAAAATGATGAACTTGTAATCATTACATTGGTTTACTCCACCCCATAAATAAATATGAAATTTAAAAAAAAAAATGATTAAATTGTATTCATTGCATTGATGTAATCGACACCATAAATTAAAATGAAATTATTTTTAAAAAATGATGAAATTAAATTCATTACATTGGTTTAATCGACCCCATAAAGTAAAATTAAATTATTTAAAAAAAAATGATGAAATTGTATTCATTACATTAGTTTAATCGACCCCATAAATTGAAAGGAAATTACTTTTAAAAAATGATGAAATTGTATTCATTATGTTTGTGTAATCGACCCCATTAATTAAAATGAAATTATTTTGAAAAAATTATGAAATTGTATTCATTATATTGGTTTAATCACCTCCATAAATTAAAATGAAATTATTTAAAAAAAAAACGATTGAATTGTATTCATTATGTTGGTTTTATCGACCCCATGAATTTAAATTAAATTTTTTTTTAAAATTATTAATTTATATTCATTCCATTGGTTGATTCGACCCCATAAATTAAAATGAAATTATTTTCAAAAAATGATGAAATTGTATTCATTAAATTGGTTTTATCGACCCCATGAAATAAATTGAAATTATGTGTAAAAAATGATGAAATTGTGTCCATTACATTGGTGCAATTCACCCCATAAATTAAAAGGAAATTATTTAAAAACAATGATGAAATCGTATCCATTACATTTGTTTAATCGACCCCTTGAATTAAAATTAAATTATTTTTTAAAAACTGATGGAATTGTATCCATTACTTTCGTTTAATCGACCCCATAAGTTAAATTGATGATTTTATTTTAAAAAAATGATGAAATTGTATTCATTACATTGGTTTAATCGACTCCATTAATTAAAATTAAATTACTTTTAAAAATGAGTAAATTGTATTCATTACATTTATTTAATCGACACCATAAATTAAAATTAAATTATTTTTAAAAAATGATCAAATTGTATTCATTACATTCGTTTAATCGACCCCATAATTTAAAATTAAATTATTTTTAAAACAATGATGAAATTGTATTCATTACATTGGTTTAATCGACCCCATAAATAAAAATGAAATTATTTAAAAAAAATTAAAAACTATATTCATTACATTGGTTTAATCGACCCCATAAATTAAAAGTAAATTATTTTAAAAAAACGATGAAATTGTATTCATTACATTGGTTTAATCCAACCCATGAATGTTAATGAAATTAGTTTTGAAAAAATGATGAAATTGTATTCATTACATTGGTTTAATCGATCCCATGAATTAAAATGAAATTATTTTTAAAAAATGATGAAATTGTATTCATTATATTGGTTTAATCCAACCCATGAATGTTAATGAAATTAGTTTTGAAAAAATGATGAAATTGTATTCATTACATTGGTTTAATCCACACCATTAATTAAAATGAAATTATTTAAAAAAAACGATGAAATTGTATTCATTACATTGGTTTTATCGACCCCATGAATTAAAATGAATTAAAAAAAAAAAAAAATGATGAAATTGTATTCATTACATTGGTTTAATCCACCCCATATATTAAAATGAAATTATTTTAAAAAAATGATGAAATTGTATTCATTACATTGGTTTAATCGACTCCATAAATTAAAATGAAATTTAAAAAAAAATGATTAAATTGTATTCATTGCATTGATGTAATCGACACCATAAATTAAAACAAAATTATTTTTAAAAAATGATGAAATTGTATTCATTACATTGGTTAAATCGACCCCATAAGTAAAATGAAATTATTTTTAAAACAATGATGAAATTGTATTAATTACATTAGTTTAATCGACCCCATAAAGTCCGTGTCCGCTGTTATGGCCAGGACTCCTCTTTCTTCAACATCAGCAGTGGTGTCCGCCAGGGATGCGCGCTCTCGCCCACCCTTTTCAATGACGCTATTGATTGGATCATGGAGCGGGCGATTCCTGGATATCCTGGCGTCGTGGTGGGGCGTAACTTTCATCTCACCGATTTGGACTACGCGGACGATATTGCGGTTCTCGGGGAGACCTACAGAGACATACAGACGGTGCTGAACCGAATCCAGGAGAAGGCAGCTGCCATCGGCATGAGAATCAACGCCAGCAAGACGAGGATTCTATCGGCTGGCATCCCCCAAGCAGAAAGGTCCTCCGTCACTCTCAATGGGGAAACCCTCGAGGAGACGGATAGCTTCAAATATCTGGGCTGCACATTCATTGGTACCAGTCAAGGCATGAATGAGATTGAAGCGCGCATTAATGCCGCACGAGCTTCCTTTTGTCGACTCCAAAGGCGATTATGGTCACGGCCTGAAATACGTCTGAGGACAAAAATACGAATCTATCAGGCCCTCGTCCGCTCAATACTTTTGTATGGATGTGAGACCTGGCCCATATGGAAAGCGGATCTGCGACGCGTAGAAGTTTTCGACCACTACAATCTCCACCGCATTCTCCATGTCCGTCCCTTGGATTTCGTCGCCAACAAAGAAGTCCGGCGTTGCTGCAATCTCCAGGCAATTACTGACCTACTGCGGGCCCGACGCATTCGATGGTTCGGCCATGCCTCTCGCTGTGATGCAGGGGTCTTTATCCATGAGGCTATCTCCCCACGTCCTCTACCCGGCTGGAAAAAACGTGTCGGTGGCCAGCTAAGAACGTGGCTCGGGACTATCAAAGCCGACGCTGAGCTTATTTCGGGCCCGCTCATCTATGGCCTGTCTCGTTGGAGACATGACTGGCTATTGCTCACTCGGGATCTTGCCTCCGATCGCCGGGCTTGGGCCGCAGCGGTACGAGATGTGCATCTTCATGAAGCCGACTCAACTCCTCCAGGGTGAATGTCGTTTCAAGTACAAGTACAAGTACAATCGACCCCATAAATTAAAATGAAATTATTTTTAAAAAATGATGAAATTGTATTCATTACATTTGTGTAATTGACCCCGTTAATTAAAATGAAATTATTTTAAAAAAATGATGAAATTGTATTCATTACATTTGTGTAATTGACCCCGTTAATTAAAATGAAATTATTTTAAAAAAATGATGAAATTGTATTCATTACATTTGTGTAATTGACCCCGTTAATTAAAATGAAATTATTTAAAAAAAATGATGAAATTGTATTCATTACATTTGTGTAATTGACCCCGTTAATTAAAATGATTTAAAAAAAAAAAAAATAATGAAATTTTATTCATTACATTGGTTTAATCGACCCAATGAATTAAAATGAAATTATTAAAAAGAAACTAGGAAATTGTATTCATTACATTGGTTTAATCAACCCCATAAATTTAAATGAAATTATTTAAAAAAAACGATGAAATTGTATTCATTATATTGGTTTAATCGACCCCATGAATTTAAATGAAATATTTTAAAAAAATGATTAAATTGTATTCATTCCATTGGTAGATTCGACCCCATAAATTAAAATGTAATTATTTTAAGAAAATGATGAAATTGTATTCATTTCACTGATTTAATCGACCCCATAAATTAAAATGAAATTATTTTAAAGAAATGATGAAATTGTATTCATTACGTTGGTGTAATCGACCCCATAAATTAGAATGAAATTATTTTTAAAACATGATGAAATTGTATTCATTATATTGGTTTAATCAGCCCATAAATTAAAATAAAATTATTTTAAAAAATGATGAAATTGTATTCATTGCATTGATTTAATCGACACCAAAATTAAAATTAAATTATTTTAAAAAAATGATGAAATTTTATTCATTACATTGGTTTAATCGACCCCATAAATTAAATTGAAATTATTTTTAAAAAATGATGAAATTGTATTCATTACTTCGGTTTAATCGACCCCATAAATTAAAATGAAATTGTGTTTAAAAAATGATCAAATTGTATTCATTACATTGGTTTAATCGACTCCATAAATTAAAATGAAATTATTTAAAAAAAATGATGACATTGTATTCATTGCATTGGTTTTTATCGACACCATATTTTGTAATGAAATTACTTTTAAAAAATGATGAAATTGTATTCATTACATTGGTTTAATCGGCCCCATAAATTAAATTGAAATTATTTTTAAAAAATGATGAAATTGTATTCATTACATTGGTTTAATCGACTCCATAAATTTGCTGTTTTAATACCTCACTGTAATATAACTTGTTATTCCAGTAACTCTATTTAACTTATAATTAAAAAAAAAAGAAGAATTTTTTTCAACTACTTCATTTAATGTAATATTTTATAACATTAGTAACAAAAATAGGGAAATGCGATAATATTGTAATTTTTCTTAAACTAAAAATTTTAGTAATTGTAAGAAAAAATTATTTTTTCAATTACTTTAGTAAAATAGAGTTACCTCCCTTAAAACAATGAGTTTAGATTCCAAATGTCCGCCAGGCTTCTTAGATCCAATCATTTAGCCAGGCTTCATCCTCCTTCCCATCGACGAAGTGTTGCAGTCCTCTGCCTTTTTTACAAGAATTTTAATGGTAGATGATCCGACCAACTATAACACTTTGTACCGCCTCGACCTAGATACCCTCGACATATCTGACAAACAGCAAAATCTCACCCCTACACAGTAGAGATCCCTAGATGTAAGAAAGCATTCCACTCTAATAGTTTCTTCCCCAGAACTGCTAGACTTTGGAATTCCTTTCTGGGATTTTGCTTTCCCACCTGTGCTGATATGCAGAAGTTCATATGTAATGTAAACAGACATCTTGCTGCTCAACTCCCTACATAGTATCCCTGCAATTATATCCCAAATAGTAACCCTCATACATCAAAGTTGCACTGTGTCTTGTCTGGGGTGAAAATGCAAAAAAAAAAAAAAAAAAAAAATTCAAGACTAAGGTCAATAAGCATTTCCTGTCTTTACAATAATCAGCTTTTGTTCTTGCTAGCTCTTTACGTCAAGTGGCCTTATGCCCTGTATCCAGCGATTTCCATAAAAAATTAAAAACTTAACTTTCGTCTAACTATGCCCTCATTGGAAAGCAAATATATAGGAACAAAAGTGAAATTCTTTCATTTTAAATTTACGCTTTTTTTAAAAAAAAAAAAAAAGAAGGAAATTGAGTTGTCTTCCTTGTTTATTTATATCGACCATCTTTTCTCTTTTCTGTTTGATTTGTTTTGTTTGCGTTTCACGTGTACGGTTCAACTTGTTATAAATTTGTTTAATGTTTAATTCTTTTTATTAATAAAACCATTATTTTGAGTAAAAAAATTAAAAATTAAAATCTGCCGAAGCTTTGTAAATAATAAACGGAGAGAGAGAGAGAGAGAGAGAGAGATAGAGAGAGAGAGAGAGAGAGAGAGAGAGAGAGAGAGAGAGAGAGAGGTATTTTTTTTCGACCAAAAACAAAAATAAATTTTCTTTATTTTTTTACTTTTTACATAGGAGTCATTATTTATCAAGGCCCGAAGGTCACTCGAGGATAAGAGTTAATGAGTGTAAGGTGATCACTGGAATAACAACATATTCATAGTTAGTGATGGGGTAGAAATGGATTATTTAGGGGAGCGGCTCAACACGAACTTGTTTACATTGGACTTGAAGACGACTATATTGTAGTCAGTTGGAAAGCAGGCCAGTGGAAAAGAGTTCGACAGGCAGGCAGTTCCAGGAAAGAAGCTTTGTTCATGGAGTTTGTGTTTAGATTTAGGGACAGATAGAGAATGGGGGAAATTTTTGATAGTGGTTGTAGCTAGACAAGTGATTTTAGTAACAGTTTGGCAAAGGCAGACCATAGATTGAAGTGCAGACAAGCACTTACAATAAAATTAACAATATAGCAGAGACAGATTCGCAATGTCTCTTCTGTGGGAAAGAGTTTGCAGGGAAGAAAAAAAGGGCATCACTTACTAGGTTTTGAAGCCAGCTTGGAATTTTGTCAAGGCAAGTTAGGGCATACCGAGCATCTCCCACCCAGATATAGCAACAGTAATCCATTTTAAGATGTATTTGGCTCTTATATAGGTAGAGGACTGCATCGAGAGTTAGATACTTTTTGAAGCAGTAGAATGATGCAACCATTTTTCTGGTGACCTTGGCAACAGATTTGATGGAAGTCTTCTATTTCAGGTCAGGAGTAAAGGTCAGACCCAGAATTTTTTTGTTCAAAACAGGGAGCCTCTTTAGATAAATTATTCATATCAATTAGGTCCAAGTGAAAATCAGAGCATTTATGGTGAAAAGATAAAAAGGTTTTGGATGCGTTAAAATTAACCACTTTTTACCCCATTTCATCAGAGATCTTGGCCATTGTTGGTCTTTGAAGTATGGCCATAGATCGTAGTGTCATCTGCATATATGTCAATGAACAAACTTAAAATGTGATTTGGGAGATCATTGATGAAGATAAGCAAGAGAGTTCGGCTTAGGATGGATCCCTGACGTATGCCAATGTTGGTACATTGAGCTTCAGACTTTTGCTCATCGCCGACTACTTGAATCAACCTATCAGAGAGAAAAGATTTGATGGTTAAGAAGACATTTCCAGATATTCTGTTGCAGAGGGTTTAACAACCAGTTATAAAAACCAGTTGACCATACAAAAATATTAAGACAGGCAAAAAGAAAAGAAACAGCAAAGCAAAAGGAAGAATGACAAAAAAGCTGAAGTCTATTCAAAGACGACGGATCACTTTTTATTTACGAAAAGGAAATAAACAAAAATAGTAAGTTACTGGGGGCTGCAAGTCATGCTGGGAGGCTATAAGAAGGTGTGGCAGGTGCTGGAAGGTGCTGGAAGGATCTAGGAAGTATGTGGCAGGCGCTGGAAGAGTGCAGAAGTATGTGGCAGGCGCTGGAAGAGTGTAGATACAGCATAGCTGGAAGGCTGTAGGATGGAGCTGGAGACACCAAGGGCTGGAAGGCTGCAGGAGTGAGCTGGAGGCCGCTGGTTGAAGGAAGCAGACAGGCAGCAGTAGCTTGTGGATCGCATAAGAATGGTTTGAGAATCGCATATTAGTGTAGAAAATGGTAGCCCTGAAAAGAGCTAGCCCTGACAAGGGCTGTTTGAACTACTGCTGCTGGAAACTCTTTGGCTGCTGGGCTCATCGTATCTTGGGAGACTCCTATGGATAGAATTAATTCTCTGCTGAATCGAATACAACCAAAAGAATTCTATGTGTAAATTGATTGTGTTTATGTTCGATTCAGTTCGGAAACAAAGTCTCTTCTATTTATTTTCATGAAGAAAGAGTTGCAATTAGATTTACTTCACCTCTGTTTGACTTGAGAAAATTATTTGCCACCAGGTAGTGTATATGAGATTGTTCCCAAATGAAAAAATGGTTGGCGTAGCAAAATATAAACCATGATGTAAGCGCACCGCAACAATTCCATAGCTGGAAATCATGTGAAGTAGACCTTTATGCCAAACCCTATCAAATACCTTTGATATGTCAAGAGCTATGGCTCTTCAGAGGAAAACCTGTTGATAGATTCCCTGATCCTATGTGAAATTACAATCAGTACATCAACTGTAGATCTCGCCAGATGGAAACCATATTGTTTATCACTGAGTAGGTTGTTTTTGCTGTGGTGGTTGACAATTTCTCTATCTAACATGGATTCAAGCAACTTAATCATGACTGTACTGAGATGCAGAAGACTGATCTCTAATATTTTTAAACATCGGGCAAACTAATGAGGTTTACCAAAGTGTTGGAAAGCATTTCTCCTATATGCATCGATCGAACAGCTTTGTAAGAATAGGTGCTGGTTCCGGTTGCAGCTTTTTGAGTATTATAACTGAAATATTGTCAGAATCAGTTGCTTTGTTGGCATCAAGGTTTTTGATGAGTGTGACGACAAGATCATGAACAGATATGTGAATGTCACTCAGATTGTTTTCAGTCTTGGGAGGAAATTCGGGAGATAGGAGATTTGATTGCATAGGGTTGAGTTGGCTGCAAAATTCTTGGAAAAGAGTTTGGCTTTTTCAGATGCTGATGAAATCACCTCAGATCTGTTGATGATGGTCGAGATAGAGGACATGGGAACAAAGCCTGTATCTTCAACTGTTGACTTGATGGACTGAGCATACAGCACTCTTGCGTTTTCTATAATCCTTTTTGCAGTGATTGCTGGCAATTCTAAAAGCGACTTTAGTTTTAAAACATTTATTTATTAATAATTACACACCAAGTAAGAAAAATTAAGAAACCTAGAAAAAAAAAAAAGAAATATATATATATATATATATATATATATATATATATATATATATATATATATATATATATATATATAAAATAAATAAATAAATAAATAAAAAATGAGAACCAGAAGTATGATGGCGGAATTTGAGTTACAATGTTTGTTTTGCTTCTCAGGAATAGTGAATGTTTAATTTTGTTATGAAAAATATGAGGGTTCAAATGGCTGTAACGAAACCGCTACTTTTGTTTGTTCTAGACTTGACACTATTTTTATTACAAAGTAAACAAACGCTTTAAAATAAATTAAAACGCAAAAAACATACCCTGGTATATAAAAGAATAACTTATCTTGCCTTTGGTAACATTTATTTTTTGTATATTTTTTCTCCCCTTTTTTTATTTTGTTGACTATTGTAAAAAATGCCCTGGATATTTTTACAAAAGGTAACATTTAGAACTGAAAAAAAAAAAAAAAAATTCTGTTTATTTTACTCCCAACGAGGGTAGTTTTTAACATGGAGGAAATCCAGCTCCCACAAAACGGACACTCTGGATTGGAACAAAATTAAACTTGCCTCAGTCCAGAAGGATTTCTCAGAAACGATTAAGTTTAAGTGCAGTATAAGAATAGTTCATAGACAAAAAAGTCAAGGTGTTGATACAAATTAACAACAAAACAGTCAACCGTTATGGAAGTAGGAGCTTAAATGATCAAAGTCTAATATCAGTTCTCCCCTCTCAATGATGAAAACCACTATTAAAGCAAGTTTACTCCGTCTCAATCCACAGTGCTCACTTTTTTTTGAGGTGGGGGGGGGGGGGGCTGGATATTTACCCCACATGAAAAACTAAGCAGGTGTTTAACTTTGCCTTTGAGTAAAAAATTAAAAAAATAATAAATCCATAAAATATTCGAGCTAAAATCAAACTGAAGTATCTGTTTTCTGTCTCTAATAATGGGAAAAGAAATCCTAGACTAAAAGAATTAAAAATCATGTCAAAAAGCCTCATTTTTTTTGTGTGGAGCTTGCCATAAGTACGCATAAAAAACTGGCCTTTAGGGAGATAAATAAACAATGACAGCTTAAAGAGAGCAAAACATAGAAAAAGCTGTATAGTTATAAATAAATTCTGAAACAAATAAAAAAGAAATATTTCTTTCAAAAAGAACAAATTCAATGTAAAAAGATATCAGCCTCTTAAGATTCGTTATATTTAACTGGAATTTAAAAAAAAATTGAGCTTTTAATTTAATTGTAATTTTCAAAAGTCAATTTTTATTTAAAATGGCAGAAGCAATTAATTTTTTTATTCTAAAAAAAAAAAATGACTTTTGTTCATTTGTATATAGCCTGATGAATTTCTTCGATGGAATGAAAAAAGCACAGATGTTTTTGTGTAGGTTACTTGCCATAAGTATATTTTTATACTAGCGTTATTTATCTAGCGTTGTCCGTGTGAAGACTGAAGAACTTAGGACAAAATAATTCAAAATGTTTTGTTTAGTCTTTTTGAATAGGATTTTTATTCCTGTATTTTATTTATTTTTAAAAATTCCAATGAATATTCGATTAATAATAGTGAATAAAAAAATTATCCAAAGTTACAGACGTGTGAAACACACACACACACACACACACACACACACACACACACACACACACAAGGTTTAATATATAAATTTAATATACACACGCTGTATTTACCCGGCGTTGTCCGGGTACAGACTTAAGTGAAAATATATAATCATGTTTACAAATTTTTAATGCGATCACTTTTTTATTTTTGTAAAAAAATTGCGTAAATAAAATAATTTAAAGTTACGTATAGGCAAAAAACAAATAAAGAGATCTACTCCGACATTTCTATGAATACACACCCACAAATATATATTTATATTTATATATAAATATGTGTTATACGCGTGTATGTCTGTGTACGTTGTCTATGTGTTTATATAAAAAGTGCGTTAAAGGCGATGAAATAGATTCAACGTTAGCGAAGAGGGGGGGTTTCTCGGGGGAGGAGAATAGTAAGCCGAGTGACGAGGGTGCGTAATCGTAAGAGAGAGGGGTTGACTTCAAAAGGAAGAGAGGGAGGGAGCTTGGTAATGAATAAAGGGAGTGAGCGTATTGACTTGCTCTCCCGACTGACTGGGTGAGTTGGGAGAGTCAAGCGTGAGAGAGGGAGAGAGCGTGAGCGAGCGAGAGTGAGAGAGAGAGAGAAATGAATTCTCTGTCGTTCACGCCGCCGATAGTAAAACGTCTTTTGGGTTGGAAGAAAGGCGATAGTGACAAAGAGGATAAATGGTCTGAGAAGGCGGTGAAAAGTCTGGTGAAGAAACTCAAAAAATGTGGCGGCCTTGAGGAATTGGAAAAAGCCATAACCACACAGGAGGCCAACACTAAATGCATCACCATACCCAGGTAAGGAAGACAAACGACCAGAGCGAAAGAGAGTCAGAGAGAGAAAGAGAGAGAGAAGGCAAGAAAGAGAGGGGGAGAGAGAGCGGGTGGGGGTCAAACCAAGTACGTAGTCACACCGACAGCGACCACCCCCTTACTTTCTCACTCCCTCTAAAATACTCTCTAGCCATCATCATTATCATCATCGTATCGTTGTCATCATCATCATCGTCCGTCTGCATTCTTTGCCCTTTCTTTCCTTTCTCCCCCCCCCCCGACAAAAAAAAAAAAAAAAATTACAAACCTACCACTCAAAACTCGCACTTATAGAACCCCACCGCCGGGAGTCCCAGGAGTCCCATATAAATTCAAACTTACAAAATACTCCTCGATATTGTTTTTTTGTTTTTTGTTTTTTAAAAGTGAAAAAAGAAAATGTCTTGTTTGAGAAAGATTTTGTCTTGGATAAATTTCACCTCTGAACTTTCATTCTAACCATAAACTTTCCATCCGGCAATTTGAATGTTTTAAAATCATCTTCGTATTTTACACGGGAACAGTGTTCCCGGGGAACACACACACACACACACACACACACACACACACACACACGCATGCACGCACGCGCGTGTGCGTGCGCGCAAAATAATAAATAAACGCGGTCTACAAGCTCTGCTAACAACTACTTTAGTATCGAGCACTATTGGAACGGAATACCTACTTACCTGTTAATAAGCCCAAACTCCTCATAACACATCTACCCCCACACACACTCACAAACACACACACTCACAAACACACACACATATTTGCATACACATGTGTGTTTATCATTTCGATAGTACTCAAGACATGAATAGAGCTTATACTTATAGCAAGCAATCTACACCGTTCTAGAGAAACATGCTTCTGTATAGCTTACTTGCCACACACACACATAATATACATTTTTAGGTGCTAATGCAGAGAGTGATTCGCGCTATTTTTTAAATCGTATTTCCACGTTTAATTAAAGTTTTATGATATGTTTTTTTATTCAATTGTAAGGTTAAAGTACAGAATAGGTACAACCCCCCCCTCACATGTTAAGAATGGCTTTAAAAATAATAACGTTATTATTTCAGCACGGATCACTCTGCATGAGTACCCATTTTTATTTGAATATTTTTGTCTACACATGTGCATACATGTTTCAGCTACGTCCTTATTCCAAGTCTAGCTTCTTAAGAACATGACGGCCCAGTTTTCTCCGTCAGTGGTCTTAAAAAGTTTGAATAAAGTCGTAGCTGAAACATGTTTGCACATGTGTAGCCAAAAAATGTTCAAATAAAAAAATGTATACTAAAATACAGCTCTATTTATCATTGAGCACACTTTCTTAAGCCCCGTGTAGCTTTATTGGAATCTAACATATCCATGAATCAACAATCATACATACTATATAATCAACTGCAGTTTCATATCACCAATCATCAGAAGTAATCAGATGTTGTTACTTAATAATACATTTTCTATATACTCATGGAGGTGGGGGGGCATGCAAAAGTGCTCAATACTAAAATACTTAATAGGAGAGCTTTTGTGTATATGGGTTTTTTTTGCTTATATTTGACATGTCACGACTTTTGTCTTGACACCCTCCTCAAATATATATATATATATATATATATATATATATATATATATATATATATATATATATATATATATATACACATGTAAGAGTTAAAAGAAACAACAATAGAAACTTAGCCCAATATACACAATTGTCATGAGAGTGTAGCAACATAATAATATCAATACTTCCGGCCAAAATTACAGTGTAGTATCTGTTCTGATGCTTCACTTCAGTGGAGGAAAAAATCCTCCATGACTGAGACAATTTTTACTTTGTTCCTATCCAGAATGCCCCTTTTTGGGGAGCTGGATTTTCTCCACATTAAAAACCGACCTTGTGTCTAACTCTGCCCTCGTAGGGAGGCAAGTAAATAGGAACACTAAAATACCGTTTTATATATATATATATATATATATATATATAATGTATATATATATATATATACATTATATATAATGTATATATATATATAATGTATATCGTCTTGTCGCAATCAGTAACAACGCTGCAATCGTTACATAAACGTACTTTCACAATTTCATTATACATATATATATATATATATATATATATATATATATATATATATATATATATATATATATATATATATATGTAATGGCAAAAAAATATATATATTTCTAAGACGATGTTTACGTAGAAAACATGAATCGAAACTGAATTTGTAGGCATTAAATTTCCGGATGGAAGTTGATTTCTGTCTGGAATTTAAGTCCATGGGTGAAGGTCATGTTTATTTGTGAAAATCCAGTGTTTCTCGGAAGGACGCTTTTGTTTGTTAAAAAAAAAATCAACAAAATGTCATGTTTTCTGTTGTTTTTTGTTGTCTTTTCCATGTTTTGTCGTCTGAAATGTCTTGTTTATTGTTAATTTCTCAATATCGTCTTCGTTGTTGCGTTCGGATTTCTCCAAATTTCTTTTTTTTACGATCGACAAAAAAAAAAAAAAAAAATGGCATAAGTAAATGAACATTTTTTTTTTATTATTAAAAATTAAAGCAAACTTTTAGCTTTTTCCATATTTTCTACCAAAAAAAAAAATCCCTTAAAATTTTTCAATCCCAAACAAATGAAACATCAGTTTTACACTTAAAATGCATTACAAACTGACCACCGACTTTATGACCACGTTGTTTATTTTTCTGAGATAAATATTTACAACTTTTAGTGTTTGTCATCAATAATGTTGAATCTTAAAATTAAAATAAACGAAACGTAATTTAAATCTTTCTTTTTTAAACTTGAATTCAATTGAATTAACAACAACAACAACAACAACAAAAAAGGATAAATTGGCTTTTTTAAAATGATGACAATTATTCGTTCCTTATTTAAAGAGATTTCTGTTGTGATTTTAATTTTTCAAAACCATTCCACCCAATTATTATTATTATTGTTGTTGTTATAATAATAATAATAATAATAATAATAATAATAACAATAATAATAATAATAATAATCATAATTATAATCATAATAATAATAATAATAATAATAATAATAATAATATGTTTTTATTAAAGTTTTTAACCTCTAAACAAGTGATTTTTGGGTGTGTAGGGGGATCAGTATACAAAAGGTTTGCATAACAAAATGAACTCCGACTTTATGACCACTCTTAACTTTCTATGAACTTATATCAGGCATCACATCAAAATTGTCCAATCTAAAAAACAAAACATTTTGTATATTTTGTAATCATAAATTAACCGAAACCACAAAAATACCGACAAATATTGTATCTTTAATTAAAGAAAACGTTTTGTTATTTGTAAATTTAAAAAAAAGTTCATTTCATTAGTCATTGTTTTTATTTCTAAAACATCAAGACAAACATGAGTAAACGTATCATATCCCGACCCCTTTGATTATCGAAAGACGACAGCCAGTAGTAGCTCAAAAATCCTATTTAAAAACAAAAAAACAAAAACATTATGACATGCTGATTTACGTTAAAATCAATTCAGTATTACGTATTAATTGGGGGCGGGTGAATAACAACCCCTTTTGAATTAATAAATTTAGCCGACACGCTGGCATATTTCTAATATTTAGTTAAAGTTAGTCGATGTAAAACTTGGAACGAAAGGTAGGTTAGACGAAAAGAAGTAACGTATTTTAGTGAGTTATATAAAATGATTTATTAAAACAATTAAAATATTTATAAGAATTATTTGTTTTACAACATAAATATTGTTTTAAATAAATTATTTTTTATATAGGCAACTCACTAAAATATTTTATTTCTTTTCGTCGTAACTATTTTTCGTTCCAAGTTTTATATTGATTAGCTTTCCAGACGTTCAACTTAGAAATATGCCAGTGTGTTGGCAGTGTTTTTTTTTTTTATTTCTTACGTAATACCAACTTGATTTTAACGCTAATACTTTCAACATGCGATAATTTTAACTAAAATACATTTTTCGAGCAACTACATATTGTCTTTCCGGTAGAATTAAATGGGTTGTAAAACGATACATTTACCCAAACACTTTCAGTTTGGTTCCTTGTTTATTTATCATTTACTTTACGTTTTTACAAAGTGGGGGATCAATTTAGAATTAGAACTAATTATAAATTGATCCTCCATTTTGGGGCGCGAGTGACTAATGGTCATTTTTGAAGTTTTAGGATCGTGATTTTTTTACATTCTATGTCAAAATTTGTTTGTGTTTAGTAAATGACATGAAACTTCACAAATTACGAATATATTTGTTGGTTTTGTATTAAAATACAACTAAAATAAAAACTCAATAAAAGTTTCAATAACAAAAAATAACCTAAAAATTTCTCTCATTTGTCAATTACGAAAGATTTTTCAATCGTCTTGTAATTGAATTTTATAATTATTGCAGTTTATTTTTTTTTTAATTTTAATCGGACGCACGAAAAAAAAATAAAAAAATAAAAAATAAAAAGGACCAGAAATAAAAATTATGACTTTATTTCTTTTTGGAATTAGTAAAAAAATATTGAAGAAAGTTTTTTCTCTTATGAATTCAAATAATTTCTATTTTAATTTTTTTAACTTAAAAAAAAATCCGATTCTAACGAATAATTTTATCAATTCTTCTTTAAAATATTTTTAAAAAATGTCTGCAATCTGTTAAATGATAATAATAAAAAAAATGTTTAACTAAATCGATATTTTTAAAAAATTATTTAAAAATTAATCAAAAGTCACCTGAGTTATTAAAAAAAATCTTAAATGCCCAATGATTGTAAATGTAAAGAAAATAAAACTTTTTGTACTCCTTAAATTTCTAAAAAAAATATTGGCTAAAACTAAAAACATTTTATTTATAAATTCTGTAATTATAATTGAAAAAGTTGAAAAATAAATAAAAATGCATTCATTTTTTATTTATCATAACAAGAAATAATCCTGAAAATCTGAATAAATGTGAATATTTTTGTTAAGTACATTTTTTAATCAAAATTTTCAAACGAGATTTTTTTCCCTTCTCTAATTAGTCGTTTTTTTGTAAATTGTTTCATTTTAATTCTAAACTCCATTTTTTTGTTATGTCGGTTTTTTTTTGTCCGTCTTGAAATGACGACATAATGGCGTCGTCTACTTTCTCCCGCCATTTCTTTTCGTCTGTTTTTTTTTTGTTTCTGCGATTTTTAAATCCGATTCTTATTTTTCTCCTTAATTTCGCCCTTCTTTTTACAATTTAATGAATAACGTAACAATTGCTACTTATTATTATATATGTTTCATCTCTTGTTATTATTTATTACGTGGAAGAAGTTCTGTTTTTTTTTCAATACCCCTCGTAGCACATATCACAATAATGGCCTTTTTTGTACTCAAGTCCTTTTCCGCCTTTGTCTTTTAAAAGCGATTAATCATTGCTTTATTTGCTAAAGGGAAACAAACATTTTCGTACAGTTTTAAATCATCTATATTAATTACACAGTGTGGCAACTTCTCGTTAGTCCGCGTGTTTCGTCCCTACGTAACTTATACGGTACTTTTAAAAAATATATTTACTATAAATTTGTTTACTTTAATTTACAGAAATCAAACGCGATAATGTAAATAAAAAACTAATTTAAAAATTAATTTAATTACTTTTTGTCAAAAAGTGAAAAAAAGAAAGACTAAATTATTTGAACTGTCGAAATTTGAAAGGACTTTGGGGGCCTTTAAACTGTCAAATAGAGACACAGAACTGCCTAAATCATCATGTAAAGATTATCTTTTGAAATCTATTTGCATTCAAAAATTTTATTAATAAACATTAACACAACAGTTAGGTTTAATTAATAATTTTACGATTAATACTATAATAATCAAATGTAACTTAAAAAACAAACAAACAAACAAACAAACAAACAAAAAACAAAAGAAAACAGTTGAATCAAAACTGAAAGTAAAATTCCGGGCAACGCGGGATTAATAAGTACGTAAGCAAATAAATACTACAAACGATAGAGGGCGAAATATCGTTTTCATTTTATTTAATTTTTATTTTTTGGTTTTAGCTCAGTGACTCCTTCAAGAAATACTTCTTAACTTAGACTTCGAAAAGCACAATATAAACTTATTGCAAATAAAATTCTAGTATTTCTTCTGATCTTTTCTATTCTCAGTCAGTGAAGGAAGGAGAATCCTTCCAGACCGAGTCAATTTCTACGTTTTTCTCTTTTACTTTCAGTTGAGAAAAAAACGTAGAAATTGACTCGGTCTGGAAGGATTCCCCCTTCACTGACTGAGAAACAGTGTCGAACTATGCCCTCGTGGGTAGACAAGTTGTTATGAATTTTCTAAATCAAATCAACACATTAAAGCCGACTACGTCACTATTGTAAAATTGAACGAGTAATTTGTTGTTCATTTTATGACCACCTGACATTTTATAAATAAATCAACAAATACAAAAGAATTATTTTATTTGTTTTTTCTATAAAGTTGATATCTTTTAACATCTTTAGAAGCCATTTAAACTTCTCTTCAATACTCCCCTCGCCTTTCATTTGCGTTTCGTTTTTCATGTTTTCCATTTCCTTCATAAATTTATTAAGTACATATTATTTATATATAAATGTACATAACCGGTGCTGTCCGGGAGTTGTTTTTTTTTTTTTTTTTTTTTTTTTTTTTTTTGGTTTTTACTTTCAATTTTGTTTTCCGTTTTTTTTTTTTTTTTTTTTTACTTTCAATTTTGTTTTCCATTTGTTTTTTTTACTTTCAATTTTGTTTTCCGTTTTTTTTTTTTTTTTAAATAAGATTTTGAAAGTTCCGGTGTTGTTTGGTCGTTAAATTTTTAATGGAAGCAAATTGTTAAAATTATAATAAATTTTGTTCTTAATGGGGGTTTTATTTATAAAATTATAACACTTCCCAAACTTTCATTCTTTTACATTGATATTCATTAAAAATAATGGTATAAGTGCACAGTAGTGGCAGTGCAGTGCACTTATTGATCCATGCTGAAATAATAACGTTATTATTTAAAAAGCCATTCTTAACACGTGGAGGGGAGGGTGTTTTGTACCTATTCTGTACTTTAACCTTACGATTTAATAAAAACAGATATCATAAAACTTTAATTTGACTTGAAAATATAAAAATAGCGCGGATCCAATAACTGTACTAGCACCAAAATAATAAATAGTTTTAATACCTCCACATTTCGAAGACTTACTAAATAATTTTTATTTGATCTTTTTGCATTTTTTAAATTGGTACTAGCGCAGGAGCAGGAGGACTGAGTGAGTGATCCGGACGTAAATAATAACGTTATTATTTAAAAAGCCATTCTTAACATGGGGAGGGGAGGGTGTTTTGTACCTATTCTGTACTTCAACCTTACAATTGAATTAAAAAAAACATAATAAAACTTTAATTAAATTGGAAATACGATTTAAAAAATAGCGCGGATGATCACTCTCTGCACTAGCACCTTTAAATTAAATTAATATTTGTTCATTGAACTTTAATTTTCGTAAACGCGAGAAAAACACACTCAGATGCGTATGAAATTGTATATTATAATTTTATTAATGGTTAGTAAATCCAATAACCAATTATAATTATTATCTTTAACAACCCACGCAGATATGACTTAAAGAAGGGCATTTTAGTTAAAATCAATTTAGTAGAGCAAAGCCAGACATTTTAGTATATTGACTACGGCGATCACGACGATTAGAATTGCTTCTACTGACAAGAATTCTTTTCTTTTTTTTGCTTTTAATAAAATTATCTTTAACATTCTTTAAAATCAAGAGTATTGTTTGTTTGTTTTGAAGAGTGTTTTTTTTTTAAATATATTTTGAAAACTGAATAAAAAATATAGTTTTATCCTAAAAACAAAACAAAAAAAAACATCTTAACAGATGGAATCATTAATGATATTAATATTTTTTGAAAGAAAATCATAACTGCGACATTTTTTCTGTTTGTTTTCAACCTTCTCCAAACGACGTTTCTCCCATAAGATAGCTTTTTAAAATTTGCTTTTGAAATAAACATAGTTTCGATTCTGGTCTTCCATACTTTTGAACAAATCAAATGTTTTCTTTCATCTTTATTGTTAAAACAAAATTATACTAAGTACCATTTTTTAAAAATTTTTAACTATTTCGATTTTCTTTTAACTTTTACAGGTACTTCTGTAGTTGACGGACCGTGCTATCTTTTTGATAGAATTTTCAAGTTTAAATTCAATTTGTAAAGTATCTTTTGTTTATTAAATTGTTAGGTGAAAGTACAGAATAATAAACACCACCCTTCCAATGTTATGTTTTCTAAATAATAACGTTATTATTTCAGCACGACCTGTAAAGGAGTATTTTTACACATAATCTCAAAATATAGTGGTTTTATCAGCCTCCACGCCACGGCTGTCAATATATAATCCGGTAACAACGACGACCCAAAGGCGACCACACAAAAGGAAACTTGGGTTCCTGATGCGGAAGAAAAACACAAACCATTTTCTGATATCTTTACATCGTCTTTTATATAGTTTTACTGATATATTTGCATTGTTGCAATGTTGCATTGTATATTTTTTGTAAATTTTTGCGATGTAGTTTTAGTTATTTTATTTTAATGATTGTTTTCTAGTATTATTTTATGCGCCAAATTTACAAAAAAAAAAAAAAAATGTCCGCGTGACTAAAAATCCTACTCATTATTAAATAAACAAAAAATATAATGCAGCAATAAAAAGAAGGAAATGTAAATAAATGTTTATTATCTTCCATTTCAGGAACCCGAATTTCATTTTGTGTGGTCACCTTTCAGCTGGCGTAACTCGTTCATCGTCGTTGCTGCATTTTTTTTTTTTTTTACCTATAATCAATAGCGGCAATCATAAAACGGATCTATAAGCACCTTAATTATTTTTTAAGAACAAATACGAGTTCTAAATTCATTTCAAACAGTTTGCACTTACAGAGTATACAGATCGTGCTGTTCTTTTTTTTTTTTTTAGGTAGAATTTTCAGGTTAAATTCAATTTTTACGATATGTTTTGTTTATTAAATTGTTCAGTTAAAGTACAAAATAGCTACAAAACAAACACCCTCACTTCCTCATGTTAAGAATAGTTTTCTAAATAATGCTGTTATTTCACCACGATCAGTACCATTTTGTCGTTCAGACAGTTTTTGCTTTTTTTTTTTTATTATTGTTTTGAATTCAGAAAAAGTAGTGTGTTATTGTTATTACTCTTGTCGATTCTGGTCTTCCATACTTTTTCAGAAAGCTGATGTTTTCGTATTTAAAAATTTATTTATTTTTACTTATGTACGTTTTATTTTATTTATTTATTTATGTTTTTGTTGAGATATTCTCAAAATAAACTATTTTAGGTAATTTAGAGTTTAGAATTATTCACTTTTTACTTATTTACTTTTTCGGTTTCTTTTGAAGTTGATGTCACGTGACAATTTTCTAAAAACGAAACTGGGGGAAAAAAATATATTTTCCCACTCGATTTTTTTTTAAATTTGAAAATGTGAACATTTGATAAATCTTGTCTAAAATATTGTCTCCTCCGGCAATTTATCATTTCTTCATGCATAATGAATAACTTCCGTCTATGAACTTGAATTTTAACCAAAAATTATTTTTTAGTCGCAAATTTAAAGGCTTCAAAATCATTATAAATTTCCAATTGCCATTTTTATAATCTCTATAAAATTGTGTGATCAATTCTTGTATATATCTGTATATGTTTCTTGCATTTTTGTGACTTACACATTTCAAACAAAAATTTATTAAAATCAAAAAAATACAAATTACCGAAATAGTAATAAAAATATTCTAATTTAACGTTAAATGAAATCTACCACAATACATTTTTTTTTGGGGGGGAACAAGTCAGGTATTTTAATATTTTATTAATAGTGAAAAAGTAATACTATAATAATAAATCAAATAATAAAAGAATGATTTACTTTGTGACTTGGAAGCCCTTAAGCTGACAGACAATACAGGCAGGTAAAGGTCCAGATTAGCGTCATATTTAGACTTTTATAAAATGTGTGTTAATTTAATTAATTAATTTTTTAAATATTATACTGAATGTTTTGGAGTTAAAAATCAAGTTTGTATTCCGTATTAGTCGTAAAAAAAATATACTTAACATTAAAGGGTAAACTTTTTGTCTGTCTTGTTACCCCCCCCCCCTTCTCTCGCTATTAGTCTCTTGAAAGACCTTTTTTGTTTGTATCTAGCCTGTTTGGAGTTCAAGGGATTAAATACTGATTGTAGGATCCCTTTCGGTTTGGTGATGCTACTTTTCTCTCACGTGTTATAATGTCTTCTACAAATCCACACAAACACTTTACTATCTCTTAATATCATAGATTTCAGCTCAAACTTTCTCTTGAGCACATCTCTTTATATTCTTGCTCTTTGTTAGAATAATCTGGATGCTTTTATTGATAACAACAATTTACACTTGGATGGCTATTTGCCTCTTGTCTGCTTCGACTTTTCCACGCATTTGCATGGTTTAGCTTTTTTTTTCTTTGCAAGGATCTCAGCATTTCATGTATCCCCAGTCTTGAATCTCATGATGTCCTTTTATTTGTCTGAGGTTGTCTGCTGCAATCCACTTCCTATTTCTTCTTTTTGTTCCCCTTTCTGACAATGATCTGTTGTTGATGCTATCCAGCAGTATTGATAATGCATTACAACTTCATCTGTCAAGCTCCATCTTTATTTTTTAGGTGACTTCAACGCTCATCATTCTGACTGGCTCTGTAATCGCACAAATTTTGTGGATCAATTGTCTTAGCTTTTCTCTGTCTCATGACTTTTCCCAATTTGTCACTTTCCCTAATGATATTTATCATCCTTGATCTTTTTCTCACTTTTGTTCCTGAATTATGTTCGATTTCCTCTTCTTCATTAGGTTCTTAAGATCATCCTATTGTTGATATTGATATTGATTTTTTGCTAAAGTCTTCTATTGATTGTCCCTTAAACATTTAACTTCAAGATGGCTGATTGGGGTGAGTTTTGCAGCTTCCTATATGAAATTCTATAATAGTCCAATTTTTGATATGTCTCCAAATGATGTTGCTAAGGAGGATACTGACTGGCTTCTTGTTGGAATTAACATCTTCATTTGTCATCATAAGTTTCAAATCAAACCTCATTCTCCTCCCTTGTTTCCGTCTGTTTGTGTTTCTGTTATTGTCTATTACAACCATTACTTTAATCAGTATTGTCCAGATGGTTCTAAGGCTTGCAGACAATCCTACAAAAGAACTAATAATGCCTGCAAGAGAGCAATCTAAGCCTAGCTATTAAAGGACTCATGACTCAATCTCATCTCAAAAGTTTGACTTGTATGATTTTGAGAGTATCTTCAATAATCTTGTTATTAGTGACAAGTGTCATTTTTCTTTACATTTTAATATTCTTCAGGTTATTTCATCTTTTAAGAATAAGGCTGATTTATTTGCTTGTCTTTTTGCAGACAATTCTTCTGCTGTTCTTCCTTTCTTTGGAAACGGATCATTCTTGATTCTATCATTATTACTTTGAAGATGGTGCTAACATTCTTTCGGACCTTGATCAGTCTAAAGTTTCTGATGCTGATTCAATTTCTGTTGTTATTATCTTTGTTCTCTTGAACTTCTATCCTCTTAAAATTATTCAATATCTACTCACAAAGATACCTCCACTTTGCAGGCACCCTTGCCGTAAGTGGAAGTTGTAAGAGCAACTATTGCTTAAGGCATTTAAAATATTTAACAACCTCCTGAAGTGACTGACATCCAACTATAAACTTTAAAGAAAATAGATTATATCAAAGTTGACCCTTATATTGTTACGTATAAAAATTGAAACAAATTAGTGAACCCGCCTCCCCCCGTGGTGGTGGCAAACCTCAACTTGGCTTGCACCATCCCTAGGTAGGGGATTTTATGAAGAGAATATGATCTTAATCTTTGACCATGACCTTGTAAAATGGTGTGCATCATCATCATGTCAAGTTTGGTCATGATCGGTCCAGTGATGTGGGCTGTAGAAGAGTATATATGCATATTCTATGACCTTGATCTTTCGTGTTAATCTTGAAAAATGGTATGCATCATCCCTATGTGGGGGAACGTCATCATACCAGGTTTGGTCATGATTGATCCAGTGGTGTGGGCTGTAGGAGAATTGTACACAAAGACACACACACACAAAAATGCTACTACTTTATATATAGATTTGTCTTAGTCCTGTCTGTTAGAAAGAGTCCTTTGTTGTCCTATCTCTAAAAATGCTGGTGATTGGTCTAACCCAACTAAGTAACATTCTGTAAGTTTCTTCTCTTAGCAAAGTTTAGCAAGCCTGTTGATTTTTTGTGAAAAGTCTAAGCCTCTTTAGTTTAGTATGTCTTTCCTGATTTTTGTTCAACTACTGATTTTTTCACTGCTGTACCTGAGCGAATCTATCAGTTTATGGATAGTTTAAGGAAGGGTTGAAGCCATTGTGCTTGACATTTTGAAGGTGTTCAGCAGACTCTGGCATTTTAGTCTTCTACACAAATGTAGGGGTTGTGTTTTTGACATTATTTGGTCTTTTCTTTCCGAGCAAAGCTTTTCCGATCAATGCTAGTGTTCCTCATGGCTCTATTCTACATCCAACACTATAATTTTTCTGCAAATATTATTCAGAAGATTAACATCTGTCATGATGATACCATTCTCTATTCTGGAATCAGTTGAAATATGCAGCTAATCTAGAAGTTGACCTGGGTATGGTTGTGGATTTGGGTACAAAAATGGCTTGTTTCATTTAATCCTGTTAAGACTCAGCTCATGCCTTTCAATTGTGTGTCCCTTTTGTTTTTTCTTGGAGAAATTGACTCAGAAATGTTTTGATCTTTCTTTCTCATCAAATTTTTCTTAAGGTTCATACATTAGATCCATTGCTCTTTCTGCTTCTTGTATAGTCGATTCCCTCTATTGTTGCAAACACTTTCTCACACTTAAAGCTATTCTCTATCTCTATAAATCTACTATCGAACCCTGTGTGGAGTATTGTTGTCATATTTGGATGAATCTCTGTTCTATTTATAAGTTTTTGGTAATGTGAAGAAACGGATTTATAATTTGATTGGCCCCACCCTTTCTTCCCCATAACTTCTCTCTCACAGACGTGATGTTGCTAGTCTCAGTATTTTCTACAAATACTATTATGGTATGTGTTATTCAAAATTGTCTGATCTATTCCCTGCTTCCTTTGTTCCAGCTCGTTTGGTTTGATCTAGTGGTCTCCATCAATTTGTTATTTTGATACCTCATTTTAATACAGCTTTCTATTCCTGTAGCTTCTTTCCAAGAACTGCAGGATGATAAAATTCTCTTCTTTCTGACTCGTTTCCTCCTACCTATAGTTTTGGTTTTTTCAAGATCAAAGCCAATAGGCATCTTCTGTTTTTATCCTTAGCTCCTTACATCAAGTAGCTTCATGCCTTGTTAGGAGTTATTTCATACAAAGGAGAAAAAAGGAAAAAGTACATAGATCGTCCTAGCAAATATGACATCATGTAGGAAATAAGCTGATAACACCAACACATTTACTCATTTAAAAAGTTTTTTTTCAGATTTCATGTATACTAAAAAATTGATTTTAACTTCAAAACGTTCAGCATGTTAAAACATTTTATTTGTCTTTTCAAAAAATCTTAACGTTTTAATCTCAAAAAGTCATTTAAATTAGATTTAAAACTCTTAACAAATCCTCATGTAAGTTTTTCAATAATCTTACAGAGATTAAAACAATAGCAGTTTTATTGTCAAAACTCATAAAATATCAGTCTTGATATGTACATACAACTTTTTCTTTATTTTTAAACACAATAATGTCCGAACATAAGAAACTGCATTACACTCCTTTATCTTTAAAAAAATTGTTCTTCCTTTTTTCCTTCTGCTGAAGTGATTGGCTGCCAAATGAGATTAATTTGAATTAACTTACCTCTGCTTTTGTAATTCTACTAGTAGGCCGTCCAGCATTTCCCAGTCGTAACATGTGTATCAATATATTTTAACTTACACAGATTTTGTATTTATTATTAGAGCGCCAATTCTCTTTTGATTATTATATTGTACCTAATATATAGTAGTGATTTCAAAGGTTTAAAAAAAATGACTTGGGTGCCATCAGCTAGAATCAAAACCAAAATATTTAGTGCTCCAGCCTTATTCGTTAGTGTCTAAGCTAATAGCAGCTAGACAAGAAAACTTAAAAATTAATTGACTTTAACATATAAATGTATATTTGTGCATGCATAGAAGTGATACATTTAGTTGACTTACGCCTGCTAAGTTCCAATTTTTTTCAATTTTGACCCCTTAGCAGCTATATTTACCAGCTAAAAAAAAACAAACCCAATTTCTTCCACCGGTCCAAATCTCCTATCTTAATTCAGTGAAAAAGAGGAAATGGAACATAATTCAAGAACAGAAGTGAGAAAAAGCTCAAGTACGGATGGTTGATGACGGTCATTATCAGTGAAGTGTGTAGGGAAGCTGACAATTTGGGACAATTCACCTATATATCCATAGCATAACCTCTTGTTCAACTCCCCTTCACCTAACTGAAACTCTTTAAAAACATGATGACACTACAATAAAAAAATAAGCTTAAACCAGGCCTAGGGACAAACAAATCCAACTTGCCTCCTCCCTTGAGGCTTGCATTCACTAACATCCGTGGGCTTAGAACTAATTTAGATGATGTTGAAGCATTTCTCCTAACAAATACCCCGGATATCTTAGCACTAAGCGAGATTAACCTACACTCCTCCATCCCCTCTAACTACTTTAATATGCCTGGCTATCTCCCACTCTGCCGTAAGGACAGACATATGCACGGGCTTGGAATCTACATTCGTAACACCCTCCCCCTGACTAGAGAAACAAACCTAGAATCGGACGATCAAGCCTTTATGTGCTTTAGACTAAACATACAACACAACATTAGCTACTTTTATTTTCTCTACCGCTCTCCCTCGACCCAGGACTGCACCATAATGAACAAAGTCTCTGACAGTATAGACACAGCACTCTCCCTCGACACTAGCGCACAAGTACATGTATTTGGTGACTTTAATGTTCACCACAGAAACTGGCTTGGATTCTCTACTCACACAGATGCAGCGGGCAGCACAACACATAGTTTTGCTATATCTCACTCCCTATCACAAATGGTTACGTTTCCAACCCGTTTCCCTGACCAGCAAGAACAACAAGCATCACTTCTAGATCTGTTTCTGACTACAGTTCCCGAGGATTGTACAACAAATGCTGACAGCCCACTCGGGAACGCTGACCATGCAGTGATAATGGTAGAAATCGCCCTAAATTCTAGACCCAAAACTGAAGAGCCAGTGCTCAAAACAACGAGATATTATAAAAAGGCTGACTGGGAAGCCATCAGAGATGCCCCATGGAGAAATATTTTTTCTCTTCCTGCTGAACAGTGCGCAAATGAGACAACTGAATGGTTCAAAACGGCAATGGAAGCACATGTTCCCATGCGGAAATTTTATAGCAAACCCCACTCTCCCCAATGGTTTACTTCGACTTGTGCAACTGCCATTGCTCAAAGGCAGCATGCATACCACAGATTTAACCAACATAAGTCCAGTTCAAACAAACAGAGGTATATAGAAGCTAGAAATAATGTTAAGAAAGAAATAGCAACAGCCAAGAGAGAATTTACTGAAACCACTAAAAAACGCATCGAAGCACAAAAATTAGGAAATCGTGACTTCTGGAAAATCTACAACAGTGTAGTAAATAATGGAGAATCAACAATTCTCCCGCTAACCAACAATCACGAGGTTGTTTGCTCAGCAACCGACAAGGCTAATATGCTTGCCAGCCGGTTTGCCTCAAACTCCACACTGGACCCTTCCAACCACCCCCTCCCTGACTTCCCTTTGCGGACAGACGCCACGCTAGACGATCTAAAAATCACCCCTGCTCAGGTACATGCTATCATAAAAAATCTTGACACTTCAAAAGCATGTGGACCTGATCTTATCCCAGCTGTGCTATTAAAAAAGTGGTCAGTCGAAGTAGCTCCAGTTCTCTCCAAACTCTACAACAAATACCTTAATGAATCATGCTTTCCGGATTGTTGGAAAACTGCTTCTGTGGTACCAATATTCAAGAATTCTGGCGAAAGAACTGACCCATCAAATTATCGCCCCATTAGCCTCCTCCCACTTTTCGCCAAAATATTTGAGACCTTAATTAACCATGCTCTAGTCCGTCACCTTACAGATGCTAAACTTCTGACTGACAAACAATATGGATTTAGACAAGCCCGTTCCACAGCTGATATCCTCACTGTAATCTCTGAACGTATATACCATTCACTGGACAAAGCGGGGGAGGGCAGAGCGGTAGCTCTAGATATATCTAAGGCTTTTGACAGGGTATGGCACAAGGGCCTCCTCAGGAAAATTAAATCATACGGTATTACTGGTAGAATACTTAGCATACTTGAATCCTTCTTAGACAAGAGAAAAATCCAGGTTGTCCTCGACGGTCGAACATCTAAACAGTGTGATATAAATGCGGGAGTGCCTCAGGGGTCTATTCTTGGACCTCTATTGTTCCTGATATTTATTAATGACCTCCCCGACAAAACTGCCTCTGAGATGGGTATATATGCTGATGACACTACACTCTATAACAGGCATGACAGGAAAACAAATGAACACATATCTAAAGAAATGGCAAAAACACTAGAGGATGACCTCCAATCTGTAGTGGAATGGGGACATAAATGGATGGTCACATTCAATGCTGCCAAGACTAAACTGGTTTCCTTCAATAATTACAAGAAACCTTCTCTGCCACCAATAGCAATGGCCAGTGACTCCCTGTCTGAGAGTACATCTTTCAAACTGCTTGGGCTAACGTTCACAGGAAACATGAGTTGGAACAATTATATTGAAAACATTGCCAGGGCCGCTGCGAAAAAGGTAGGCTCTCTCTACCGTGCTAGAAAACTACTGACACCTGAAAGTATCCTGTACCTCTATAAGGCCACCATTCGCCCATGTATGGAGTATTGTTGTCACATTTGGGCTGGTGCATCTGCTACTAGTCTCTCGCTCCTAGACAAGGTTAAAAAAAGAGTCGCCAATCTGATAGGCTCTAAACTGGCATCTAAGCTTCAGCCTCTGTCCCATCGACGAAACGTTGCATCCCTCTGCTTGTTCTACAAGTATTTTAATGGTGAATGCTCTGACGAACTGCAGGCACGACGTAGACACCCTCAACAAACCGGACAGGCAGCTAAATCACACCCCCACACAGTAGAGATCCCTAGATGTAAAAGATCTTTCTACTCCAGTAGTTTCTTCCCCAGAACCGCTAGACTCTGGAATTCCATTCCAGATTGCTGCTTCCCTAACTGTACTGACATGTGACATATTCTAACATGTAGTCCTAGTTCTAATTTTTTAACTTCTAATAGAATTTTTCACTTCTCTCCTTACTCTAACCTTATGTGGAAAATCCCATTTGTAACATTTTTTACAATTTTAACAGGTTCTTTTTTCGTATTTACTTCTTTTGGTTTAAGACCAAAGATTTTTGGTTGCCAATTCAACATGTTTTGTTTGGAGTGAGTCCAACCAGTAAGTGTTTGTCATTGGTTTTCATCTTCTACTGAGTTGGAAATTACTGAGTAAAAGTTTCGGACTTGCATGGCCTTTGAGTTTGGATATATTCAGGTGTTGTCGATTCTGATTTCTTCTGATAAACATACATGCCTTCAATTTAATACTTGTATTAAAGATGATGGCTACTAAAGATGTAAGTACTGTTACGTATGAACATCTTGAAAGAATTTGTTGTTAACTCTTTCAAATAAGAACCTTGTAACTTTAGCCATGCTGAAAAATTCTGCAAAGAAACTACCAGTACAAGAAGGAACAAACGTCAATAAATGTTGATCCAAAGGGAAAGTTCAAACTACCGTCGAGTTTCATTTTGTTTTCTACATAAAAATGAATCATCGCTTATAAATTTGTACTTCAATCAGCATCCACCTAGATGTGTTGAGTTGGATCCATCCATCCTCATCACTCCATCCCTTATGAAGGCCGACCAAGCCTAACAATTTAAAGTTAATGGTTGGGTGATCTCTAACTACTCACTAATTCAACGGTGATGAACAATACTAGAGGATTGGAAGTGATGTAAGCGACAGAATTTGTTTAAGATCATGATTTAACAAGTATTTGCTAACGTTACATTCAAAGATTTATTCATTTTATATGGATTAACATTGATTCTATTGTTTGCATTGGTTTCCTTGATATCTTTCTAGTTAAAATTCTTTCTAGAATGGCATCAAATGCTAAAAGGTGGGACCTCTTAGATTGCTAACATCTTAAGTGAAAGTTTATATGGAATGGACTATTTTTGAACTTGGCACACTCAAGTTGTTAGTTTGTGTCATTAACAATTTAGCCACAATCACCTCCCAACTTGAAGATGATTATGTTATAGTCAGCTGGGACGTAACCTAATAGTATTGTGTCAAATAAATATCATAATTGTTTCCTCAACTCAGTCATTTACCATTCTTTCTTATTTCCAGGTTCCTGTAACCTTGCGTTTCACATATGTAGCAAACAAGATGCCTCTTAGAATAAAAAGAATGGGTGACCTCATCAAAAGCAGTCAACAGTTTGTCCTACCTTTCGTTTCTGCAACACATATTGAAGAGATCTTCACTTGGGTAATCATGGTTATCCTGTACCCAGAACGAGCTTACCTCATCTCCATCATAAAAAGATCCTTCTTTGTCTGACGTATAATTATCAAAAATAAGTGGTTTTATCTTGTTTTGCTTTACACAATGTGGCGCTATTTGTGATCACTGCGATAACGTTCCAAGATCAGGAAATCCAGAGTGCTACGTAAACAAGGTTGATTATATCTTCATCAATGAAGGCCTAGTTTCTGTGCTGTGTATGTGTGATAGCACTTTTTCGATTCCTGGCAATCGGTTGGGAATCAAAAGGATTTCACATCTAATGCTTCAAACTACAGACCAAGGACAAATGGACACTTTTATAAAGAAGATCAGGCAGGTTATGGTTCTCCCCCAAATAAAAAACACTTGTTTGTAACACATAAAGTAATAATACAACCCTTTTCAGAATTCATGTTTGTGTTTGCGATAGTTTTTTTATAGAAATTGCTCCAGACATGGCATGAAGCCACTTAATATAAGAGGCTAAAAAATACTACAAGTTCAAAAACTTGTTAACAATGGAATGGATTCCGACCTAGAAAACAGCAATTCTTCCCTCTTTGTCAGAAATATCACTCATGGATTGTGAGGACTAAAGGATAAAATTACTCTTCTATTTCTAAAGTTATTGATCTCAATTTAAACGATAAAGCCGCAAATTGTGAAGAGCAGGTCCTGATGAGGCACTTGCGGAAACAAAGGATTTGAATTGTTCGTCTTCAGCATGGGCTTTATTTGACAAATGCTGAGGTAATAGTGAAAGAAGCTTTCTTGTATTTGTAAAAGAAACATCTAGTAGGTTCTCATTCTGTTTATTTTGAATTTTATTTGTCCGACATTTTCAATAGTCATGACTTGAGTAAATAGTAATGGATTGCTGTTACCCATCCATCCAGTGCTAGTCATTACTAATCCCCACAATCTCAAAACAGTAATTCTTCGTTTCAAACTAACTTTTGGTGACTCTTACGCATAGTCTAAATATTCTAACTGCCGATACATGCCATGAGTTAACACAATTTTCAACTCTGTCAATTCATGTGCTCTTTTCTAAAAGCCAACATGCAAGAAGAATGCTTTTACGAACTTAGTAACAATTGTAGCATTATGGTGGATCAATTGTTTGATCTCAGTAAATTATCTGGACAGTCGCTCATCATATAAACAGCTGGAGAATACTGAACTATTCATGATAAAAAGAGAGAGAAGCTGTCCTAAACATGCCCACTCACTTTCGCAGTTCAGAAAAAAAAAAAAAGATTTTAGTATCTTATCAGTTTGGTTACTTCCTGTCTTTGACACAATATCTTAATACTTAGCCTAAATTCTAATCGTTTTTATAATAATTATTTATAATAGTAAAAAAATATTAAAAAACACTCTAAAGTACTTGTGCGATATAAAAAAAAATTAACCTGAAAATAAAAGTTAGGAATGTTTCTATCGAACTCGGGAATCTGCACAGAATTTTGAACGTAACCCATTATTTACTTCACAGGAGTAGCATGGATGGATTCCTGAGTTCAACAGAAACATTCCTCAGTTCTACAAGATACACCTGAAGAAGGTTGGAGGTTAAATTGACCGAAATGTTGTGAAAATCACACTCAAGATGAGAACAGTAGTCAGAAGAATCCATATAATACAAATGACCAATCCTCATCTCAAAAAATTAAGAAATGCAAAAAATAAAAATAAAAAAGATTTCTAGTTAACGCATCGTACATACATCTAGTTGCTAATAAAATGTTCAGGTCAACTTCACCAAAGATTATACCAATTTTGACTGATTGTGTAAAAGTTATTTAAAAAAGGCTGTAGAGTGCAACATCTAAAACGAAGAAATGTCATCAACCGAGATGTGGAAAATAGTCTTGAACATGTAGTTTTGGGTTAAAAGTTTTTTTCTTGTTTTTCACTGAAATTTTTATTTCCCTTTAAAACCATATGCAACAATTGATACGATTATAAAACGAAATTAAAACCGCTTCTTTTGACGTTCGTGTTTGTTTCAAATGACCGAGAATCGTGAAGTGGTTGTCTTCTTGTTAAATCAACACGCTCATCGCTCACCGCGTGTGCATTCATATTGGATGTTATTGTATCAATCATTTAAGATGAAATGAAAACACTTTCTGGTATATGCTCAATCGAACTGCAAATTTCTTTAGCATTTTTTTTTTATGTTAATGAAACTAATGATCGAACGAATTCAACGGATCTTATTAAGACGTTTCCATTTTATCTGCATGTTTCGTGATGGAGAAATGTTAAGTGCATCTAAAAAGGGGATTGCAGGCTTAACTAATGAAAATGCTATTGCAAACTTGGAACATGACAAACAAAATTGCTGTTTAAAACTTGAGTCTGACAGACCAATGAAAATGCTATTTCAAACTTCATGATAACATATCTAAAATGTGATTTAAAAATTAAGCAAGACATATCAATGGAAATGCTGTTTCAAACTTGAGTCTGACAGACCAATGAAAATGCTATTTCAAACTCTATAATGGACACCTAAAATGCAATTTCAAACTTAAGCATTGCATATGACTGAGAATACTATTTCAAACTTAAGCATGAGACCAACAAAAATTCTATTTAAAACTTTAGTGTTTGTCAAATTTAGAGATGCTCATATAAGATACGCCCATCCAATCTTTTAACAATGGGAATCTTATTTGAAACTAGAGCATGCCATACAGACAGACCAAGCCTCTAACAAAGATGTGTGAAAATATTCTGCTGCCGCTGCTCTACTAGTGGTGTGGGGGTTGAGCATGCTTCAGTAAAAGGCTAGAAATGAAAGACTTTGCTAATGTTGTTATTCGTTTTCAAAATCCTTTGATCTTTGCAATAATTCTTCTCATCAATTTCTTCTAAAAGTCTCTCTAATTGATTACATCTACCTGCTTGAATTAACTGAAACGCTTTGTGAAAAAGTTTCTCTTTTTTTTTTTATGTAATCTCTCTTCTTCTGTGCTTCATTATTCTCGATTGAACCCCTCCTCTCCACCTAGCGCCAGTCGACACTCATCTTTCTCAGAAATTGTTTCTTGGCAGTTTGCTTGGCCTAATTGTATTGGAAATCTCTTCAATGGGAAAAAGCTTTCTGACTTTGAAGATTTATTTTTCTTTCATGTAAGAAATAATCTTTGTCCATAAATGGTTTTTATATTTCGGAAATCATCATAATTGTTCTCCTTTAAAGAATTTGTTTGAGATGCCAAAATGGCAGATGAGATTCTTATTTGCAGAATTTAAAAAAATTAATATCATAGTTTAAAAGTAACTGTTGACAGACTTGTATTGGTTTGGAATAAGTTGTTTGGCCAAAGGATTAATTTTCACTGGAGAAATATTCAGTTTTCCTATTAAATGCTGACATTTGATTGGTTGCTTGATTCCTATTGAATATTGACATCTGATTAGTTCTTATTAAATGCTGACATCTGATTGGATGCTTGGTTTAGGGGCGGGGACTAATTCGAAGTACTGGCAAAAACAATGCCAAAAATAGAATTAAGCCAATCAAAAAGACATATTTTACTGATTCATATGGATTTACGTTTTGTGGTGGAATTTCTTTTCTTTAATTTTTTTACTTGTAATTTTATAGATTATTTGGAACTAGCTATACCTACCCGACATTGTCTGGGAATTTTAACTTTCATTTTCGTTTTGTATTTTTTAATACTATACAATATTTGCTTCAGTATTTTTAAAATAGGATTTTGAGAGTTCTATTCAACAGTGTAAATACTTCCAAATTCCTTTCAAGTTTTCAAAAAATCACAAAATATTTCATTCTTTTTATTTTAAACTTTTAATAAAAGAGTAAAATGGCTAACTTGAAAGAAAAATGAAATGCATTACGATGAATTTAATTTTGTAATTAAAATATTTGATGAAAAAGTATTTTCAAAAGTTATTTTTGATACTTTACACTATTGAATTTTTAATTATTCTGCTTGTTCCTTAGTTTATATGTTATGCTTTGAAAAAAGGCCAATACAATTTTTGAAAGCCAAATTGCTTCAAGAAAAAGCCAAATTTGCAAAATTTAGCTTTAAAAAGGCCAATCTAGCAACTCTGGACAAGAATATGAGAATGACCTCCCTTTGATGTCACAGCCGGCCCATTCATGTCCTCAACCTTACACGTCTATTTTCTTCCATGCGCACTTTTCTTTCTCAAGACGTGGTATATTTTTTCTCTTTTTTCTTTTTTCTACACGCGCACACTTCCTAATTTGCATATGTGTGTTTTTCGGTTGCTGCTGATTTTTTCGCAAGCCAGCCACCCTTCATTGCTGCTGATACTTTCCCACGCGCTTACGTACACTATTTTACAATATTTATATTTTAATTCATAATGTTAGGAATCTCAAGGAAATTCTGAGCTCCATGTGTAACTAATTCTAATAGTTTTTTATTCAAATTAGTTGACAAATAGACTTCATAGCCTCGTAGGGGATGTCCTTTTCTCTTCCCTGCAATCTCTTTCTCACAGAAGAGATGTTGTGAGTTTGTCTCTGCTTTATCGTTATTTTCATGGCAAGAGCTCGGCTGAGCTTCAATCTATGGTTCCCCCTCACCAAACTTCCACAAGAAACACCAGTCTAGCAGAAAACACTATCAACAATTTCCCCCACTCTTTATCTGTGCCTAAACGTAAACGTAGATTCCATGAACAAAGTTTCTTTCTTAGAACTGCACGCCTATGGAATTGTCGTCCGTTTTCCTGCTTTCCAGATGACTACAATATGGTTGTCTTCAAGTCTAATATAAACAAGTTTTTGATGAGCCGTTCCATATAAGTTAACAAATTTACTGAATTTCCATTACTAACGGTTACTATATTGTCCAATTTCTACTGTACACTCTTTAACCCTTATCCTCGAGTGGCCTCTTGGCCTTGATAAGTGGTGATGCCTATGTAAAAAAAAAAAAAATAAATAAATAAAAACTATAACCTTGGTTAAATAAAAGTATCTCTCAGGAAGATTATTGGGTAATTCTTCAGAAATAAAAAATCGTGAGATATCACAAGTTCTACCCATAGTGGACAAAATTTGTAAAACCAGGTGGTTTATAGGTTTATGCTTAAAAATGGATCCATTCTTTCCTTTTGATCATCTTGCCTACAAAGGTAAATGAAGACGAAAAAAAATGTACAAAAATTATTATTTTTACAAGTAAATACTGTTGTGCTGAGTTTTGACAATCCCCAAAAGTTCGTTGGTTTAGTTTTAATAAAGTGTCCATCATTCGTTCCGTTTAAAGTGGCAATTGATCTTTTCAAATGTAATTAACACTCTAATCCGATAATCCTAATCCAGGGGTTTGGAGATTACAAACTTTTTTTGTTTTGTTTTTATTAATAAGGCCAGTCAAAACTAAAAAAGTGTGAAAAAAGAAAATGAGAAGTTCTTATACAGGTTGACTGCTCCCTCCTTCGTCCCGTCTCAATTTTTTTGACAATACTTTAAGAGGGCAAAAACAAATTTTCATAAGTATGAATGAAGCATTGATAAAGACCCATTTGATTGGAGGGTTTTGCAAGTAACGAACAAAATTTGTGTTTGTCATCACTTGCATACATTTAGTTTATAACCTATTCTCCAGCGACTTCGTGTTGACATCTTTTGGCTGGTTGCATAAGCCATCAAAAGATGCTGAAGCAAAGACTACCAAATGATACATTCGAAATGCTATATCCCCCCTCCTCCCTCTGATCCCCATATCAAGAACCGTTGTCTATTTAGAAAGCCATTCTTAATATGGGAAAGAAAATTTTTTTCACGTTAACATATTTTGTTGCAAATCATTTTTGGTTTAAAAATGTTTTTTTGATTTAATGAATTTTACACTTTCATTGAAATTGTCTTCTGACAGCTGATTGGATTATTGCTTTGGTATCTTCTGGTTGCTTATGTAATCTGATGGAAGATACAGACACAAAGTTGTCGCAGATTAAGTTGTATAGGCAAGCACTGTCTCTGGTGACAATAGTGTTGGATATTTGATTAATATTTGTTTCGATTCAACGTTTTACAAGTTCTTTGGAAAATATGATTTTCATTGTTCTGTCACGATTAACAACCAGTGCACAATAAATGACCCATTGGGTCACTGTCGGTACATTTTCCATTAGTGTACGCATTTACTTGTAGTGAACTGTTTGTAAAGGTGAATAGACATTTTCAAAGCACATTTATTCATATGTAGTTCATGAAACGTCTTTTAGATTTACAAAAATTACAAATTGGTTTTAATTAAAACACAGGGTGTCTCCAAAAAGTGTACTGTAATGACTTGTTTCATGGCATTTGCTAATTCCTTGGGGTGCGTTATCAGTGTTGTCTGGATAATAATGGTCATTTATTTGAACATTTGCAAACATGATTCTTAAATTAAATTTATCTTCTGTATTCAAAGCTATTCCATTTTACTCTATGTTCATAAATAAAGATTTTATCGTCATTCGAAGTGTGAGTACATTTTTTTTTAAAGACATGCTGTATTTTTACATGTTTTGCAATATTAAAATCTTGACCACAACGCAACGACAGATCCATAAGCAAGTTGGTCTACAATGTGAAATCTGCCAAAACTAGTGATGAGACGATTCCAATATTTTTCCCAATTCCAATAGAATTACCGATTCTGATTCTTTATAAATCTCTAAATGTTTAACAATAGAATTATTATTTATTCCTGATTGCCATAAAAAAACTCATGTTAAATGTGCAGATATTTTCTCAAGCGTAAAAATATACTTGTGGGAGATGATCTATAGATTTTAGTTATAATGGTAGTTTAAAATCGGTAAATTTTTAATCGTTCATCGTTAATACCAGCAGCAGCAGCAGCAGCAGCAGATTTTGCTTTAAACAAAATCAAATAAAAAAGATGAAAAAAACGTTTTTGGAAACGGAAAATAGGCACAAATTTTTTCTGATTCCGATAATCCTTAAAGTTTTGATTTTTCTGAATTACGATTCCGATTAATCATTCCAACACTAGCCCATACTCAACACAACACTTGCCTAGCATCGAGGTTATTCTAAGCATGTATCGATTATGTTGATATAGTTATGTGGAACGTTCATCCTCCAGAATAAACCATTGCAAAAGCATGGAAGTCCTAAATCGCAGTAAGATTGGCTGGCCAAGGAAAACTTAAAAACAAGTGATTAAACAAGATCTTAAGAGTGGAATTTAGAGATAGCTGAATTGTGGGAACTGGAGAGTGACCGTGTGTAATGTTAGAAAACGTTTGAACCCTGAACAACGGAAAAGTAACATCAAATGAATAGAAATAACAGAATAAAAAAAGAAACAAACAACTTGATATTAAAAGGATTTCAAAATACATTGTGATGTCATTCTTTCTCCATCTCTTCGCCATCCTCACTCCTCCTCCTACCTTTTTTACTGTGTGCATCATTCGATTCTTCTTACGATCACTTTTATCATTTGTTATTTATGTTGTTCACGCTTACTCCCACCATCAGTCGTTCAGTTTTGTACGTGTTATTAGTTTGCAAAAAAGATTTGCTGATTTGTTATTTTTCTAAAACTTACTGTTTAATTTTTAATCGAAAGATTTATTTAGATTTTGTTGACGTAGGTTACGTTGTGCTCAGACCTTGTGTCATACATGCGCAAAACCGCATTGCTGTCATTATTCAAAACCACATTAAAGTTCACAAAACGGAATGCTAAGGTCTTATGTACGACATGGACACAAACTGGAATCTTGTGAATATCTCCCATCATTCCAATAATTACAGGGTGGAATGGTAAAATTGTCACTCTAGAAAAGATGACATGATTCCATTTCCGTTTGATGAAAACCGTTTTTCTTTCTGATCAAAGTTATGACAGGATTATTTCCAGCACCCTCAAAATGCAAATCCTGATGACAGAGACATGCCCAGGGTAATGAAAGCAAAGTTTCTGGCCATGGTTATAATCTTTTTTTTTTTTTTTTTTTACATAGGCATCACCACATTATCAAGGCCAAGAGGCCACTCAAGGATAAAGAGTGTACAGTAGAAATTGGACAATATAGTAATCATTAGTAATGAAAATTTGGTAAATTTGATAACTTATATGGAACGGCTCATCAAGAACTTATTTACGTTAGACTTGAAGACAACCATATTGTAGTCAGCCGGAAAGCAGGAAAACGGAAGACAATTCCACAGGCGTGCAGTTCTAAGAAAGAAGCTTTGTTCATGGAATCTACGTTTAGGTTTAGGCACAGATAAAGAGTGGGGGGAATTATTGATAGTGTTTACAGCTAGACGAGTGTTTCTTGTGAAAGTTTGGCGAGGGGGACCATAGGTTGAAGCTCAGTCGAACACTTTCCATGAAAATAACGATACATCAGAGACAAACTCGCAACATCTCTTCTGTGAGATAGAGGTTGCAAGGAAGAGAAAAGGACATCTCCTACGAGGCTACAAAGTCTATTTTGAACTCTATCAAGGCAGGCCAAGTCCTTTCTAGCAGCTCCTGCCCAGATGTGGCAACAGTATTCCATCCTTGGACGTACCTGGCTCTTATATAGATAGAGAATAGCATCAGCAGTGAGATATCTACCGGATCGATAGAAAGATCCTACCATTTTTCCAGCGGCCTTGGCAACAGATTTGATGTATGTGTTCCATTTAAGATCAGGAGTAATGGTCAAGCCCAGAAGCTTGTCAAAACTTGAGGCCTCCTGAAGACGAGAGCCATTCATTTCAATTGATGCCAGATGTGGATCAGAATGTAGATGATGTAAAGAGAGAAGCTTGGTTTTAGATGCATTAAAAGTAACCAGCCACTCCTTACCCCATTGTACTACGTGCTCAAGATCAGAGGAGAGAGAATTGGAGAGAACTTGGTCGTTTACTGTCTTAGATGTGCTACCATAAATGGTAGTGTCGTCAGCATAAATGTCTACAAATGATGTAAGGATGTGATTTGGAAGATCATTAATGTAGATCAGGAAAAGAGTTGGGCCCAGGATGGACCCCTGAGGGACACCGGCATTAATACTGTGAGCTTCTGATTTTTGCCCCTCAACTACTACTCTTATGAACCTATCAGAAAGAAATGATTTAATAATTGAGAAGAAATTTCCAGCAATACCATAGCTAGAGATCTTATGAAGTAAACCTTTATGCCATACCCTATCAAAGGCCTTAGATATGTCAAGAGCAATTGCCCTAGAAAGGTTGCCTCCGTCGAGAGATTTGCTAATCCTATGAGATATAATTCTAAGCACATCTGCTGTAGATCTAGCAGAACGGAAACCATATTGAGTGTCACTAAGAAGGTTATTTTTGTTGAGATGGTTGATTACTTCTGTATTTAACACAGATTCTAGCAACTTACTCATGACGCACAGGAGACTTATTGGCCTGTACTGAGAGGGGGATGAGCAATCACCTGAATTCTTAAATACAGGGCATACTGATGAGATTTTCCAGGGAGATGGGAAACTATTCTCCTTAAGACAACGTTTAAACAGTTTTGTAAGTATGGGTGCTAGTTCAGGTTGAAGTTTTTTGAGTACTATAATTGGAATACCGTCAGGGCCAGTTGCTTTACTGGAATTAAGGTTTTTGATTAACTTGGCAACATCACGTACAGATATACGTATGTCACATAGCGTGTTTTCTGATACAGGAGGAAATATTGGGGGTTGGCGGCCTTGATCACAAAGGGTAGAATTAGCTGCAAAGTTCTTGACAAAGAGTTTGGCTTTGACTGATGCTGACGAGATTACCTCAGGTCCATTGATAATAGTTGGGATGGAGCACACGCTTCTGTTCAGGATTCTGTTTGCTATTTGCCAAAACTGGTGGGAACCAAGCCGCTGTACAGCTACTTTGGACTTAACAGATTGCGCATGCAACTCTCTTGCATTCTTTATTACTTTCTTACAATGGTTGCTGGCAGTCCTGAAAGCGGCTTTAGTTTTCATACATCTATTACGTTGGAAACAGTGGAAAAAGTGATTTCTGTGCGCAATGGCAGCAGCACATTCTGGAGAGAACCATGGCTGGCTGTTAGGTTTTTGCTGAAACTTTTTCAAGGGTATGAAACGGTCAATACCTACAATTAACCATTCCGTCAGGTCTAATACTATAGAGGACACATCCTTTTTAAACATGGAATGCAGAGGTAGATCAGATATAAATGTACGGAAGCTATCCCAGTCAGCCTTAGTGTATCAATATACTGTACGATGGAGAGGTACGTCTGGGGACTTATTACATTTCATTTTTATCTTAATTGATACAACAGAGTGGTCGGAAGATCCAAGAGGCGACAGAACAGAAACTGAACATAGTTCAGGGCAAGTTGTGAGAAAAAGGTCTAGTAGGCTCGCATACTGGCCGTCATTGTCGGGCACACGGGTGGGTTCCTGAACAATCTGAGTGAGGTCATAGGCAATGGAGAAATCATGACAGAACCTCCTCTCATCATCGGTCTTGTTAGAGTGGGTCAACCATTCGACGTTGTGAACATTGAAGTCACCACATACGTGAATGTTAGCTGAAGGATAAGCAGATAGGACTTGGTCAATTTTCTCAGATATGCTTTGAAAGATAGTAACTCCGCTGTTATGGGGGCGATAGAGAGTAAATATAAATGCCGTAGTGTGAGCTAAAGCAACCCGGAAGCACATATAGGGTAAGTTAGGATCTTCCCTGGAGATGTCCCTACCATATGGAAAGCTATCTTTAATATAGGCACATATTCCATGCCCATGGCGATCTTGGGAGTCAGATTTAGAAGTTAAGTTAGAGTATCCTTTGATTGCGAACTCTTCTAGGGAAATAGCCTGTCCAATGCCAGTTTCACTTAAAAATAAAAGGTCTGGTTTAGTCTCCTGTAATTGGGTTTCAACCTCTGGAAGGTTAGAACGTAGACCCCTGATGTTGGAGAAGGAGACATGGTAGTAGGGGTCTACGTTGGAAGTTGGAGAACCGGGTTTAATCGTGTATTTTTTCTTGAAACTTGTCATGATGAAATTTTGGAATTTGTGGACTAGGTCGTCAGATTTACTTAGAGCAGGACAGAGAGGGGAAACTAAGAGAGAAAAAGAAACGAAGAATTTTTTTTTCATTTGTAGCTAATGATAAGGTAAAGCCGTAACAATTACCCACTAGTATGGCATCGAGAGGCCCCCACCAGAAGCTACTGCATGGTCCAGAATCCATTCACCAAATGGCAATACAGCAGCCCCAGTACTTTGCACCTGCTGATAGGACAGCCTTCTTAGTGGTTAATCCAAGGTTCGGGTCCCTGACTATCAGACGGATAACGTCAGCCCAGACAAAACGTTTACCTCCAGTACCCTTACTAGTGACATGGCTACAAGGATAGACATAGAAACAGAAAATTTCCGCCATCTCTGCCAACTATTCGCGCAAAATACTGCCAACCTAGAAAACAGCTTTTTCTTCTCCCTTTGTCAGAAAAATCACTCATTAAAAAATGAGGACTGAGGGACAAATAAGAAGAAGCGAGAGTAACAGGAGCTGCCGATAACGCATCCACAATGCGTTTTCTACTCTCCATTAAAAAAAAAAAAAAAAAAAATATTAAAAGTCCAACAGACGTGTTTAAGGGAAAGTATGGTGATAGATTCCCCTCTCACAAACTAAGAATGAGTACAAAATCGTAATCTATTTTTGCAATCAACTTGGTAGATAAATATTTATGAACAAGAAAAAAAGCTAGCATTTAATAAAACAGAAATACATAAATTAAATACTGAAATAAAATGGAGTTATTAATATTTGAATATAAAAATGAAAAGTATGATTAAAATTGAAATCACTTATCTCAACAAAAACACGTCCGTCTCCAAAATGTAAACTGAAATGAGGAATTTAAGTTAACAGCGTTCAAAAGATTTTTTTTTTTAATTAACCGTTAAAAGAAAAGCGTGATTTTATTCTGAACTTTAGCTAGTCACGTTTTAAGAAACTTACGATATAAAAGAAAAGCGGATGGGGGGGGGGTTCTTCCGAAAGTTAGTTGGTGACGTTATAAGTAATTGCGAGATAAGATGGAAGCCAGTGTAATTAAGGGGTGTAGACTGAAAAGGATAATATAATGGATTGAGTATACAATATTTAAGATCAACTCGGTAGATAAATAAATATTTATGGACGAGAAAAAAAAGCTAGCATTTAATAAAACAGAAATACATAAATTAAATACTGAAATAAAATGGAGTTATTAATATTTGAATCTAAAAATAAAAAGTATGATTAAAATTGAAATCACTTATCTCAACAAAAACACGTCTGTCTCCAAAATGTAAACTGAAATGAGGAATTTAAGTTAACAGCGTTCGCGGTTTCAAGTGAGGGCCACATCATGCCACCTCATATCTTCGAAGTCGGTTTGAAAGTCAACACCAAAGTGTACCTGGATATGCTAAAGAGTGTGGTGATCCCCTGGTGTGATTAATCAGATGACCAATGGCAGCCCGAGGTGTGGTAGCAGGACTTGGCACTGGTTCTCCTCCTCCCCTAACCATAACTCGCTGGACTATTTCGTTTTGTCATATGTCGAGAACATCAACATGATCTCCCACAATACCAAAGCCAGCCTGATCGCTACCATCCGCCGTGTATTCACCAAGCTCCCGCTGCTTGTGGAAAAGGCATACTCTCAGTTCCGAACCCGTATCAAGGTGGTGATTGAAGCTGAAGGCGGCTACATTGAATAGATGTCAGCTGTACTACATAATCAAGGTACCTGAGTTTATTTTTTTCCATAAAAATTTTAAAACAAAGCTATAGTGTTGTTTTCTTTAGGGCAACAATTTTATCGTTCCACCCTGTATACAAGCAACAAGAATTAAAAAAAAAAACTACCTGGCAAATATACCTAGTGAACCAAGTGTAAGAGAGATACTTAAAAGGACAGTTAGAATCTTAAAAAGATCTCTCAGTTAAAATGTATGAGATGTGTGTGAATGTCTGGCATCTGAAGATATACATTATCCTCAGCTTAAATAAAATAACAAAATGGAAAAAAAAGAAGTGCATTCATACGTTGGTAACTGCTTATTCTTATATGTGCCCGTGTTTGATCCTTCTAGACTGATGACTTGCTGTTTGAAATCAAAGTTGCTTATTTACACTTTCAAAGGAATTAAGTCAACCTATGGCTGATGGAAGAAAGAAGAGATTTGATTTGATCTTTGTTCCAAATCACTGACCATTTGGGTGGGGAGAGTCAGAAAGTCAGGGAGAGAGAGAGAGAGAGAGAGAGAGACCATCTGGGTGAGGAGAGAGAGAGAGAGAGTGATCAATGCTTAATCATATTTTATCAACCCATCTCAATTTTTATTTTCACGTGTTGCATATTTCCAGACGAACTGCCGTCTTCTCTTTTCCATTCTCTTTAAGTCATGTGACGCCATATCTGTTTCTATTAATATGTACAGTCCTGTAATCTTCACTTTGGATTTAGCAAATTGACCCCAACTGACCTATCATTTCATGTTCTTCTCAATTAACCATTTTATTTATCAGTGGATTTAGTTGTACGATATCTAACAGGGATAATAGCCTCTTTTTGTTGAAAGTTTCTGTGACTTACGTGGTTTTGTAATGTTTTGTTATTCGTCAGCAGAAATCACATCAGAGAAGCAGGTAAATACATCAACCTGCAATATTCTTTACCGTTTGCTTTGAAATTCTGTTCGTTTTGTCTGTAATCATACTTTTGGTCTTCAAATAGTTTAGTTTTGAATCAATTTTGGTCACTTGGAATATCAGGAAATGCTTGAAAATATACTTGAATAATTTGGTAGCTTCGCCAGGTTTTCCTGGGATTACACAAGGTTTCAAATAAATTCTAGTAAAAATATTTAATTTTAATTTTGTTAATTATTTAATCTGAGATTATCTGCTCTTGAATGCTTCAAATTGGCAGGCAAAACAAGGAAACACTCATTTTTTATTCACAACATCTATAATAATATAATAAAGAGCAATGTGTGAAGTTAACGGATCGTAATGGATTGTGGCGGTGTTTTTTTTTTTTTTTTTGGTGAAACAGAAATCGACGCGGAGGGGTAACCTGAGCGTGTCAAGATTGAATCCTGTTGGTTCCATAGCACCATTTTCTGCTATGGATGTTGGCAACCTTCAGGTGGCCTCATCTGTATATATCTGATTTTAGAAATAACTGGGAAAATCAATATCAGTAACATAATCGAGCCAGTCAAAAAAGTTGTACGATGCTGAACCATACAAATTTATGTATTTAACACATCATATTAGAATTTTAATAAAGATGAAACTTGTGCTCATAGCATCTAGTGAAATGGAAAGTGTTATTACTGTCGGCATGAGCAAAATATGTCTAGAAAGTATGGTGGAAGGCTGCAGAGAAAGGTGAAACCAACGACAAGATGGCATAATAACGTATGTTTCTGAACTTCAAGATTAATTGGCCAGCGAAACAAGATAATGAAACAAAGGATGTTTTGGAGGAAGGTAATACATGATAGATCGTATTCTGCCGTAAAATTGGAGAAAATGTTTGACGATAAATGCCTTTTTACTGATTTTTTTTTGATAGAAAAGATTTATAGATAACATTTTTGTTTTTGGCTGACTCATGCTAAACGGATGAGGTTGCAGGTAAAGAGGCTGAGTGTGCTTTCAAAACAAGTGTGCTTTCATATAGGTGACCTCCCACCCCATTATCCCCTTCTCACCTCTCCTTCATTCCCAAATGCAACAAAATGCCTCAAATTCTTGGCATTTATTTACACATGTCTCTCCTCAACAGGTGTCTGCGATCCTCACCCCCACAGCTCCCTCCCCGGTGCACAATCTACTTATTCTTATACTCCTCTCTTCTTGGATGTGAAAAAAAAAAAAAAAAAAAAAAAGAGTCGTTTGAGAAGTGAGTCTCCAGATTTTTCTTATACATTTTAAAGCCTTGTTCTTGCATAACAATAGATATTAACGTGCGGACATTTTTGTTCTCGCAAATAATGACACAAAAAGAGAGAAAAAAAAAAGTTTATTTCCATAAATCCTCGTCAAATTTCTCTCCCTCCTTTGTAACAAAAAAACCCCCCAAAAACTTCTTGCTTTACCAAACTTCACCCTTGTCTCTTTCTCAGTTGTTTCATGTAAGATGTTGCTATTATGCTTATTTTTCAAAACTAGTATTCATGTGAGGTGTTGCCAGGGATCGAATGTGACTTCTATGTATTCTTACTCCTAGCCCTGAACCCCATATTACCATTAAAAATTTTTTTATATATATATTTCTGTAATTTTTATTCCCTACACTTACAAAATTGCTACCATTTACAGTATCTCTGTAGGTGTGTTTCTCACCCCTACGTAACTTACTATTATTTTATTTACTACTAAGATTTTAGCCTTAGCCTTTTGGCCAAGATCAAAGTGTAGTATCTGTTCCGGCAGATGCTGCAAGCTATGACTAGCTATGACTAGCAAAGACCAGATGTGGGGGCAACCCCACATGCCTGACCTTTAACCAGCTCCCATTTCCCACCTCTCGGGAGCTGGTCCCCTTTTTCCCTTCCCCCTCCCTTCACTCCTCACATTAAAAATTGGCCTTGTGCCTAATTTGCTCGGTGGGGGAGCAAATAAATACCATCTGTTCCGGCAGATACTGCAAGCTATGACTAGCTATGACTAGCAAAGACCAGATGTGGGGGCAACCCCACATGCCTGACCTTTAACCAGCTCCCATTTCCCACCTCTCGGGAGCTGGTCCCCCTTTTTCCCTTCCCCCTCCCTTCACTCCTCACATTAAAAATTGGCCTTGTGCCTAATTTGCTCGGTGGGGGAGCAAATAAATACCATCTGTTCCAGCAGATACTGCAAGCTATGACTAGCTATGACTAGCAAAGACCAGATGTGGGGGCAACCCCACATGCCTGACCTTTAACCAGCTCCCATTTCCCACCTCTCGGGAGCTGGTCCCCCTTTTTCCCTTCCCCCTCCCTTCACTCCTCACATTAAAAATCGGCCTTGTGCCTAATTTGCTTGGTGGGGGAGCAAATAAATACCATCTGTTCCGGCAGATACTGCACTTAAGATAATTTGTACCAGTCAATGGAGGGGAAACCCTCTATACTGGGACAATTATTATTTTTGGTAACCAGAGTGACCCCTTTTAGGGGAGCTGGTTTTTACCTCACATTAAAAACGGCCTTGTGCCTAATTTGCTCAGTGGGGGAGCAAATAAATACCATCTGTTCCGGCAGATACTGCAAGCTATGACTAGCAAAGACCAGATGTGGGGGCAACCCCACATGCCTGACTATTAACCAGCTCCCATTTCCCACCTCTCGGGAGCTGGTCCCCATTTTCCCTTCCCCCTCCCTTCACTCCTCACACTAAAAATCGGCCTTGTGCCTAATTTGCTCGGTGGGGGAGCAAATAAATACCATCTGTTCCGGCAGATGCTGCACTTAAGATAATTTGTACCAGTCAATGGAGGGGAAACCCTCTATACTGGGACAATTATTATTTTTGGTAACCAGAGTGCCCCCTTTTTGCCTACTTTTAGGGGAGCTGGTTTTTACCTCACATTAAAAACGGCCTTGTGCCTAATTTGCTCAGTGGGGGAGCAAATAAACACCATCTGTTCCGGCAGATACTGCACTTAAGATAATTTGTACCAGTCAATGGAGGGGAAACCCTCTATACTGGGACAATTATTATTTTTGGTAACCAGAGTGACCCCTTTTAGGGGAGCTGGTTTTTACCTCACATTAAAAACGGCCTTGTGCCTAATTTGCTCAGTGGGGGAGCAAATAAACACCATCTGTTCCGGCAGATACTGCAAGCAAAGACCATATGTGGGGGCGACCCCACATGTGAGACCTTGGTCAATGTAGGGGCAACCCTTCATACCAATTGTCACTATCCAGCTCCCCTACTCCCCGGGGAGCTGGTCCCCATTTCCCCTTCACTCCTCACATTAAAAATCGGCCTTGTGCCTAATTTGCTCAGTGGGGGAGCAAATAAATACCATCTGTTCCGGCAGATGCTGCACTTAAGATAATTTGTACCAGTCAATGGAGGGGAAACCCTCTATACTGGGACAATTATTATTTTTGGTAACCAGAGTGCCCCCCCTTTTTGCCTACTTTTAGGGGAGCTGGTTTTTACCTCACATTAAAAACGGCCTTGTGCCTAATTTGCTCAGTGGGGGAGCAAATAAATACCATCTGTTCTTCAGATGCTGCAAGCTATGACTAGCTATGACTAGCAAAGACCAGATGTGGGGGCAACCCCACATGCCTGACCATTAACTAGCTCCCATTTCCCACCTCTCGGGAGCTGGTCCCCTTTTTCCCTTCCCCCTCCCTTCACTCCTCACATTAAAAATCGGCCTTGTGCCTAATTTGCTCGGTGGGGGAGCAAATAAACACCATCTGTTCTTCAGATGCTGCACTTCCATTTCTTATTCTCTGTCAGTGGAGGAACAGCCCTCACGACTGAGACAATTTTTTTATTTTTGTACCTTTTCTCCATGTTAAAAAACGACCCTGGTGTCCAACTCTGTCCCGTGGGGAGGCATTGTAAATAGGTACTAGCATTTCAGCCCGGTGTTGCCTGGGTGTTTGAAGGTGCATGTTGAGCAAAAAAAAAAGTGGTAGTAGGAAGGCAGGTTCGAACCCGTACCACGAAGGAGGAAAAGAATGAGGAAAAAAAACATGACGTCTTTGCTGTTATGACCACCGCCAAACCGGAAGTGACATAGGTTTAAATTAAGGCTAGACAATCGAAAAGAGGGGATGACTTTCGACAATATCAGCAAAAAAAAGCGACCCCTCCTTGTAGAAAAGTGTCCAGTTGAGGATGAAGAAATTAATGTTTTTAGCCAATTTTTTGATATTTGTCGTCTGAAAGGTCGAGCTTAAAAACGATACTGATCTTGTGAAAATCCGTCGCCTCTGTCGAAAGTTTTAGGCAGACATGCAAACATACATACATACATTTATATATTGGTAGCTCAAATTTTCGACCCGATTAAAAAGCTTACCTTATCTCTGAATACCCTTTATGTAAATTTCAAATGTTTAAACCAGAAATTATCAGTAATTTGGTAGAGACTGCAAGTGGTCATTTTTTTTTTAACTTTGACCCCTATTATGACCCTTTAACATTTAATTGTTTTGGGCTCAAATCAAGTTATTAAGTTAGATCCATGTCCAAGGAACCTATATCTAAAAGTTCAAGTGTTTATACCTAAAATTGTCTTTTTTTTTTTTGTAAGGCATTCATTATAATCCTTTATTAAGCTCCTTCTACTTTAATAGTTTCTTCCATCGGACTGCTAGATTTTGGAATTTCCTCTCTGTTTCCTGTTTCTCTATCTGTATTAACCTGCAAAACTTTAAATGTAAAAAAAAAAAAGGAAAGTTTATGGAAGATCTATTCGATTCCACAGATGACTAAAGTAGAGAACAACAGATCATATTGAATGTTATATCTCCCTTCATTTGGAAGTAGGGTATGATTATGAATATATCCAGTACTAAATAATCCTTATACACTGTGAAATTTACTTTATGTATGAAAACCAAAAAGGGGAGATAGAATATATAAGAAGTATTTGGAATCAAGTCTCCCCTTGCTGTTATTTCAGATCATTTAAAAGCATAGCAGCAAGTTTTAATCTCCCCTCCATCAAGGCCAGAGGTTTTGGGGAATGTCAGATATTTTTGTAATTCATATGCAAAACTAGAAAACCAAATGACTATAAAGTGCCAAAAATAGGCTCAGGATGATGGATGATCCCCTTCATGTGCAACCTTAAGGGCAAATGCCACATAGCCCACTACACAAGTCAGGTGATTACCTTTCCAATGAGCTTTCATTTGTTAAATTCTGATCAATAGTCGCTGAGATTTGGAACTTATAAAATTGAGAAAAAAGGTGGTCTGTCTGTCTATTTATCTCTCTCTCTCTCTCTCTCTCTCTCTCTCTCTCTCTCTATATATATATATATATATATATATATATATATATATATATATATATAGTGGTGCCGAAAACAAAGTTCACACTTATCATTTTTTCCAAGAACTGCAAATTTAAGCTAAATTGAATGTAACTTTTTAAACAACCTATACCTCATTTGATTCACCTATATATATATATATATATATATATATATATATATATATTAATTTTATTTATACAAACATTAATGGCTACATATGTGCATACATGTTTCTGTAATCACCCACGTTGGGGGATTACGTCTTCAGGCCAAGAATTACCGTCGAAAGTGATATTTCCACCAAATACATTTTCCTATTTCGTTTATCAAGTTAGAATGTAACCTGGGTGGGAGTCATAAAAAACGGTGAGAGGATAAGTGAGGTCTTTGAAGATAATAAACATCTTTTCCATTTCCCTGTCCCCCCATCCAACCTAACTTTTGGTTTTTATGGCATAAGGTACTTGAGAATTTAGTTTTTTGTCTTGGAGTCTGTAAATTAAGAACATTAGCTATGGTCAACTAAGTACTGACCGGTGCCTTTCAATCTACATCCATCCACACATACATGCAACACACACACAACACACACATACACAGACACCGCCACACACACACACTCACGTTAATACATATATTCAAAAGCGAATCCATGCTGTACGCTTTTATTTTACTCACAACACACGTACTGAAACTAGGCAATAACTCTAAACTACGCAGGAATAAGGTTAAAATTACAATAAGGTAAATAAAACAAAACAAAAAATAAATAAAATTAAATAAAAATAAATAAAAATAAATTAAAAATAAAAACAAATAAACAAACAAAATATGAATAAACATAAAACACGAAAGTTATCTAAACCCCACATGTATCTATATATATTAATATATCAATATACTTATAAATGCCTACACTTTGCTACACCCGCGCATATATACACACACACATACAGACATACAGAAACAAATAATGGCATTTTCTTTACTTCAGTAGCGTGGTAACCCCTTCATATATGCAATAGTATGCTACTACACTCCAGACGGGTGTATATATATATATATATATATATATATATATATACACACACACACATACACACATCCACATATATATATATATATATATATATATATATATATATATATATATATATATATATATATATACATACACATACATACATACATATATAACATACATATAAACAACATTCGGACATCCTTACATTCTTGTAATCTATATTGTTACAACAATCATATACGAGACAGCCTATTCTAATAGTTCAGAAATATATACATATACATACATATACATACATACACACATACAAATACATCCATATACAAACATACACATGTGACCATAGTTGCTTTTAGCCCGATAACTTGCAAATCCGTCCAGATTCATCTTCAGGTATGATTAACAGTAAAGACATTAATGATTTTTTTTTTTTCACATGTTATCAACTAATAATTTTTGCTTCTTTCCTTCATACTCCCTGTTTCTCTGACTGCACCAACAGGCAAAATTTTTAATGTAATGTAAAAAAAACATCTTGCTGCTTAACTCCCCACCCAGGTTACCGTATATAAATTCAACCCATATCACACTAGCAATACACCTTATTTGGGATGAACAAATAAAAAAAGAAACAATGTAATGTCTGCATCACAAAGCAGACATCTATGAACTGTCGTTGTCGTTTCTCTCCTGTTCCAACATAAAGATTGATTGATTCTTTTGCATAAACCTCCTGCCATTTTATTGTCAGAAGTTAGAATAAGGAGATTGCACTGATGGAATTTCTTCACGAGAAGAACTTACCGATCTTTGAGGTTAAGTAGTGCAATTTCTAAATAAAGACGTTTTTTTACTTGTTTGCAATCAATATTCTTCCCTTTTTATTTAGTGCATCTCATCCATTTGACCTTTTTTTTTTGTGTCATGCACTAAATTCTTGCTTCGAAATGCAAACAACGCTTCCTGCTTTTAACACAACTTCATCTTCTTTTGTTTCGGGTTGATAAATAATGATTTTATTGAGAAAAAAAAAATTGCCACATTTTAATCTACTACTTGTTTGACTGTTTATCTCTTTCGTTTTTTTTTTTTTTTTGCATTTATTTTGCATATACCGTGTCTGTCGTCTGAAATGTGACTTTATTACCATTAATTTAAAACAGTTTTCCTGGTGGGTGTACCAACCGAGAATACATTTTCAACAATCAGTCTGGGTCATTTTGGTGTAAGTGATGACCTTGCTTCTGTCGGCTGAAGTTAGGTCATATACAGTCCTAGGAGGTACACCCTCTAGCATTCTCTCTTTTAGAATTTAGTTCATTGTTATTGCCTGAGGTGCTTCTACTAATGGGGCTGCTCATGCATTTTTTATGGCCTAGAGTGCACTTCTTATGTGCATGCTTTTTATACCCTATTTGTTTTTACCAAATAGTTTCTGTTTTTAATAACATTTTCAAAGTTAAACTTAATTATTATAAAACTAATTTATTTGATCATGGAAAAGTCATGCATCTTAATAATTTTGAAACATCGTAGACTGTCCGGGCGTCCTTGTTTCCTTGCTTGAATCTCGTGTGCATATATATATATATATATATATATATATATATATATATTTCTTGTTAAAACTTTTGAAATCGTTCCTATATATTGGGTACAATATAATAATCAATAGATAATTGGTTCTATAATAATAAATATGAAATTTGTATTAATTAAAATATTGTATTTATACATATTTTGCTAGTGTATAATGCATTTAAAATATATTTTAGCTCTGAGCACATGTTTTGCCATTATACAGCTTATTAGTGCAGCTAAATTTACCAGGGATTAAACTCAAGATCCAAGGGTCCCAAGTCTGAAGACTTACCTCTAATCCATTCCCTGAAGGTGAAAAATATACCACAATTTTAATAGTATATATATATATATATATATATATATATATATATATATATATATAAGTGAAATTGTGTGTGTGTGTGTGTATATATTTCCCTACCAAAATACTGTATCAATTTTCAGTCTATAGAGTCGAGATTTGACAGACTTGAGATTTGACATTTGATTTGGGAAAATCTTTGTTTTTGGCCACAAATTTGGTTGTCAAGAGGTCAAAGTTCAACGATTTGACCTTTGAAAACTCTACCAAATTCCTCCACCAATTTGGGGTCTAAACACTTGAAATTTTAGATGTAGATAACTTGGATATGGATCAAACTTTTTAATTTGATTTGAGCCCAAAACAATAAATGTTAAGAGATCAAAATTGGGGTCAAAGTTAAACAAAATTTGACCTTTGTGGTCTTTACCAAATTACTCAACCAATTTTTGGCCTAAACATTTGAAATTTTACATAAAGGGTATTCAGGCATAGGGCAAGCTTTTTAATTGGTTTTTGGCCTAAAATTTGCGGTCTCTAGCAACCTATTCAGCCAATTTTGAGTCTAAACATTTGAAATTTTACATAAAGGGTATTGAGACATGCAGCAAGCTTTTTAATCCTTTTTTGGGCGAAAATTTGGCTGCCAAGAGGTCAAAGTTGAAAGAGTTGACCTTTGCAGACTCTACCAAACTCTTCCGCCAATTTTGTGTCTAAACATTTGAAATTTTAAATGTAGGTTACCTGGACATGAGTCAAACTTTTTAATATATATACATATACACATAAAGTTATGAACAGTATATAGGGCCTGACCAAAGCCGGGTGGAACTGCTAAGTATATATATATATATATATATATATATATATATATATATATTTCCTTAAGGCCTTATCGTCTGACCCTCTAAGAGGAAACGTCAGAATGATAAATTAAAAGCTAAGAATCGAATGAGGAAAGAGGGAAATTGGTTTCAGTTGGAAAACCAGTGAGAGAAAAAAAAAAAAAAATAATTCTCACTGTTCAGGTGGTTTTAAATCAGTAAATATTTCCAACTGATGTTTCAAAATCTTTTGTCTACACAGGCTAGAAAGATTTTGAAACATCAGTTGGAAATATTTACTGATTTAAAACCACTTGAACAGTGAGAATTATATATATATTTTTTTTTCTCTCACTGGTTTTCCAACTGAAACCAATTTCCCTCTTTCCTCATTCGATTCTTAGCTTTTAATTTATCATTCTGACGTTTCCTCTTAGAGGGTCAGACGATAAGGCCTTAAGGAAATTTTAACAATTCCACCTGCCCGTTTTTTTTTGTTTCTTTGATTTAAATTAAATTATGTTTCCTCTGAAATTTCTCCTTCCATTTTGCTGTACCAAGAATTTACTTTATCACCTATATATATATATATATATATATATATATATATATATATATATATATATATATATATATATATATATATATAGTTGTCATTTATTTGTTACAAGCGTAATGCATTACCTTAAAGTTAACTGGGAATTTTCCATCACCTATGTGATGTTCCACATTGACGAAGCATGTGTCCATAGTTAATGCATTTAAGAAAAAATGTTGCTCCCATCTATCACATGAGTAAGGGAAAATTATTATTCCAAGTTAGCATTAAGATAAAGCAACAAATGGGGAGTGTTTATTTAAATGGACATTTGTTGAGGTCATTTGTGAGCACTGATCCCATTGTTCGATGGGTAGAACTGCCGACTATCAATGTGGTGGTTGTAGGTTCTATCAATGAACACATAACTCGGTTTGTTCCTTTTTATTTTTCTGTCTGTCTGTCTGTCTGTCTGTCTGTCTCTCTCTCTCTCTCTATATATATATATATATATAGATAAATTTATTTTAGATTTTAGAAGGGAGTCATCTCTTATCAAGGCTCAAAGGCCACTGGAGGGTAAGGGTTAATTTATGTAAGGTGATCACTAAGATAACAGCATAGTGAAAATTGGGTAGAATTTGATTATTTAAGGAGATAGCTCAACAAGAATTTACATTGAATTAAAAGACGACCATATTTTAGTCAGCTGGAAAGCAGGCCAACAGAACAGAATTCCATAGGCAGGCAGTTCTAGGAAAGAAGCTTTGTTCATGGAATTTGCATTTAGATTTAGGCACAGATAGAGAGTGGGGGAAATTATTAATAGTGGTTGTAGCTAAATGAGTGTTTTTTTTTGTAAAAGTTTCGCAAGGGGACCCTAGATTAAAGCTCAGTTGAGCACTTGCCATGAAAATAACGATAGGGAAGAGAGAGTCTCTTCTACAGGGACAAGAAAAGGACATCACCTACGAAGTTTAGTAGCCGGTTTTTATCAAAGCAAGAGAGGGTGTTCTGAGCAGCTTATGCCCTGATGTGGCAACAGTACTCAATTTTAGGATGTATCTGGCTCTTATATAGGTAGGAGATTGTGTTGGGAGTTAGATACCTTCTGAAGCTGTAGAATGATTAACTATTTTTCTGTCAACCTTGACAACAGATTTGATCTAAGTTTTCCATTTCAGGTCAGGAATGAAAGTCAGATCCAGAAGCTTGTCAAAGCTTAGAGTTCTTTTGAGATGAGCCATTCATATCAATTGAGGGCCAAGTTGGGATCAAAGCATTTATGGTGAAAAAATAGAGGCTTGGTTTTGGATGAGTTAAAATTAACCAGCCATCTTTTGTCCCATTGCACCACATACTCAAGATCAGAGGAGAGCGATTCACAGAGGTCTTGGTCATTGTTGGCCTTTAAAGTGTTGCCATAGATGGTCGTGTCATCTGCATGTATGTCGATGAATGAACTTAGAATTTTTTTTCGTTGGATATATTTGTTTATTCATTTTTAAAATAATCTATGAGATGCATCATCATCATCATCATCATCATCAGCAGCAGCAGCAGCAGCAGTAGCAGCAGCAACAGCGTGAGTGTTGTAAACAAACTTTTCATTTAAAAAATTTTGAGCCATTTACAATGCAAGCTTGGTGAATTCTGTCTTTGGTGGATATATTGAAATATTATATATAAAAGAAAAAAAAAATGTGTATGCATATGTATACATTATATATATATATATATATATATATATATATATATATATATATGATGTTTGCAACGTCTTGTCAGACGAATGCCACTCCCTCACACACTTAAAAGTCCATGAGCCCAAAAATGACTTTCATCGCCACAGGTCCATTTTAATGGTCTGAGGGAGTATCTATACACAGATGATGTTACAGAGTCTTAGCTTTGTACGACAGCTAAGTCTCTCTCTCAGTTCAAAATGTTGAAATCCAGCAACAAGCAAGAGCAAGATAGCCAGCAACAAGTTAAACTGCAGACCAGCTTAATGCGGGTACTGGTCTCCCGCTTTGGTTTTTTTTTAAATCAGAGATTTGCTTCTCCTAGAAAGGTTGCCTTCACCATGGCTTACGGGAGCCCTCTCCACCCCAACACACATATATATACACACAAACACACATGGTGCTAGTTGGCCGTTGACCCCAAAAAAGGATTCGTTCGCCCTTTGGAAGGTCTTGTTTTTTATCCTTCAGGGAGACTAGCCACCCTCCTCACCAAACAAGTCTGGTGGGGGAACCAGTTTAGTCACCAGTGACCCGACCATGAGGCAGGTAGTACTGGGTTACATGGTATCAGTAGCATATGACATGACCTGACACACATCAGCTAGAATATATATATATATATATATATATATATATATATATATATATACACACACGCATATGTGTATACATGTGCATGCATATGTATACATATATATTATATATATATATATATATATATATATATATATATATATATATACAGTACAGCATAATCACATTGACACACCGGATCACTGACATTAAGCAATGTTGAACCGGGTCAGTACTAAATGGGTGACCAGTTGGGACTTCCAGGTGTTGTATATGCTCGCCGCTTATCTCGGCATTGGACTTCTACTTGCCACTAGACTCAAGCAGTGCCAATTCAGGAGAGGTGTAGTTGGGGATTGCGCAACCTTTGCCTCAAAAGTACACGCCCAGCTTCCCTACAGGGGTATCCTTTGTCTTTCAAGACCAAATGGAGGCATCGATGAAGATAAGGAAAACAGTTCAGCCCAAGATGGATCCTTGAGGTACACCAACGTTGATGCTTTCAACTTTAGACTTCTGCCCATCGATGACTATTTGTATAAGCCTATCAGAGAGAAAAGATTCTATGGTTGAGAAGACATTTCCAGATATTCCAGTGCTGAAAAGCTTGTGAAGTAGACCTTAATGGCAAATTGTGTCAAATGCATTGAGCGGAAACCTCCATCGATTGATTCGATGATTCTATGTGTAATTATAGTACATCAGCTGTAGGACAGCACAGAAACCATATTGCTTGTTGCTGAGTAGGTTGTTTTTGCTGAAGTGGTTGACTATTTAACACGGTTTCAAACCACTTATTCATGACACACAGAAGACTAATTGGCCTGTACTAAGATGCAGAAGACCAATATCCTATATTTTTAAATACTGGGCAAACTCATGATGTTTTCCCAGCTATTGGAAAGCATTTCTCTTATATGCATCATTTAAACAGTTTTGGAAGAGAACTTGTCAGTGTAGCTAGATGTGGTGAGTGTTTCAAGCTGATATTTGAAATCTGCCGACTTTGTTAGCAATTGAAACCTCTTACCCCTTATACTATCACTCTCTCTTTTTTTGTTGAATTATAAAATTTCACAAAAAAACAGATTGCAAATATTTATAGAAATATATGCAACTCTTCCTCCATCTCCCAACCTCCTTTTATTATTGCTTGCTAGTTTGTAAATTTACGTTTAACTCGGTTGGTGAGGAGGCAAGAGGATCTCTCTACTGGCATCTACATTTTCCTTTCATACAATTCTCCCTCCCCCTCGCTGCATCTTTGGAGATTAGGACAGATTACCATGTTTTGACCCTTCATTAACTCCAGCTCTTCTCTCCTCCTGTCCCAATTGCAAACAGTGTCACTAACATTGCTCCCCCCCCATTTTCTTTTTTTTTTTTCGTGTTTTTATGCTGATTCTGTTGCACAGATTATTCCCCCCTCCCCAGGGCGTGTATTTAATCCTGTTGATCCTTTATAACAAAATTGCATACATTTGTGCATATTTTACTGGTGACCATTGTTAATGCCCATTCTCACTGCAGCTGCTGTAATTATTGTGCATTTTTGTTGCGCATTTTACCAACTTTAATGCTCCAAAAAAGCTAAATCTGATTTATAAAACTCACTATGTCTGTCAGTCTGTCTCCATATTTTCAAACTCTATCTCTTCCAAAACTAAAAGTCACAGAGCGGCGTCAAATGATTGAATTTCTTATGGACCGTTCTTTTATGGATCTTTAGTCTGTTAAAATAGTTGTTAAGGGATCAAAAGAAATGGTCAAAATTGAAAAAAATCATTAAACATTTTGTACATTCATTTTAACTTATTTTTAATAAGTTCATATGTGTGTCAGTTTGGTACAGTGGTAACATCACCAGATTTGAACGCTAGTTTTGCTTTCGGTTTCGATTCTAGCTGATGGCACCCAAATATTTTTTTTTACTTTTAAAATCACAACTCTATAATAATATATATGAAATCTGGACAAATTAAAACATCATATTTAACCATATTTTACAACCGCGTAAAGTCGGGCACCTCCCCGCTAGTAATTATTAAATTATTTATTACTAGCACACAGCAACTTTCCATTTTTGAAGATTGAATATCATTTTTGTAGTACATCTCTAATAAAATGTCTTTTTTTTAATCTTATTGGTGCGACCAGATCAGTCTGTCTGAAGATATTGGCTTCCTGACCTAAAATGCACCAAACATTTATGTTATTGGTTTTTCTTTGCACAACTCGATCATGTTCTGCAAAACCAAAAACAAAAACAACAATTTTCTTCCTCTTTTGTGTATATCATTTTTTAATCGTATGACGTTGTCACATATTTTTTCTCTCTTGATTGATATTAAATCAAATTAAATTGTCCAAATGGCCGTAATAAAAAAAAAGGAGGGAAAATTATGAGATCACAATAATGAATACAATACTAATTTCATGTTATGCACACTTGCAATTGTGTGAAAAAACATTGGATTTTAGTGACAATAACATCTTTAAGATTTTCAAATTCTTACTTTTTGAAAACGACTTAGATCATTGTCATTTTAACCATAATTTTATAAATTTATTATTAATTGACTATTTACTGAAATAAACAATCTAATAACATAAAGTTCTAAATTAAAATTTAAGAAATCTTATTTAAACTAAGTACGATATTAAATTGACCAGAATGCATTTCATTTTTATTGTAAACAGGTCAACCATTTTATTCTTTTCGTTAATAATTGAAAAAATAAAAATGAATTACTTTTTGAAATTGTAAGTAAATATAAAAGAATGAATTTGTGATCATATTGGGAATTCAAAATAATTTTTCCAAGGTATTTTAACTGTTGAATAAAAAGTGTTTTTTGACTTAAAAACTTTTGACAAATCTTTGTCTATGGAATCGTAATTTAAAAAGCTTTGCTGAATAATCAGTTCTAAGTGATCGTTTCCTGAAAATGGAAGGTTCAATTCTTACTACAGGCAATAACAGTAACATGAAAACTTTTTCTTTTTACATAGGCATCACCACTTATCAAGGCCAAGAGGCCACTCGAGGATAAGGGTTAAAGAGTGTACAGTAGAAATTGGACAATATATATCGTTAGTAATGGAAATTCGGTAAATTTGTTAACAAGTGGAACGGCTTATCAAGGTTCACGTTAGACTTGAATACACTTCTACACAGACATGACTGAGAGAATGAGAAAAATCTACTTTTGCATTCAATAAATAAATATTTGGTATTCAATCTTTAGCAACGGAAGGTTGCTGTGTTCTAGTAATATTCTGTACAAATTTAACATAAAGATTCTAAAGTTTCATTTTTTCCGAGGATTTTCCCTCAACACCAAAGTCAACAGTCTAGACCATTGTTGAGATGGCTTTTTCTTGTTGATTGAAGTATGTCTCTAGTCCTGTGCAATTCTAGGAGACCCACCCTCCCAAACTTTACCTTTTTTCCCCTTAAGAAAGAATTAGTTTATTGCTAATCGTCTGAGTCGTCCCTAGTGGGAAATGCAGACAGTACTGCCCAGGCATTTTTTTCATTTTTTTTTGCAGCCCAAAGTGCTTTTCTTCTAAGGTGCTGGGGTTTCAAGTTCTATTTTCTGACCCTAGTGTCACATCATCCTGCTGTGGAAGGGAGATAAATAACTTAAATGACTTCGCTACTAGGTTCCCAAGTTCAAAAAGATGAAGCCGAAAAAGGTCAGAGGTTAGATTGTGTGAAACGTGAATATTACAACCGAAATAAGCATAATATTTCAAATACTAATACAAATAGTACATAAAAAAGAGGTAGGACTGAAGTATGTCTCGGGCCCATCCTCTTAGGTTTTATCTTTTCCCTTCAAGAAGGAATTAATTTATTGCTGATTGCCTGAGGCACTGTTACTGGTACTGCACAATCAGTTTTTTACAAGACAGAGTTCTTGTCCTCTAGGGCGTTAGTTTTTCAAATCCCATTTTCCAACTCTTATATCACCTCATCCTGCTGTGGTAGGGAGAAGTTAAATAACTTTGCAAGTTTAAAAAGATACAACTAAAAAGGTCGGAGGTTACATTGCCTGACACGTGGATATTATAACCAAGATACGAATAATTTTTTAAATAATATAGGGAAAAGAAAAATGTTAATTTTGCTTTATACGAACTTGAGTGAAATGACTTTGTAATCTATCAAGAAGTACTAATAGTGGGATTTATTTTTATATTGATCCCACCACCACCACCACCACCACCTCCTCCTCCTCCTCCTATCGCTCTCTCTTTCTCTTGAATCAGTAAATCAAGTGTGTGGGTGGCAGTCGATTTGTTACTATCCGTGTGGGTGGTTGTTGCACCAAGTATGCATGTATCGCTGGTATTTATCTGTCATCATATGCGCACAGAGCGAGGAAGGGAGTCTAAAAAGCTGCGGGTTTGTTGGTGTCTGGCCTTTAACTTAGCATCTTTTTTTTCCTTCGTGTAGCAAGGATTGCAGACATCATTACCGTCTGTTGAATATTTCTCAGCATCAGCGTCAGCATCAGCACCTCCCACCCCCTCCCACATCTACCAAAGTAGGAGATATGTATGTTGATTACAATAATATACATTATATATTTTATATTTATATTTTCTCTCTAGCATCCTAATAAAAAGTAAGAAAAAAAAAACAAAAAACGGTGGGATAACATTCTGAAACCTTCTTCTTCAGTCAATTGAACCAGAACAATCTTGGAAAGATGTCGAAACACTAGCCACTTGAGACTTCTTTTTATTAGTTAAGAAAATTAGAAAAAAAAATTAGTTAATAAAAATAAAATATGAATTTTTTTTTGTTTGTTTTAGAATTTTTGAGATGAGGACTGATAATTTGGATTATTTGGACTGTTGTTCTCATCTTGAATTTTATTCTCACAACATTTTGGCTGATGTAACTTCTTCAGATGTATCTTGTTGAACTTGGATAGAATTTCAGACGGAACTCTTTACTGAATCTATGTGGGTAGCATGCTCTACTTCCATCAATCATGACCAGATAGAAGTCTTAAGTTATATATTTCTTGTATTGCCCGCAGTAAGGATTGAACCTTCAAACTTCGGAAGAGCATCACTTTATAATTAGTAATCAGTTGCATGAACCTGGTGTTGGCTGGGAATCCTTTTAGTTTCATTTTTGTTTCATTTCTTTTTTTGTTTTATCAAATTAAATTTTGAAACTTAAAATTTAATCATTATGGTATCGTTTTGTTATCTATATATCAATACGATAGTATGTGTGTTATTTTGTGTATTGCGCTTACATCTTTTTCTTCCGAGTGACTGTCGTTTAATTGTTATGACCTTCCATTTCTTGTAATAAATAATTTTACTAAGAATTCTTCATCACAAGTTTTGGTTTCAGTTTCGATTATATCTGATAGCACTCAAGTTATCTATTTTTTTTATAAATAATTTTATCAAGAAATCTCCAGAAGTTTTGGTTTCAATTTCGATTAAAGCTGAAGAAACTCAAGTTATATATATATATATATATATATATATATATATATATATATATATATATATATATTTATTTTTTTCTTCATAAGTATTGGTTTGGGTTTCGATTCAAGCTTATACACACAAATTATATGGATATATTATTTTTTATTTTTGAAATTACAACTTTATAATATCTAAGAATCAATAGAAAATTGACTCTACAACAATATATACAAAATCTGCATAAATTAAAATATATTTAAGCATATTTTATGACCAGGCTATGCTGGGTGTCCCTGCTAGCTTCGATAAATACTTTTACAGTTTTAACAAAAGAGGTACAATAATAATAGGGCGTCTCCATTTACACTGAATATCCACAGAATGCCAACATCAATATATTACAAATGAAAGAGTCTGCTGTGGAATTTCCACAGGACCTGCTAGTTAAATTAATAATTGAACCAAATTGTTATAAAACTATAATTTCATTGTTAAATGTGTATGTTTATTTGATGGATCTTATGCAAGATGCTTTGACATATCTATTATATAAAGGACAGTTATATGTGTGTATGTCCTGTTAAAAGTAAAGGTTATAAAACAAACACACAAAGTTGGTATGTTTTTGATTGATGTTGCCCTGGATGAATAATATCTAAAATTAAAAAAAATATTCTCTGGGAGTCACCTAGGCAAGGTTTTGTCAGGGCTGGGGAAGGGGTAGTCTTTCAGTGGTGTTATGTGCTAATTTAGAGAGAAAATGTCGAATCATTACTAAGGGAATCTTCTATATATATAAAAGCGAAAATGTATGTATGTATGTATGTTTGGATGTTTGCTAAAAACTTTCGATAGACGCAACGAAAATTCACAAACTTGGTATCACATCGAAGCTCCATCCTTTGCTCGAAAAATATCGAAAAATTGGCCAAAAACGTTAACTTTTTCATCCTGAAATCGACAATTTTCGACTGGGGTGGGTCAACAAAAACGGTCCTCTCGTGACAATGACCGATTCTACGCATGCGTAAGATGATGTTGTTACCTCATTAACTTTAAATAGTTGAAAAACCGAACAAATTTCATGTAGGTCGCGTTAGCTCAGTTGGTTAAGGCCTTGGTTCATTATCTAAACGTTTTGGGTTCGAATCGTGGTGTGAGATGGTTTTTTTTTTTTTTCAATTTTTTAAATTTTAATATCGAAACAGGCTTATTTAAGCCATTTTTCATGTGTTTGTTTTTCTGTTTTCATCGTTCGTTTGCCTTACGTTAGTTTTTTTTGTGTTTTTTTCCTGCTTAAGTGTTTTTTCTTTTTTTACTTCGCTTATAACGCTCGACGACTTCTGGCCGCGCACCTGTCAATTTGGTTCTTAAATAAATTCAAACATCTTTCACTAACTCATTCTGGCTGGCCGATTTTATTTTCAAACTTCGCCTCAGGGCTTCAGGTTCGATCCCCCCAACGGGTTCTTTTTTATTTAACATCACCCCCCCCGCTAGTCTATAATATAAATCTCACCTGTCTGTTTAGATGTATGTTTGTATGTCTGCCTAAAACTTTCGAAAGAGCCGATGGATTTTTACGAGATTGGTATTGTTTTGAAGCTCAACCATTTGGACAACAAATATCGAAAAATTGGAAAAAAACATTAATTCCTTCACTCTCAACTGGGCTCTTTTCTACAAAGAGGGGTCGAATTTTTTTCGCCAATATTTTCGAAAGTCATCACCTCTTTTCAATTAACTAGCCTTAATTTAAATTTCCGCCACGGTGATAGACACAACGGCAAAGACATCACGTTTTTGTTTTTTCACATTCTTTTCCTCCTTCGTGGTATGGGTTCGAGCCTGCCTGCCTATTACCACTTTTTAAAAAAAATTTTTTTTTCTCAACACACACCATCAAACACCCAGGCAATGCTGGGCACCCAGGCTAGTCTGTTATATAAAATGGAGTTGTCTGTGTGTATGATCAGGGAAACAGGAATAGGTTAGGAAGAAAAAGAGAGATAGAAGATTTGGACAACCCTGTACTGCTTGTCTAAAATAAGAAACTCTATCCGTTTGGTTTATAATGCTTAAGTTTGAAATAGCAATTTTGTCTGCCTGTCATCCATTATTTTGAAATAGTGTTTTCATTTTGTCATGTTTAAGTCTGAAAACACATTTTAGTGGGTCTGTCACATTTTTATATGCATCTATGTATCAGTACAGAAGGCTCCTTCCGTCTGTTCATCTGTCACACTTAATTCTGAACTAGCATCTTCACACCTACACATGCAGATTAATCTTAATCATTTAGTAGTGTATAAAAGGAAATTTTTTTGTCTCACAAATTGTAATTTATTAAACATTCTGTGATATTATCAATGCCTCCCCCTCCCCCCCCCGCCTCTAAAGAGGTAAAGCTATAACAAAAAAGAGTAAATAAGCTGATCAGCAGAACAAAGGTTACAGGAAATGAATTTAGTAGAAAAACAATTGACAGGAAGTTGTTCACCACAACACACAAAAGGAAGCTGAAATAGGATTGTTAATTAAGGTGCTGCAGCGATTGGGACAAAAGATTAGATAATAGAGATCAATATATTTAGAATGAATTTATAGACAGTTTTAGGAGTGGAAATGAATTTTACGACAGTTAGGAACAGTTTATGACAGTCATGAGTTTACTACAGTTTGAGAGTTGTAAGTTTGACTCAGTAGAAGACAGGTCGTGTCTTGAAGCAGATCTAGATGAGCTGACAGCGATTGACAGACACGGCCTTACAATTTCCAATAACAATTTCCAATAACATACACGCTATAATTTCATCTATTTCATTCACTTCTGTTGATGCTTTTCATTTTGAAGTATTTTGACATTACTTAAGGAAAACTAATTTTTGTTAGGTGTTCTTTAATTTTAGATTTTCTTTTGTTTTTCTGATTACTCAAAATTTATTTTCAATATTGTTTTAAAATATTTAGATTGGTGAGGGTCTGCATATGAAATTTTCATAATTTTTGTTTACTCCCCCCTCCCTAACCCGTAATTATAACACGATCTGGCCTGCAGAGTCGAATGAGTTGCCGATTCCTGACTTAAAGGGTTGTTTCTCACCACTGGTGTCATACAACTGATATATACAGAATGTGTTGAAGTCTTTTGTTTCTCTTAAGTTTTTTTTTCTACTTGAGAGTCACCACTTATCAAAATCCAAAGGCCACTCAAGGATAAGGGTTAATGAATGTAAGATTGTAGTAAATTGGTGTAAATTGGGGAGAATTTGATTATTTATGGGAATGGTTCAACAAAAACTTATTTACATTGGATTACCATGTTGTATTCAACTGGGAAGTGGGACAGTGGAACAGTGTTCCGCAGGAATCTGTATTTAGATTTAAACACAGAAAGTGGGGGGAAATTGTTGATAGTGGTTGTAGTGTTTTTTGTGAAAGTTTTGCGAGGGGAACTATAGATTGTGTCTCCTGTATTTTCACTTGTGTCATTTCTTCTTCTTCTTCTTCTTCTTCTTCTTCTTCTTCTTCTTCTTCTTCTTCATTTCAGTTGACAAATAAATTAAAATGGTTCATTTTCAAACCTTTTATTATTTTTCTATAGAAATTGCTCTAGCCACTCCACTGAAACCACTCCATGTAAAGAGCTTAAAAAAAAGAAGTACTATTCCAAAGTCAAAAACTGGTTACTAATAAATGTTAGATGGGTAGATTCCAATCCAGAAAACAGCAATTTTTCCCCGTCTGTCAGAAACATTACTCATGGAATGTGAAGACTAAAGGACAAAATAGGAGTGAAAGTTACAAAGAAGGCTGCCTAAAATAAGCTCAAGATCCACTTTCTATTTTCCATGAAAATTGAATTCATTTTTGCTGATAGCTTAAAAAAATACTTTTATTTAGAATTTACAAATTGCAAAATCACACAATGTAATCAACTTTGAGTTTATCAGATTAGTCGAATTCCCTACCCCCTCCATCCCCAAATTATCTTCTGAATCAATTTTTTTTAATCGTCATTGTAGTTGTGAACGAATGACAATAAACACAGATGCAACCTATTAAAAAATGATTTGTTACATTTTTTTTTTTCAATGAAAACCTAATTAACTTAAAATCCTTGTTTTTCAACCTGGTTGTTATGTAATCACTTCTGTTTTGAAGGTATTGCGACCTTGAAATCGTGTTCAATAACATGAAAACATTATTGATTTCTTCATTTTTTTTAATTCTAAATATTAGTGTTGAATAAAAAAAACTTTCTTTTTAAAAAATATGTTGTTTTTCTCTTGCACTAACAAACATGATAAAAAAAAAATGTATTTTTCATCATTTTATACATGTATGTATATATATGTATAAAATGATATTTTTACAAATACATATCAACAGTTACTTTTATACTTACAGATGCTAGCGTTTCATACTTACACAATCATCAGTGTAGGAAGTGATAATTACTACCAGTCATGAGATTTGAATCCAGTTACAAAATCATCTTTGACTTCATATGCTGGTATTCTACCTCCAGACTACTGGTATTCTACCTCCAGAAATTAACACAGGAATTGGAGGGAAACTAAGTATCTATAAATGCTAAAACGGAGCATAAACAGTCAACAGTCAGAGAGTATTAAATGATAGCAAGTCCAAATATTTTGCTCTGATTTTCTGAGTTCTGATTCAGTTTTTCCATGAACCTGCCAGCTCTCTTATGTTGTTGCCATCCTTCTAGTCTTGTCTTCAGTTCCCTTTTTGTATACTCCTCTCTCTTCTTTCAGGCGATTAGGGTTGCTGAGTTGTCATATTCTTCTATTGTGTTATCCAGTGTGTTACTACTGAAATTTTCGCCAAGCTTTGTGTGTTACTACTTTGAAATTTTCGCCAAGCTCTGCTGAGGCAGACATTTGGTGTGATGTTCATTCAGCATTTTTATTTTTGATTCAGAAGAACATTTGATATATTGCCTATGCTTACCATTAAAGCTCGGTATGTATGGTTAATTTCAGTGAGGCCTAAACCACCTTTCCTCCGTAGTAGGTAGAGCCTGTCCATGCTCTGATGTTTGTAAATTACTTTATGGAGGGCCAGCATTTTCAGAGTTTTTACAGCAAGGTTATTGATGCAGTTCTGTGGCCAATTGATAATGCCAAATCTATAAGAGACAATTGATTGATGGCAGTAATTTTGTTTTTCGGTGATAATTCTGATGAGAGGTTTTTTTTAAGTCGCTTGAAATATTCTCTCTGCACTTTCTCTCTCATTTTTCCATGTTCAAGTGTCTCATTCTCCTCTACTCCCAAGTATTTATAGACAGCATCTTCTTCAAGGTCTTCAATAGAGCCATTGTCAAGATGAAGATGTTCTGATGCTGTCTTTTTTCCTTTCTTTATGGTGTACTTAGTGCATTTGTTGAATCCAAACTCCATGCAGATGTCCTCTGTATAATTTTTAACAATTTCTATCAGAGAGACAAGTTGTTTCTCGGATTCTGCATAGAGTTTCAAATCGTCCATAAAGAGTAAATGATCTACTCTTTTATTTTCCTCCTTTCTGCCCATGCTGAGATTGTATCCAGCATTGGATCGTTTGGATTCTCTCATGTCGTTTCAAACGTGGTGCAGATTGGAACCTTTTGGCGCATAGGATACAAGTTACTGTCTCTTGAAGGAGATAATTCACAGGTTCTTTTTGGAGATGACTGCAACCTGCTTTGCTCAAGCATAGTTTATCACGGATCCTACAATCACTTTCATTTGTCATTTATAAAGATTCTTTTCTTAACAGCTCTCTTAAATTGTTCATATTTCATATTAAGTTGTTCATATTTCATATGTCTTATTTTATGTTTTTATTTTGTATTTATTATTTATTTTTGCACACCAATATTCATGTCCAGTCTCCATACTGCTCTATTCAATTGCTGTTTGATTCTCATATATCAGCAGCAAATTTAGTGGTTCAGTTGGGACGGCACCAGACATCAACCTGACCAATATACTGGTTTTGAATCTCTCTATGTCTCATATATATGTCAGTCTTATATAAAGTATTGATCTTGAAGAAACTGAACTCTATAGGTAGTCAGTAATATGCAAACCAGTATAGCCTTATATTTCCTTTAGTTTTTAGTCGCCGTCGTCGTCATCATCATCAATTTAACATCTGTTTTACATACTCAGCATAATAGTATAATGATAAGAAGCTTAACTTCTGAACAAGCAATAAGAATTTGAATCTTGCTACATCTAGCTACTCTGAAGAGCTGTGATACATAAAAAAACAGTTGATCACAGCTTTTCAGTGCAGGTTTTGATTTTTCAGCCATATCCATTTCTTTGGATTCAATTTCCATTGTCATTTTATTTGAAATTATTCTTTTTTAGACTGTCACACTTTTAAATAATCTTTTAATCGTTAAACGCATAGAACAAATGGACACACATAGTAAGAATGAATCTGTTCTTGTAAAAGTGCAACGTCTTTTGTGTTTTCTCACATTTCTTTCCATCTTTTTCTCAAAATCTCGAGCACTTCTGGCTGGAGTTTACTTCTTTCTTTTATTTGACATAATTCATTGACCTGGACCGCCGTTTGTTCCGTGTCTAGGGAACTGAATTCTAATTAATTACTTTTCTTTTCTTTGTACTATTTAAAGACGTGGGAAAAAATCTTAACTAGCTAAAAATGGATTTTCTTCAGTTATTATTGAAGGAGGCGTGCAATTACATTATGACCCAACTCTGGGAGAGCCAATTCTCCTTTGTGACAATATTTCCCCATCATTAAAACAAAGCTTCATTTGACAAGGTTCATTCTTCATGTCCTTTACCTGTATTTACAACCATAACCATCCCCCCTCCCCATTTTTAACTCGCTTAATAACTGTTGCCACATCTGAGCAGGAGATGCTCAGAGCACCCTTTCCTGTCTGGAAAAAGTTCAAAACCAATTTCGAAATCTAGTAAGTGATGTTCTTTTCTCCTCCTTTTAACCACTTTCCTATAGAAAAGATGTTGCGAGTTTATCTCTGCGCTATCATTATTTTTATGACAAATGCTTGACTGTGCTTCAGTCGATGCCCTCTCTTCAAATCATTCATAACAAACTCTTGTCTAGCTACAGCCACTGTCAATAATTTCTTCTGCTCTATATCTTTGCCTATATCTAATCACAAATTTGATGAACAAGGTTTCTTTTCTAAAACTGCCTGCCTGTGGAACTTTGTACCACGGGCCTGCTTTGCAACTAACTACAACATGGTTGTCTTCAAGTTCAATGTGAACAAATTCTTGGTAAGCTGTTTCCTTAAATAACTCAATTATATTCAGTCTCAACCATTAACGATCATAACATCATTGTCTCATTGAACACTTTACACTCATTAACTCTTATCCTCAAGTGGCCTTCAGGTCTTGATAAGTAGTGACATCTTTTTAAAAATAATATATAAGGGAATTCGTTAAAACTGCTGCTTGATACTATTTCAAGACATCTTATTAAACTATTATAAAATACTGTTTTTTTTTTGTTTTTGACAAAAACTATTTGTAATATAATTATGTTTACCTGTTTCTCACCTACGTACAGTTGAGTATATTGTCAGCTTATCATGGTCATCGTCTTCTTCTTCATCATCATCATCATCATTTTAATATCCATTTTACATGTTGGTATACATTGGACAACTTTTAGAAATTGATTTCCAAACGAACATACATCTGGCCAGGTCTTTATTTATCCCTCTTTCTAGTAAATTCTTATCACTTTCTCACATGTTTTCTTTGTTGTTGTGAACTGACCCTGCTAATTTAACTGTTCTACATCTACTAACCCAAGAACTCTCATTCATTCATTCAACATAACCAAAAGTTATTCCTCTGCACACATCCCACTATACTCTCCAAATTTAATATTTCTCTAGAGTCATCATATCTAAGCCTGTCTTCAAGACTGACATTACACATCCATATCATTCTCATATCATTTATTCCCATGCAATGCATGTCCTCAACTCTCACTGGCCAGGTTTCGCTTCCACACATCATCACACTGTACTCACATGCCTGACAGACTCTTTCCTGGTAATACTCTGCTGGTTAGTAATGACAACTTCATTCAGTCTTAATTCTTGCGGTAAAACTAGCACCTGTTCCATCCTGTGTTCCAATGATATCACCAAGATAATAAAACATGGATAACCTCAATAGCTTCCTCATCCAAATATATTTTCTTCGCATCTGAGTTTTCATCCACCTACATTGTCTTATATGTCTTGCACACAAACAGATTATAATCTCTCAACCTTTTAGTACTTCCACCAAACTTCTTGTGTATTGAATGCTTGCAAGTATTATGCAAAGAAATAAAATATGAATTGCACCCAATTCCCTTTCCACAAACTGTGCAGGGGAATTTTTCTCTTTCTGTTTTCCAACCAGCCATGACAGAGTTCAAAATAAACTTTGTAGCCAAGTAGGGGATACCCTTTTCACTTCCCTGTAACCTCTTTCGCACAGAAGAGACATTGTGAGCCTATCTCTGCTCTATCGTTATTTTCATGGCAAGTACTCGTCTAAGCCCCAATCTATGGTACCTCATTTTGCCAAATTTTCACGAAAAACACTCATCTAACTGAAATCACTATCAATAATTCCCCCCACTCTTTATCTGTGCCTAAACGTATTCCATGAACAAAGTTTATTTCTTAGAACTGCACACCTGTGGAAGAACTCCCTTCCGTTTGCCTGCTTTTCAGCTGACTACAATATGATCGTCTTCAAGTCCCACATAAACAAGTTTTTGATGAGTTGTCCCCTTAAGTAATCCAATTTACCAAATTTCCACTACTAATGATTACTATGATATTGTCCCGTTGACTACTTATACACTCATTAACCTTTGTCCTTGAGTTGCCTTCACACCTTGATAAGTGGTGACTGTTTTGTAAAATGATAAACAAAAAAACTACAACTACTTTGGTGTTGGTAACATTCACTTTCAGACGTTTATTTTCCTAAGCAAACACTAAATCATCATTTCTTTGGAACAATCTGTACAAATCGTACTTGGAACAATGTTTCTAAAAATACAAATGAAAAGCAATGGTCTTAGTACAAAATCTTTGATATATTCCTATGCTAACATTAAAATTGTCAATAAATATGCTGTTTATTCCAACATGATCAAGCATTTCTGTATATTGCCTGAACAACCTTCACCAACCATTCGTTTACTCCTAATTTACACAGTCCACTGGACACATAAAAGGATGGAGTACTATTGCCACATCTGGGCAGGAGCTGCTAGAAAGGACTTGTCCTGCCTTGATAGAGTTCAAAATAGACTTTGTAGCCTCGTAGGAGATGTCCTTTTCTCTTCCCTGCAACCTCTGTCTCACAGAAAAGATGTTGCGAGTTTGTCTCTGCTTTATCGTTATTTTCATGGCAAGTGCTCGACTGAGCTTGTCTAGCTGTAAACACTATCAATAATTCCCCCCCATTCTTTATCTGTGCATAAACCTAAACGTAGATTCCATGAACAAATCTTCTTTCTTAGAACTGCATGCATGTGGAACTGCCTTCTGTTTTCCTGCTTTTCAGCTGACTACAATCTGATTGTCTTCAAGTCCAACGTAAACAAGTCCTTAATGAGCCGTTCCACTTAAGTTAACAAATTTTACCGAATTTCCATTACTAACAATTACTATATTGTCCAATTGACTACTGTACACGCTTAACCCTTATCTTCGAGTGGTCTCTGGGCCTTGATAAGTGGTGATTCCTATGTAAAAAAAAAAGTACTTTGACCCCCCCCACTCCCCCTCATACAATAAAACTGCATTTCATCTTTGCTTCTTATTTGCTATTTAATTATTCTCTCAATCACTTTCAGAACGTGTTACATCAACTTTAAGCCTCTGTAATTACCTTTATCAAGTGCTTCTGCTTTATGCTTGTCACAATTCACAATTGCATTAAGTTCCCAATCTTTTGGGATAACTTTTTTTTTTTTTTGATCGGACTTGTAAAGTCTGTGATCATCTCAATTCCTGTTTCGCTCACAACTTTCAACATTTCTCCAACAATGCGTGGAGGTTCTTGAATCTGATGTAATCTTACGTTATCATTAAAAAACTCTCACTAAATGTACTGTCTATTTTAACACTAGCTTGGTGCCCAGCGTTGCCCGGGTGTTTGGAGGTGTGTGTTGTAGAAAAAAAAAAGAGTGGTAGTAGGCAGGCAAGCTCAAACCCGTGACGTGAAGGCAGAAAAGAAAGTGAAAGGAATCTTACATCTTACCGTTACTCATGACGTTATCATGACGCGATCGGAAATCTAAAGCGTTCAAATCTAACGTAGTCATTGCAGAAATGGCGTTGCTTTTAAACCTTCCACGAAAGCAAATTAGACAAAAGGTCATTTTTAATGTGGAGGGAAAACGAACTCGCCCCAAAAGGGGGCACTCTGGCAGTATCCAAATAAATAGTAATTGTTTCAGTATGAAATTGACCAAGGACCAGTTACAGAACAGATACTACATGGCCCAAAGGCAAGGCGTTTGCGTTTCAATAGTTTCACTTTATTTATACAAAAAAGACAAACAAACACTGAAAACGACGGCACAGTGGGAATTTTGTTTATCTCAATCAAAAAGAAAAAAAGATAGAGACAATGTCCGTTTGCGAATGTGAGATATTACAATCTGGGAAGTATGCGAAAACTTCTCGCGGAATCTAACCAACGCGAGAAACCCAATGCAAAAAGCCTTTTGTGGCCATACACAAACGCGCACACCCATTTTGCCCTAGCCTAGGTGCCCGGCGTTGCCCGGGTGTTTGTAGGTGTAAAATAAAAAGTGGTAGTAATCAGGTAGGCTTGAACCCGTGACGCGAAGGCGAAAAAAAAAAAGTGAAAGAAAACCTGATGTTTACCACTACTCCATGACGCGACCAGAAGTGTTAAGCGCTCAAATTAAACGTATGGAAAAGATGACTTGCAGAAATGGCGTTGCATTTAATGATAATTATTTTTACCATTATTTGGACTGTTGTTCACATCTTGGTTGTTTTTTTTTCTACAACGTTTCGGCCGATGTAACCTACGACCATCTTCAGATGTATTCAAACTAGATGCATTGGTGAATAGTGAAAAATGTTTGGTTTTTGCTTTCTCAGAACCTTTTCTTTTATTAAATTTTATTAGACATTTTTTGTCCCCCCCCTCCAGTTCCCCATAAAAATAAAATATGGTCGTTTTATGCAATAAGATGTTCTGAAGTGTGACATTTTCATTTGTATTTTATTTTATTTTTTTCAGTGGATGGGGTAATTTTCTAAATCCAATGTTAATCTTCAACTTTGTGTGTGTGTGTCTCCCTACTTTGTGGAATTGGTATTTATCTCCTTCCTCTCATGGGAGAATGTAACATGAGGTCAGAATGGAGAAGGGGGTTGAAAAGCCAATGCACAAGATATGTGTACACTTTGACCCATAAAAAATACCTGAGCAACCCCATTGCCTTTGCACTGGTAGGGGCAGGCACATCAATTGAACTGTGAAGATGGACGTCCTAGAACTGCACAGAATCCTACTTCAGTCCGATGGAAGCATGGTCATTATCTATTCAAAAATCACCCCCAAATCTGCCGGACTGATTGTTGAAGACGTATCCTTGACTGAAAAACAAAAAAAAAAATCAATGGGATGGTAACTCATATTTTTGTCTGTCATTTGGTTTCTTTCAATCTCTATAAAAATCATATGCTAGGACAATTTCATGTACGTACATCATCACCCTCCACATCTTGTTTTCTTCTTTTCAAATATGGGGTCGCCTGATCACTAAAGATGCAATATAAAATAAATATTAAAAAAAGGTTCACCTGATGTCATTTGTGTGTGGAACATGAAACTGGAACTAGAATACATTTTTGGGGCCTAAGATCAAAGTGTAGTACCTGTTCTGTCAGAAGATAGTACAATAATATCATAGGGTCTGAGTTAGCAAGGGAATGGAAATTCCATAACTAGATATTATCCTGAAAGTGCATTAGGTAAGTGTGTTTCCGCTTCAACAAAAGTGGTTGTATAATATAATATTAAAGGGTGTACAATATAATATTAAAGGTTGTACAATATAATATCTAAGGTTGTACAATATAATATTAAAGGTTGTACAATATAATATTAAAGATTGTACAATATAATATCTAAGGTTGTACAATATAATATCAAAGGTTGTACAATATAATATTAAAGGTTGTACAATATAATATTAAAGGTTGTACAATATAATATCTAAGGTTGTACAATATAATATCAAAGGTTGTACAATATAATATCAAAGGTTGTACAATATAATATTAAAGATTGTACAATATAATATCTAAGGTTGTACAATATAATATCAAAGGTTGTACAATATAATATTAAAGGCTGTACAATATAATATTAATGGTTGTACAATATAATATTAAAGGTTGTACAATATAATATTAAAGGTTGTACAATATAATATCTAAGGTTGTACAATATAATATCAAAGGTTGTACAATATAATATTAAAGGTTGTACAATATAATATCAAAGATTGTACAATATAAAATTAAAGGTTGTACAATATAATATTAAAGGTTGTACAATATAATATTAAAGGTTGTACAATATAATATTAAAGGTTGTACAATATAATATTAAAGGTTGTACAATATAATATTAAAGGTTGTACAATATAATATCAAAGGTTGTACAATATAATATTAAAGGTTGTACAATATAATATCAAAGGTTGTACAATATAATATCAAAGGTTGTACAATATAATATTAAAGGTTGTACAATATAATATTAAAGGTTGTACAATATAAAATTCAAGGTTGTACAATATAATATCTAAGGTTGTACAATATAATATGAAAGGTTGTACAATATAATATTAAAGGTTGTACAATATAATATCAAAGATTGTACAATATAAAATTAAAGGTTGTACAATATAATATCTAAGGTTGTACAATATAATATCAAAGGTTGTACAATATAATATTAAAGATTGTACAATATAATATCAAAGGTTGTACAATATAATATTAAAGGTTGTACAATATAATATCAAAGATTGTACAATATAAAATTAAAGGTCGTACAATATAATATCAAAGGTTGTACAATATAATATCTAAGGTTGTACAATATAATATCAAAGGTTATACAATATAATATCAAAGGTTGTACAATATAATATTAAAGGTTGTACAATATAATATCAAAGGTTGTACAATATGATATCAAAGGTTGTACAATATAATAATAAAGATTGTACAATATAATATTAAAGGTTGTACAATATAAAATTAAAGGTTGTACAATATAATATCAAAAGTTTTATACAATATAAAATTAAAGGTTGTACAATATAATATCAAAGGTTGTACAATATAATATCTAAGGTTGTACAATATAATATTAAAGGTTGTACAATATAATATCAAAGGTTGTACAATATAATATCAAAGGTTGTACAATATAATATCAAAGATTGTACAATATAAAATTAAAGGTTGTACAATATAATATCAAAGGTTGTACAATATAGTATCAAAGGTTGTACAATATAATATTAAAGGTTGTACAATATAATATCAAAGGTTGTACAATATAATATTAAAGGTTGTACAATATAATATCAAAGATTGTACAATATAATATTAAAGGTTGTACAATATAATATCAAAGGTTGTACAATATAGTATCAAAGGTTGTACAATATAATATTAAAGGTTGTACAATATAATATCAAAGGTTGTACAATAAAATATCAAAGGTTGTACAATATAATATTAAAGGTTGTACAATATAATATTAAAGGTTGTACAATATAATATCAAAGGTTGTACAATATAATATCAAAGGTTGTACAATATAATATTAAAGATTGTACAATATAATATCAAAATTTGTACAATATAATATTAAAGGTTGTACAATATAATATCAAAAGTTGTACAATATAATATCAAAGGTTGTTAAATATAATATCAAAGGTTGTACAATATAATATCAAAAGTTGTACAATATAATATTAAAGGTTGTACAATATAATATTAAAGGTTGTACAATATCATATCAAAGGTTGTACAATATAATATTAAAGGTTGTACAATATAATATTAAAGGTTGTACAATATAATATCAAAGGTTGTACAATATAATATTAAAGGTTGTACAATATAATATCAAAGGTTGTACAATATAATATTAAAGGTTGTACAATATAATATCAAAGGTTGTACAATATAATATCAAAGGTTGTACAATATAATATTAAAGGTTGTACAATATAATATCAAAGGTTGTACAATATAATATTAAAGGTTGTACAATACAATATTAAAGGTTGTACAATATAATATCAAAGGTTGTACAATATAATATTAAAGGTTGTACAATATAATATCAAAGGTTGTACAATATAATATTAAAGGTTGTACAATATAATATTAAAGGTTGTACAATATAATATTAAAGGTTGTACAATTACTATTAAAGGTTGTACAATATAATATTAAAGGTTGTACAATATAATATCAAAGGTTGTACAATATAATATTAAAGGTTGTACAATATAATATTAAAGGTTGTACAATATAATATCAAAGGTTGTACAATATAATATTAAAGGTTGTACAATATAATATCAAAGGTTGTACAATATAATATCAAAGGTTGTACAATATAATATTAAAGGTTGTACAATATAATATCAAAGGTTGTACAATATAATATCAAAGGTTGTACAATATAATATTAAAGGTTGTACAATATAATATTAAAGGTTGTACAATATAATATCAAAGGTTGTACAATATAATATCAAAGGTTGTACAATATAATATTAAAGGTTGTACAATATAATATTAAAGGTTGTACAATATAATATCAAAGGTTGTACAATATAATATCAAAGGTTGTACAATATAATATTAAAGGTTGTACAATATAAAATTAAAGGTTGTACAATATAATATCAAAGGTTGTACAATATAATATCAAAGGTTGTACAATATAATATTAAAGGTTGTACAATATAATATTAAAGGTTGTACAATATAATATCAAAGGTTGTACAATATAATATCAAAGGTTGTACAATATAATATCAAAGGTTGTACAATATAATATCAAAGGTTGTACAATATAATATCAAAGGTTGTACAATATAATATTAAAGGTTGTACAATATAATATTAAAGGTTGTACAATATAATATTAAAGGTTGTACAATATAATATCTAAGATTGTACAATATAATATCTAAGATTGTACAATATAATATTAAAGATTGTACAATATAATATTAAAGGTTGTACAATATAATATCTAAGATTGTACAATATAATATCTAAGATTGTACAATATAATATTAAAGGTTGTACAATATAATATTAAAGGTTGTACAATATAATATTAAAGGTTGTACAATATAATATTAAAGGTTGTACAATATAATATTAAAGGTTTTACAATATAATATCTAAGATTGTACAATATAATATCAAAAGTTGTACAATATAATATCAAAGGTTGTACAATATAGTATCAAAGGTTGTACAATATAATATTAAAGGTTGTACAATATAATATCAAAAGTTGTACAATATAATATCAAAGGTTGTACAATATAATATTAAAGGTTGTACAATATAATATTAAAGGTTGTACAATATAATATTAAAGGTTGTACAATATAATATCAAAGGTTGTACAATATAATATTAAAGGTTGTACAATATAATATTAAAGGTTGTACAATATAATATTAAAGGTTGTACAATATAATATTAAAGGTTGTACAATATAATATCAAAGGTTGTACAATATAATATTAAAGGTTGTACAATATAATATCAAAAGTTGTACAATATAATATCAAAGGTTGTACAATATAATATTAAAGGTTGTACAATATAATATTAAAGGTTGTACAATATAATATTAAAGGTTGTACAATATAATATCAAAAGTTGTACAATATAATATCAAAGGTTGTACAATATAATATTAAAGGTTGTACAATATAATATCAAAGGTTGTACAATATAATATCAAAAGTTGTACAATATAATATCATAGGTTGTACAATATAATATTAAAGGTTGTACAATATAATATTAAAGGTTGTACAATATAATATTAAAGGTTGTACAATATAATATCTAAGATTGTACAATATAATATTAAAGGTTGTACAATATAATATTAAAGGTTGTACAATATAATATTAAAGGTTGTACAATATAATATTAAAGGTTGTACAATATAATATCTAAGATTGTACAATATAATATTAAAGGTTGTACAATATAATATTAAAGATTGTACAATATAATATTAAAGGTTGTACAATATAATATCAAAGGTTGTACAATATAATATTAAAGGTTGTACAATATAATATTAAAGGTTGTACAATATAATATTAAAGGTTGTACAATATAATATTAAAGGTTGTACAATATAATATCAAATGTTGTACAATATAATATCAAAGGTTGTACAATATAATATCTAAGGTTGTACAATATAATATTAAAGGTTGTACAATATAATATTAAAGGTTGTACAATATAATATTAAAGGTTGTACAATATAATATCAAAGGTTGTACAATATAATATTAAAGGTTGTACAATATAACATTAAAGGTTGTACAATATAATATCAAAGGCTGTACAATATAATATCTAAGGTTGTACAATATAATATTAAAGGTTGTACAATATAATATCTAAGGTTGTACAATATAATATCTAAGATTGTACAATATAATATTAAAGGTTGTACAATATAATATTAAAGGTTGTACAATATAATATTAAAGGTTGTACAATATAATATCAAAGGTTGTACAATATAATATTAAAGGTTGTACAATATAATATCAAAGGTTGTACAATATAATATCTAAGGTTGTACAATATAATATCTAAGTTTGTACAATATAATATTAAAGGTTGTACAATATAATATCTAAGGTTGTACAATATAATATTAAAGATTGTACAATATAATATTAAAGGTTGTACAATATAATATTAAAGGTTGTACAATATAATATCAAAAGTTGTACAATATAATATTAAAGATTGTACAATATAATATCAAAAGTTGTACAATATAATATCAAAGGTTGTACAATATAATATCAAAGATTGTACAATATAATATCAAAGGTTGTACAATATAATATTAAAGGTTGTACAATATAATATCAAAAGTTGTACAATATAATATCAAAGGTTGTATAATATAATATCAAAGGTTGTACAATATAATATCTAAGGTTGTACAATATAATATTAAAGATTGTACAATATAATATCAAAAGTTGTACAATATAATATTAAAGATTGTACAATATAATATTAAAGGTTGTACAATATAATATCAAAGGTTGTACAATATAATATCAAAAGTTGTACAATATAATATTAAAGGTTGTACAATATAATATTAAAGGTTGTACAATATAATATTAAAGGTTGTACAATATAATATCAAAGGTTGTACAATATAATATCAAAGATTGTACAATATAATATTAAAGGTTGTACAATATAATATTAAAGGTTGTACAATATAATATTAAAGGTTGTACAATATAATATTAAAGGTTGTACAATATAATATCAAAGGTTGTACAATATAATATCAAAGATTGTACAATATAATATCAAAAGTTGTACAATATAATATTAAAGGTTGTACAATATAATATCTAAGGTTGTACAATATAATATTAAAGGTTGTACAATATAATATCAAAAGTTGTGCAATATAATATCAAAGGTTGTACAATATAATATTAAAGGTTGTACAATATAATATTAAAGATTGTACAATATAATATCAAAAGTTGTACAATATAATATTAAAGGTTGTACAATATAATATCTAAGGTTGTACAATATAATATTAAAGGTTGTACAATATAATATTAAAGGTTATACAATATAATATTAAAGGTTGTACAATATAATATTAAAGGTTGTACAATATAATATTAAAGGATGTACAATTTAATATTAAAGGTTATACAATATAATATTAAAGGTTGTACAATATAATATTAAAGGTTGTACAATATAATATCTAAGGTTGTACAATATAATATTAAAGGTTGTACAATATAATATTAAAGGTTGTACAATATAATATCAAAGATTGTACAATATAATATTAAAGTTTGTACAATATACTATCAAAGGTTGTACAATATAATATCAAAGGTTGTACAATATAATATTAAAGGTTGTACAATATAATATTAAAGGTTGTACAATATAATATTAAAGGTTGTACAATATAATATTAAAGGTTGTACAATATAATATCAAAGGTTGTACAATATAATATTAAAGGTTGTACAATATAATATCAAAGATTGTACAATATAATATTAAAGGTTGTACAATATAATATTAAAGGTTGTACAATATAATATCAAAGGTTGTACAATATAATATTAAAGGTTGTACAATATAATATCAAAGGTTGTACAATATAATATTAAAGGTTGTACAATATAATATTAAAGGTTGTACAATATAATATCAAAGATTGTACAATATAATATCAAAGGTTGTACAATATAATATCAAAGGTTGTACAATATAATATTAAAGGTTGTACAATATAATATCTAAGGTTGTACAATATAATATTAAAGGTTGTACAATATAATATCAAAGCTTATACAATATAATATCAAAGGTTGTACAATATAATATTAAAGATTGTACAATATAATATCAAAGGTTGTACAATATAATATTAAAGATTGTACAATATAATATTAAAGGTTGTACAATATAATATCAAAGGTTGTACAATATAATATTAAAGATTGTACAATATAATATCAAAGGTTGTACAATATAATATCAAAGGTTGTACAATAAAATATTAAAGGTTGTACAATATAATATTAAAGGTTGTACAATATAATATTAAAGGTCGTACAATATAATATTAAAGGTTGTACAATATAATATTAAAGGTTGTACAATATAATATCAAAGGTTGTACAATATAATATTAAAGGTTGTACAATATAATATCTAAGGTTGTACAATATAATATCTAAGGTTGTACAATATAATATTAAAGGTTGTACAATATAATATCAAAGGTTGTACAATATAATATTAAAGGTTGTACAATATAATATTAAAGGTTGTACAATATAATATTAAAGGTTGTACAATATAATATCAAAGGTTGTACAATATAATATTAAAGGTTGTACAATATAATATCTAAGGTTGTACAATATAATATTAAAGGTTGTACAATATAATATTGAAGGTTGTACAATATAATATCTAAGGTTGTACAATATAATATTAAAGGTTGTACAATATAATATTAAAGGTTGTACAATATAATATCTAAGGTTGTACAATATAATATTAAAGATTGTACAATATAATATCAAAAGTTGTACAATATAATATTAAAGGTTGTACAATATAATATTAAAGGTTGTACAATATAATATTAAAGGTTGTACAATATAATATCTAAGGTTGTACAATATAATATCTAAGGTTGTACAATATAATATCTAAGGTTGTACAATATAATATTAAAGGTTGTACAATATAATATTAAAGGTTGTACAATATAATATTAAAGGTTGTACAATATAATATCAAAGGTTGTACAATATAATATTAAAGGTTGTACAATATAATATTAAAGGTTGTACAATATAATATTAAAGGTTGTACAATATAATATTAAAGGTTGTACAATATAATATTAAAGGTTGTACAATATAATATCTAAGGTTGTACAATATAATATCTAAGGTTGTACAATATAATATTAAAGGTTGTACAATATAATATTAAAGGTTGTACAATATAATATTAAAGGTTGTACAATATAATATTAAAGGTTGTACAATATAATATCAAAGGTTGTACAATATAATATTAAAGGTTGTACAATATAATATTAAAGGTTGTACAATATAATATTAAAGGTTGTACAATATAATATTAAAGGTTGTACAATATAATATCAAAGGTTGTACAATATAATATTAAAGGTTGTACAATATAATATCTAAGGTTGTACAATATAATATCTAAGGTTGTACAATATAATATTAAAGGTTGTACAATATAATATCAAAGTTGTACAATATAATGTTAAAGGTTGTACAATATAATATTAAAGGTTGTACAATATAATATTAAAGGTTGTACAATATAATATCAAAGGTTGTACAATATAATATTAAAGGTTGTACAATATAATATCTAAGGTTGTACAATATAATATTAAAGGTTGTACAATATAATATCAAAGGTTGTACAATATAATATTAAATGTTGTACAATATAATATTAAAGGTTGTACAATATAATATCTAAGGTTGTACAATATAATATTAAAGATTGTACAATATAATATCAAAAGTTGTACAATATAATATTAAAGGTTGTACAATATAATATTAAAGATTGTACAATATAATATCAAAGGTTTACAATATAATATTAAAGGTTGTACAATATAATATCAAAGGTTGTACAATATAATATTAAAGGTTGTACAATATAATATTAAAGGTTGTACAATATAATATCAAAGGTTGTACAATATAATATTAAAGGTTGTACAATATAATATTAAAGGTTGTACAATATAATATCTAAGGTTGTACAATATAATATTAAAGGTTGTACAATATAATATTAAAGGTTGTACAATATAATATTAAAGGTTGTACAATATAATATTAAAGGTTGTACAATATAATATCAAAGGTTGTACAATATAATATTAAAGGTTGTACAATATAATATCAAAGGTTGTACAATATAATATTAAAGGTTGTACAATATAATATCAAAGGTTGTACAATATAATATTAAAGGTTGTACAATATAATATCAAAGGTTGTACAATATAATATTAAAGGTTGTAAAATATAATATCAAAGCTTATTCAATATAATATCAAAGGTTGTACAATATAATATCAAAGGTTGTACAATATAATATTAAAGGTTGTACAATATAATATTAAAGGTTGTACAATATAATATTAAAGGTTGTACAATATAATATCAAAGGTTGTACAATATAATATTAAAGGTTGTACAATATAATATCAAAGCTTATTCAATATAATATCAAAGGTTGTACAATATAATATCAAAGGTTTTACAATATAATATCAAAGGTTGTACAATATAATATTAAAGGTTGTACAATATAATATCGAAGCTTATTCAATATAATATCAAAGGTTGTACAATATAATATCAAAGGTTGTACAATATAATATCAAAGGTTGTACAATATAATATTAAAGGTTGTACAATATAATATCAAAGGTTGTACAATATAATATCAAAGGTTGTACAATATAATATCAAAGGTTGTACAATATAATATCGAAGGTTGTACAATATAATATCAAAGATTGTACAATATAATATTGTGGGGGTTGAGTTCGCGTCAGACGTCCATAGAATTAAATATTTTTTAAACCCGACAGCAATATACAAGAAGTATACAACTCAGGAATTTCCATGGGTCACACTAGTTTTAAATATTAGTATTTTAAGAATTAGTTTCAATAGAATTGATTGAATTGATTGCGTTGAAAACAGCTTTTGACTAAATGCATAGAATTTCGGTTTGATTGACACAAGTTTATGGAAACAAAAATTAGATTTCTGTTCTGTTTTTGTTATGTAAGTATGAAATAGCAGTTTCAGCGTTAACCGCACAGATTAAATGGGCGTGGGCGCATTTTAGTCGCGTTACTAAAAACAGTGAAAGTTTTGAAAAAAACAAAAACAAAAAACGGAGATGTGAAAATCTTGAGAACTCGATCGCCGCGTCTTGTCCTTTTGCGCGGGAATGGGACGGGCCACATCGTGCGCTCCGCCACTCAGGTGGAGTATGGCATGTTGGTTAACATTCTCCTCACCCACCTTATTTCGTCTTTTCTAAAAAAAAAAAAAACACAAAAAAAAAACGAGTACTTAAATAAGAATAAAATAAAAAGAATAAACTAAAGAATAAACTAAAGAGAAATAATTTTTTTTCTGTATTGGTCTTTGCATCCCCACCAAACAAACAAACAAACACAAACAAACAAACACACGCGCACACACACACACACACACACACACACACACACGCGTATGCTCTCTCTCTTTTCTCTCTCTCTCTCTCTCTCTCTGGTGGAATTAGTGTTGGAAAATCGAAATTGTCTTACGGTAATAAAAGCAGTACGTTTTTCTTTTGATAGCCCTTTCCCCCCCCCCTCTCTTTATATCTTTCTTGTTTTCCCTTTCACTTCTTTATTTCTCCTTATATTCCCTCTCTTATTTATTTGTTCCTCTTCCCCTTCTATTTTCCCCTTCCTCTCATTCTTGCTTACTCTCTCTCCTTTAGTTATCTTCCCCCTCTCTCTATCTTTCTTACACTTTTTCCCTTGTCAGTTGTTATCTCTTAAAAACAAACACAGTGTTTGTCTTACCCCACTCAAGGGATTAGTATCCACATCTCTCCTCTGTTGGTACTTTCACTCCCCTCTAACACTTGACCGCGGTGAGTTGAGGGTACGGTGCTAGAAAGAAAATCTTCTAAATGTTCTCTACCCCCTCTTCCTTCCTCTGTCTTTCTCCATCCCTAGAGTACACAATTTGCACTAGTTGCTATTCAACCACGACCAATATACTACTACTACTACTACTACTACTACTGGTGATATAGCAGTACAACTAGTAATACAGCTTGCTTAGAGAAAAGAACACCGCGATGGAGAGGGGGAAGTGGGGTAATGATAGACCTTTTCTTATTTTTTAATTTATGTAAAAACAAAATCATTTCTGCTTGTTTTTCTTCGTCCAAATCTGTAAGGATCTTTCGTTTTTGAAGGTATTTTATTTATTTTAATGTGTAGCATTTTATTGGTGAACGAGAAGGGAGGCAGCACCCCCCTCTCTCTTTCTCTCTCTCTCTCTCTCTCTCTCTCTCTCTCTCTCTCTCTCTCTGTTACTGAGTAGCTGATTCTGGCACTTTTATTTGTGAATTTAGGTCAGACTGTCTGGGTCATGTTGGCTTCTCCTTAGCCCTCCCCCTTCCGCTGGGTTTTTCTCTTTTTTTTCTCAAGACACCCCTAACACCCACCCGTTGTACCCAACTGTTTTCCCACTTTCTTTCTTTCTCACATCCACGCACTTAATCCTCCTGAATATCTACTCTTCATCTCTCTCTCTCTCTCTCTCTCTCTCACACACACACACACACACACACACACACACACACACACACGGTCTCCCTCTCTCTTCCTCCCTCTCTCTGTCTGTATACTTGTCTCTAATAATACACATGGGGAGGTTAGTAAATAGGGGTAAAAGAAACTCCAACAGCAAACACACCATTACTCTCTCTTTCTCATTAAGTAACGCACGCGCGCGAGCACACACTTTCTCTCACTCTTTCTAACTCTATATTAATAAAAGATTATAGAGAGAGGGAAAGAGAGATAGACAGGGGAAGACATCTATCTTTTCTCCCTTTTTCTTTCTCCTCCCCCTTGTTTATCTCTCTCACACACACACACACACACACACACACACACACACGCATGTACGCATGTATGTGTTCTATTGGAGTTTCTTTTTTTACCCCGTTACCACAAGAGACAAGTTAGACACAAAGCCTGTTTTTAATGTGAGGGGTATAATCCACTTATAAAAGATATCTCACTGGATTACCGTGCCTTTTATGCTTTCGGCTAACATCAGAGTTGGGTATGGTTCTGTTTTGTTTCAGAAGGCCATCCTCCCAGGTATTACCTCTGCTTTCGAGAAGGGGAATAGATTTCATTGCCTAAGCATGCCCCTTTCTGGACAGTCATGTATGTGGGGCAGGGGGAGATCAATCCACTGCAGTCGTGGTGTGGGAAATTTTGCATTTATCCGGTATCTACTTTTTGAAGGAAAAGCAGGACAACTCTCCACCCATCTAGTCGCGGTAAAAAGAAGTGGAATTGGAGGAGAGGTGTGTGACTACAGGGTTACCTCCTCACGAGGGCGAAGTTGACATTTTTCACCTTTTTCAAAACATGGCACACTGTATAGGAAGAAAAACAACGTTTAATATAGTCACGTCAATATTCTCTCATGAATAAAGTCGCCTTCGGCAATCAGCAATACATCCACCCGCTCCTTCCAAAAAATGGAGATAATGCCTGGGAGGATCGCCTTTTTTTTTTTTTTTTTTAATTCTAACTATTCTCTTATTATTTATGTCATTCATTTTTTTTTTTTTTTTTCCACTTTTTTGTCTTATTATTTCATTTTTCTTTCACCCCCCCACCTTTTTTAGCTAATAATTATTTTTATTTTAAATTAGAATTTTACAAGTTGAATAATATTATTGCGCGATCATTTGATCATAATTTTTACTTGGACCAAATTAAAACTAATTTAAGAAATATTGGATGTAAAAAACTTCCAAACAATATACTACTCGTCCCGGAATGAAAATTTCATATTCCAAAAATCAGGCAATTTTATTTTATATTGCTTTTTCATCCCAAACAAGGCACAGTGCCACTTAGATGTAAGGATGTAAGGAGGCTCTTATTTGGGGCAAAATTTGCAGCGATACTATGTAGGGAGTTGAGCAGCAAAATGTCTTTCCATATTATACTAGAATTTGTGCATTTCAGTCAGGGAAGTAGGAATGTGATAGAGAATTCCTAAGTTTAGCAGTCTGAGGGGAAAAACCTATTTGAGTAGAAGGTTTTCTGGCATCTAGAGATCTCTACAGTGTAGGGTGGGATTTTGCTGCTTGTCGGGTTAGTTGGGGCGTATTTATGTCGAGGGAGTACAAGAGCTTGTAGTTTCATGAAAAGGCACAGGGATGCAATATTTCATCGATGGGACAGAAGTTGGAGTTTGGTTGACAGTTTGGAACTCTTTTTTGAATCCTGTCTAGGAGTGAGAAACTAGTAGCAGATGCACCAATCCAAATGTGGCAACAATACTCTATGCATGGGCAAATAGTGACCTTATAGGCATAAGGAACTTTATGATGGTAGAAAGAGTCCATTTTCTTTGCAGCAGTATTGGCAATGCTCTCTATCATGTTCTTTGTAAACGTTATGCCGAGGAATTTGAACGAAGATCTTTCAGGTAGAGTATCATTAGCCATGGCTGTCAATGGTTGAGAAGATTCTTTGTAATTATACTGCGCAACAATTTTTTTTATTTTTGCACTGCTGAATCAGGAAATCTATTTCTCTCCATCAAATCAGGTTTTTGTGCTAAGTTGATTAAAAAAAAAAAATCAATTCTTGAGACAAAATCGATTACATTTTTGTGGCATTATCAACTGATTTTTATCAACCCACACCATCCTAAATATGTTTTTAAATGAGAAAATATGTTTTGCCAACAACTTATTACCTGATAGAAACATTGATTACTGTAAACTGAATGGTAAGCATTGATAAAGTTAATTACATGTTGCTTCACCATTGTTCAAACTTCAGGGCTTGAACTCCTGATTCTCTGAACACCTGGAATCCTCAACGGCAGGGATGTCTTCAGATTCCAACAGTAGTCAGCCATCATGACTGCATCCCAACAAGCCTGATACCTGGTCTCCATCTCTTTCAGGTCCTGATTGAGCCTCTCTCCTTGCTTGTCACTTATTGAACACTGGTTCTCCTCAGGAAACGAGTCCATATGTGAAAAATAGGTAGTGTATCTTAGCACTCATGTTGCAGCCCAGGTTTCTGAAAGCAATCAGCATGTTGTTGACAAGTTCTGCATAATTTCTGACATTGTTGTTGCCAAGTTCTTCACTATCAGAACAAATGCCTTCCACGCTTCCAGTTCCATTTTGTTCATTGAGTTTTCAAACTCTAGATCTCAGATGCCAGATGTGAGGACCGTCAAAAATGCTAGCTTTCAACTTCTCCATTGTCAATCCTAGAAAAGCCTGGCACAAGTAAGTGAAGCAGTTATCATCCTTGTCTAGAGCCTTCGTGAACTGCTTGATGAACATAATGTGCAGTGGTAGGAAGAGTATTTTGTCTCTGTCCACCAGACGGTTGTTGATAACGTTCATTTCTTTGCAAGGTACCAATTCCTCCTGCACAGGCCAGTTCTTCGTGTATGCTGAGCTCCATTTTTTTTTTTTTTTTTAAAGATTTTGAGGATGTATGACTTTAAACTGATTCCTTTTTGACATCCAGAATTATCAGACCTGAATACTTCTTGTTATTAAAATAATCATTTCCAATCAAAACATTGCATTTTACCCCCCCCACTTATTTCTTCTAAAATGCTCCACACATGTGTAGATGTGAACAAAAACGTAAAGCAACATGTGACTAAAGCTCAAATATTTGACTTGATTGAGTAAAACGAATGTGAGTTTTGAATTCAATGCATCAGATTCATCCTAAATCAAATTTGTTGTTCACCTGTGTTATTAGATGTTATTAAAGGAAAAAAGCTTAATCTTGGAAGCATTGGATTTCATCATCTATTTACATCCCCATTCCACTAGAAACTGGAGGTCTTTCTCAAGGTTTCAACCATTTCCTTAGATATTTGTTCATTTGTTTTCCCCTTGTGTCTTTTATAGAGCCTGGTGTAATCAGCAAATATACCCATCTCTGAGACAATTTTATCAGGGCGATAATTCATGAATATGAGGAATAATAAAGGTGCAAAGATCAACTCAAATGTTTTTACGTGCGACCAACATGGACGACGTGAATTTTTCTCTTATTTAAAAAAGGTTTGATTAAGTATTTGTCGAGTAATACATATGATTTAATTTACGTGAGATGACCATCATACACTACCATACAAATTGGTTGCTTTTTTTTTAGTTTTTTTTTTTTTTAAAATAAAAAAATCAAATTTTATGACAAAGTGCTATGTAGTTTTGATTTGCCATATTTTTTGAGTCAGCATAAATAAAGCATAAACAACTCAATTCGAACTATCAAAATCAAAAGCAGCCTTATAATGAATATATTTAGTATTAAAATTGCTAAAAATCATAAAGTTTTCTTTTCTTAGTTAAAAAATAAAACTACTCGGTCAATTTTGAATATGGCATCTTCATTCAGTGACACGTACGTACATCATAATGATTATCTGTATTTTTTTTTAATAAGTTTAATTTTAAATAAACACTCAAATAACTTAGCAAATGATAGAAAATTTCATTCTCTTCTGACAACATAGTTTTGAACTTGTGAAACTATTTGCAAGTTTTGTTTTTACAAAATTTGTTTCATTTCACTTACATTACCAATTTCATCAATGAAAGATGGTGGTTGATTTTGTTTTCTTTTTAATGTGGTTGTTAATTTCAGACTTAGAAAGAAAAACTTACCCTAATCTGACTGGAAACCATATCCCAGGCATAGGGTTATTGGCACAGTAAGACTATGAAACCTGAAATTAACGACCGCCTCAAAAATAGGTTCTGCACTGTCACCCAAACTCCAACCCCTATCTCATCATAGCAATGTTGCATCCTTGTGCCTATTTTAACAAGCATTCTTATTGGATATGCAACTATGAACTTGTAGCACTAGTGCCTCCTCAACGTAAATACCTCTCACTTACCTAACAAGTATCAAAATTCCACCCTTACACTGTAGGGATCACTAGATGCAGGAAAGCCTGCACTCCTACACTCTTACCACAACGTCCAGTGAGTGATGCCTTCTGGCTTTTAATTGGTTACTTGGTACCTGGTGGTCACTCTGGCAAAAGCCCTGAGTGTTGAAAGGTTTTGTCCAATAAATCACCACTTCTCTCATGTTGTAAAAAGATGGAAAATCATCCAGTACTGGTCACTAAGGTCACTTCAAACTAAAAAAAAGAAAGAATATCACTACGATGACTGGTGTTTTTGGAACAATAATTATTCATGGAAAAATTATACACTGATTCTTCACAAGTTTTAACTTAGGAAGTTCCTAATATTCATGTTTTGGACGGCACTCTTTGGTAAAGTCTGGGTGATATTTAAGTTTAGCGATTTCACTCTTAAGTCCGAGGGTCAGTCACTTAACAGTGTGGACTCCAGTGAGGAGTAAAACAAAGTTGGGGTGATCTTCAAGTTTGTCATTCTAACCCTAAGTCTGAAAGTCAATCCCTCACTGATGTGAACTCCAGTCGAGAGAGCAGAGTCACTGAAGCTCCCGATGCACCGGCTTATATTGAGATTCAGAAGGCTGTAACTCCGCTCTCCTCCCAATAGAATTCAACTCATAACTCTAGATAACATATTATTAGTAATATGCTGTTGTCATGCTTTCTTTGATATGCAAGGATCTGCCTTTCTGGCTCTGGAATGGTAAACAGATTTACAACACCTTTCTTTCTTTTTCGTCTATTTTTTATCTTTCCCTGCTACCATGATTGGGTGGTATCTTCCCCCCCCCTAGTTTGAGCCTAACTCCCACCCCCGAATTCACAATTCTGTTTTGGCTAATTTATTATCAAAATTTAAACCATTGAATAAAGAGGTTATTCACAAACAATTTAATTATTGCAGTGGACACGTGGTCCTTTTTCTTTTTTTCAGTTCTGACAGTCAATGTGGTCAAGATTTTAATATTTTTTTTAGGACAATAATTAAAAAAAAAACCCAGATAGCCAAATCTTCCTCTGACAAGACCACCTTTATTAAAGAAATTTAACACAGCCAAATAAAAAGCAATTACTTTTTTAATGGGAAAGTTAATTTATTATGAAATCAACATTTCTCTTTATGACCCAGAATAACCAAAAAATCCTCCTCGAGCAAAAAACAAAATATTTTGTTATTAATCCTGTTTTTTATGACCCCCTGCAAACATTTATATGGCACAATCACGTTGACACCAGAGTTAAACAACGATGAACCTGACCAGTAACAGATAGGTTACTATTTAGGAAGGCTAGGTGCTGTATGTACCGTATGTACCACGCCGAGTCATAGAAATTTCCAGGTTGGTATCTGGGGGTCATCATCATCATCGGCAGTCACTTGTGTCCGAGTAAGACTGTCCTCCGTTGTGGCTTCTGTGGGTCCTCAGGTGAGCATAGAGCCCAATCCTAGACCCAATTTGTCTTGCGCAATTTGGGCAGATAAAAGTAGTGGTGGTGGGGTGGGGTTGGGTGTGTCTGGTTGATAATCTGTCCTTTCTGTGCTTGCGTTTATCCTCAGCGGCTTGATTTAGGTCACTACTATAAAGTGCAGCACCTTCGTGGACAGCGCTCCTCCATGCCAACCTGCTCCCAGCTACGTCCTCCCATGTCTCAAGGTCCATGTGAAACCGCTTTAGATTTACTTTGATGTTGTCCTTATACCTCATCTTTTGGCCACCCTGGGCACGCTTTCCCTCAACAAGCTGAGAGTAGAAAATCTGTTTTGGGAGGCGGAGATCCGGCATTCGGACAACATGACCAGTCCATCTGAACTGGCGTTGAGCAACAGTAGCGGTGATAGTGGGAATGTCAGCCTCACTCAGGACGCTGGTGTTGGTGCGTCGGTCCTTCCAACTGATTCTGAGGATTTTTCGGAGGCATCTTTGGTGGTATGTCTCCAGGGTTTTTACGTGCCTCCTGTATGTGGTCCAGGTCTCCGATCCATAGAGAAGAGTGGGCAGCAAGACAGCTTTATATACCATGATTTTGGTCTTTGCCAGAAGGTCACGGTTCTCAAAGACTCTCTTCCTTAGCCTTGAGAAAGCCCCACTGGCACAGCTGAGACGGTGTTGTATTTCATCATCTATGTTGGCTTTTGATGATAGGATGCTGCCTAGGTATGGGAAGTGGTCCACATTTTCCAGTCTAGCGTTGTCGATGGAGATGTTTAGGGGTGAGACTGGAGTACTGTTTGGTGGTGATTGATGGAGGGTTTGGGTTTTTTTTATATTAATTGTTAGTCCTAGCTGTTTGTACACCCTCGTGAAGGCAACCAGTGTACACTGTAGGTCCTCTTCTGAGAGGGCTACAAGGGCGTTATCGTCTGCATACTGTAGCTCCATAATGGATATGGTGTTCGTTCGACCTTTGGCCCTAAATCTGTTGATGTTAAAAAGTCGCCCGTCAGTTCTGTACATAATCTGAACTCCATGGGGAAGATGTTTGTCCGTGAGATGGAGGATAGCAGTAATGAAGATGGAGAACAGGGTTGGGGCAATGACACATCCCTATTTCACTCCCGTGTCAACCCTGAAGGGCTCTGTTTCATCTCCACTACTACTGAGGACTGTAGCTGACATATTGTCATGTAGCAGTCTCAGTACCCGGATCTTCTGAACAGGGACACCACTGCAGAGATGGAGGCCCTTGAAAAACTCCCCCAACAGCCCATAATTGAGAGCATGGGAGAACCACCCAGTCTGGAAGAGGTGCGGGATGCAATTAGGAAGATGAAAAACAATAAGGCGGCTGGTTCTGACGGCATCCCAGCAGAAATCCTGAAGAAAGGCGGGCCTGATCTTCTCAGACACATCCATGCCCTGCTGCTCAAAATATGGGAACAAGAGAAAATCCCTGCACAACTTAGAGATGCCCTAGTTGACTCCATCTTTAAGAAGGGAGACAAGGCAAACTGTGGGAACTACCGGGGCATTTCTCTCCTCTCTACCACAGGGAAAGCCCTAGCTCGGGTTTTGGCCAACAGGCTTACACCCCTTGCAGAAACCATCCTTCCCGAGTCCCAAAGTGGCTTTCGACCAAATAGAGGCACGATGGACATGATCTTCACTGCTCGTCAACTCCAAGAAAAGTGCAGGGAGCAAAATTTACCATTATACATGGCTTTTATAGACCTTACTAAAGCCTTTGACTCTGTGAACCGTCAAGCCCTTTGGCTGGTTCTTGCAAGGTTTGGATGCCCAGAGAGGTACATCTGGGGGTAATGCACCTCCGAATCAAGATGAAAAGCAACCCAAGATTACCATTCTAGAAGTGTAAGCCATTTTGAGTTTCAGAACAGTTTCAGATGGTTCGCTGTTACACACAAGTCCTGGGAGAGGACTTGTTTGTAGTAGACAGTTCCACAGAACAACATATTCTTACCATGTCGAAACCCGGGAAAAGAACATGTGAAATTGCCCCAGAAAAGGTTTAATATTTATGAAGCAATTCTGGTTTCTGATCTGATCGGTTGGTAGCAGAACGTGAATTTATTTGATTCGTCAGTTCTTAGCAGCATCGTTTATAAATAGAATCGTCCGACTGTGTGGGATCATACTCCATTATCACTCCAAAATATTGCAACATCCTCCCTATTTTTTTTTTTATAATGGGGAAGTCCCTTGTGTTTGTTCTGCTCAAAAATAAATATATATTTTTATGTTTACTTAGACATAACAAAAATTAGAAATCATTTGGGTCTTAGAATTTTAGCATTTAAAAAGATGCCATTTTTAATCGTGTTCAAATGTCAAAAAGGAAAATTACAAAGATTTTTATTTTTATTTATTTTTTTTTTTTAAGCAAAAGTATTAGTTACGCATTAGTAGGTTAAAGTGTTGATACAAATAAAATGGATACAGTTTAATGTCTTGTCCAGGACCATTTTTTTTTTTTTTTTTTTTTTGATATATAGAAATCTATATACTCTGAGCATTACCCCTAGGGGTTTCCACTGATATTCATGCAAAAAAGTAAGAGCCTTCTCATAACTGGAACTTCGCTGGTCTGTATTTTTAATATATAGAAATCTATATACATGCAGGGCAGTGAAAGAAAAAAAAAAATTATTCAGTCGAATTCACCTACAAGTTTTGAGAAAAAACGTAGCTTTATCCGTGTCGCCGGTTTCGTAAATACATCAGCGATATTTTGTTCTGATGATATGTAATTCAAAATAATGGATTCCTTTTTTATCTCGTTTTCTACGAAATGACATTTTATATCCATATGCCTAGATCTTTGGTTGATCACCGTGCTCTGTGCTAAGACTATACTGGCTTGATTATCACAATTAATTACCACGGGGCTTGTAATCAATTCTGGCTCTAAAATAGTCTTTAGGATATTTTTTAAGGTAGACTGCTTCCTGGGTCGTGTGTGTGATCGCGATAAATTCTGCTTCACACGTAGAGAGATACAATCTATTGCTTTTTAGATTTCCATGAAATAATAGGCCCATTTTCTGAGAGTCTGAAACAATATCCAGATACACTCTTGCGATCCTCGTCGCTTGCCCAGTCTGAATCCGAAAAACCTACTTTTAGGGGATTTCTTGATTTTCTAAATACTAACTTCTGCTCCTTAGTTCCTTTTAAATAACGTAGGACTTGTTTAGCTCTGTTTAAATCCTTCATTGTCGGTCGTGATAATTTTTGTGACAGTTTCGTTACTGTATAGCATATGTCGGGCCTGGTTGCAGTCATCAAATATATAAGACTACCTATAATTTCGCGATATTGTGTGTCATTTATTATTTCAGATTCTGTGTGTATACTTTTTATTAATATCATTTTCGACCGGTGTAGAGCGTTTCTTGCACTCTCCCATTCCAAATTTTAATAGTATTTCGTCGATGTACCTTGATTGAGTCATCGTAACAAGTCCTTTGCTTTGAGTAAATTCTATCCCCAGAAACCAGGATATTTTGCCAAGATCGGTCATTTTGAATCTTTTACTTAATTTGTTCTTAACATCAGTCAACATTATGTCACAATTTGATGCGATTAAAATATCCTCGACCCACAAAACCAAAATCAGTAGTTTATCGTCTTTGTGTTGGGTATATAAACAGAGGTCTACAGCGCATTGTCTAAATTGTTGTTTAATAATATAATCATAGAACACTGTGTTCCAACACTGAGCACTCTGCTTTAGACCATATAATGACTTGTTAAGTCGCCACACGCTATTTTTATTTTTCATTAAAAAACCCTCTGGAGGGGTAATATAAATTTCACAGTCTATTGGGGCATTCAAATAAGCATTTTTTACGTCCATTTGATGGATGTTTAGGTCATATTGTGATGCGACTTGCAGTAAAACTCTGATTGTCGTTAGGTTTGTGGTCAGCGAAAACGTAGAAAAGTATTCTTTACCGTAAATCTGAGAGCACCCCTTAGCAACAAATCTTGCTTTGTACTGTTCTACGCCTGATGATGTACTCTTTTTTGTAAAGACCCATCTGGTAGAAATAACATGTTTATCTCTTGGGAGAGGCACTACCGTATAGGTATCATTTTCGGTTAAGGCATCTATTTCTTTTTTCATGGCAATTTTCCATTCATCACAAATGTTCTGAATTAATTGCTTCGTTGAAGCTTTTTGGCGCATTTTCCATATAACAGCAATAGTCGATTTGATAATCCCTTATACTGTCGACCACAAAAAAATCGGGTCGTCTTCTATTTCTTTCGGGATATCTCGACTTTATCATCATCATCATCATCATCATCATCATGGACACTCTCGTCTCCGTCATTTTTATTGTTTTCGTTTGTTCTAATTATTTGAGGTAATATGATTCCATCCTCTTCATATGACGGGTTTTCGTCTTTACAATTAAACGTGTCTGCGAATTTTACACACCGGATTCTTTTTATTTTATTTTTTTTTCGGGAAAAAATATTAAATTGGCTGGACTGTTTTTATCGTATCCAAGAAATATACCTCTGTCAGCTTTAATATTCAATTTACTCTTTTTCTCTATATATGCGAAGCAAATTGAACTAAATATATGCATTCTGCTTAAATTTGGGGGAGGGGGGTTTACCGCAGAAAGATTCATATGGAGTTTTAGATAATGTTTTGTTAAAACACCTGTTGCGTATATAGGCTGCCGCCATAAGTGCATACGTCCAGAGGTTTTTAGGGAGTCTTGATTCAATGAATAGGCATCTTGCCATTTCAAAAAGTGTTCGCCATGCACGTTCAGCAGTCCCGTTTTGGTGTGGCGATCTAGGAGCTGATGTTTCATGCCTGATATGATGGTTAATTACTAAAAATTCAAAGTCTTTATTGGTAAATTCAGTATCGTTGTCAGAGCGAATACACTTGATTTCACCGTAGGGGGCCATGTCGGCTAGATATTTCTTAGTTGCTAGCAGGGTATCAGATTTATTCTTTAAAAAATAAACCATTATTAAACCTGAATGGTCATCTACGAAATTCAACACATATCTATAATGTTCTCTGGCCATCGGTTCTACGGGACCATTCAAGTCACAATGCACCATTGATAGCATTTTTTTTTTCTGGTATCTTGCTTTGATAGTTTGTCATTTTCTTTTGCGTACAGACGTCGCAGTTGAAGGTTTTTGATATTTGTATTTCCATTCCATCAACTACAGTCGGCAACTTTTTGATATCAGGAATATTGCAGTGTCCAAGAATTTTATGCCATGTCTGTAGATCATGGTAGGCGGTTTTTTGATGGGACTACGCTATTTAAATAATATAGTCTTCTATTTTCTTTAATGTCGAATACAGTTCCATTCGGGTATACCAGTTTTGATTTATTGGGGCTAAAGTTTATATTTGCACCTTATTTTGTGGCAGCTTGTACAGAAAATATATTTTTTGTTTAAATTTTGGGATTAGAAAAGCGTTTTCTAGAATACAGAAACACTATTCACCTGTATTGTTCTTTAGCGAGATTTTCGCATTGCCTCTTTTCAAAACGATATCATTGACTCGACTCCCGTCAGCTAGTTCTACAAAATGATTTTGTGGCTTAAAGTTGGGATCAAAATTGATAAAATCAGATTCCTTTTGTAATCACATGTGCCGTGGCCCCACAATCGACAAGAAAATTATTATTGCTTGTTGACGCATCAAATGTACACGAAAATAAAAAATGTATGTTTGCTAACAGAGCTCTCTACATTTTTAATGTAGTCGCCATTTTGAGTCCTGTATCCACATTGGAAACTCTTGTGATTAGGTCAGTTCAGTGTATAAAGAAATAATTTTGGGTTTTCCTTTCGATAAATAATGCTCTCTCAATATGTTTAATGCTTTGCAGCCGTCGTCCAGGGCTTCTCTCATTACCAGTGATAGACTTCAGTCATCTAAACACTGTATTAATTCCGCAAAGACAGTTGCATTCTTTTCAATGAAGTCGGGGTCGTTTCTGTTTTCAGGTTGTGTTTCTAATACTTTGTGTAGCCTTTGGGTTCGTAGATATCCCAAAAATTTAACTTGCCACAATTCGAATTCTGATTCGGATCCATCGAAATAAAGACGCACGCTGGGCCCATAACCTCTAGAAGTGTAAGCCATTTTGAGTTTCAGAACAGTTTCAGATGGTTCGCTGTTACACACAAGTCCTGCATTCCCAGGAGCTCAAAAGGGGCCACAAATGCCCCAAAATTGCAAAAAATTATACTATTACCCCATAACTTTTGCCCCATCCATTAGATTTTTCTGAAACTTGGCAAAAATGTGAAGGCAACGTTGGCCCTTCACACTTCTCACATTCATCATCTCTTCACTATTTTTGTAGCGTCATCTCACAAGCAGCACCAGAGGGGGGGGGACCATGCACGCGTAGTTTATTTCCCTTCTTTTTTTGTGGCATATCAGCCTTTTTTAATCTGTCAATATTATCACAGCCTTCTACTCTTAGTTTCTTTCCTTGAACTACTAGACTTTACGTACAGTTTAATCAAGACATTAAAAAATGAAAATATTGAAAAAAGGTTATATTGCACGTATTCGTTTTGGACTGAAGATCTTCGGAAAAAAATTTCACTTAATTTGATTGAGTAATTTTTTTTTCCAGCGGAAAAACTCGTTTTTATGAGAGCGCATTGAAGTCAGCCATCTTGGAATCTTTTGAACACGCCACTGGGAGATAACTCCAGTTAAAGTGCCGACACTCCCTCCCCATCTTAAATACTAGCTTTTCTTCCTAAAAATCGAACATTTTGCTCGGTATCATAACAAATAGCTTTTTCGCTGTAAAAAAGAAACTACTTTTTTTTTTCGGAGGACTTCATTCTATAACGGATACGTACAATATAAACTTTTTTCAATATTTTCATTTTTTAATGTCTTGCTTAAATTGTACAAGTACCAAAAGTTTAAATGTAATGCAAACATACATCTTGCTGCTCAACTCCCTACATAGTGTCCTTACAGATATGGTCCCAAATAGTAGCCTTTTACATTCAAGTTGTATTGTGCCTTGTTTGGGGTGAATAAGAGTAAAAAGTGTGTGCATATATATATATATATATATATATATATATATATATATATACGACAGCCATCTTTGATTGACAAAATCCTTTAAAAGTCATGAAAGAAATTTCGAAATAACAAAACTTGCAAACAGTTTCAAAATTTTTATCATTTGGTTACAGTTACTTGTTGGATAAACCCCCACGCCCTTTCATGATTACCCATACTACACTTTTGACAAAACTTTCAATCTTTTAAATGAGGATTCACTACAGATTTTAAAGCCAGTTTAAATGATTTCTATTCGACAGTTTAAATGCTTCCAAATGTTGAAGGGTCACAACTATTGAAAGATTAAAACTTGTTTACAAAAAAAAACAGAAATGCATTATGGTGAATTTCATTTTATAATTAAATTTGTTTTAAATAAGATTTCCAAAAATTTTTGCTTTATTTTATGTGATTGTATTTTGTATTTCAACTAGCAGGGGGTACCCGGTGTTGCCCGGGTATTTTTAGGTGTGTGTTTGGGGGGGGGGGTAAATCAGACATATGCACTGTGTCACTATTTTGACACATACATGTCCTGTGTCATGTGACTAGTGTTTATATAAAATGTGAACTGACGAAATGGATGAATCTACCCTGTGTGACGAAGGCCATCAACTCCCCATATTTCCTCCTATAACACAGAACACGCTAGGTAACATACAAATATCTGTGCATGAGGTCGCCAAGCTAATCAAGAACCTTGATTCCAGTAAAGCTACTGGCCCTGATGGCATCCCAATTATAATGTTTAAAAAGCTTCAACCAGAACTTGCTCCCATACTTACGAAACTGTTTAAACATTGCCTTAAGGAGAAGTGCTTTCCAACACCCTGGAAAACCTCATCAGTATGCTCTGTATTTAAGAACTCAGGTAATAAGTCATCTCCCTCTCATTACAGACCAATAAGTCTCCTGTGTGTCATGAGTAAGTTGCTGGAATCCATATTAAATAGAGAAATAGTCAACCACCTCAGCAAAAATAACCGTCTTAGTGACATGCAATATGGTTTCCGTTCTGCAAGATCTACAGCAGATGTGCTAACGGTTATATCTCATAGGATTAGTGAATCACTTGACAGGGCAATTGCTCTTGACATATCAAAGACCTTCGACAAGGTATGGCATAAAGGCCTACTTCACAAGATCTCCAGCTACGGTATAACGTGAAATATTCTCTCTATCATTAAATCATTTCTCTCTAATAGGCTCATAAGAGTAGTGGTTGATGGACAAAAATCAGAGGCCTGCAGTATTAATGCTGGAGTCCCTCAAGGGTCCATCCTGGGCCCAACTCTCTTCCTGATCTACATCAATGATCTCCCTAAACACATACTTAAATCATTCATTGACATCTAAGCTGATGACATGACCATCTATGGCAACACATCAAAGGCTGTAAATGACAAAGCTCTCTCTGATTCTCTCTCCTCTGATCTTGAACGAGTGATTCAGTGGGGGAAGATGTGGCTGGTTACTTTTAATGCATCTAAAACCAAACTCCTATCCTTACATCATCAACGCTCTGATCCCCATCTGGCATCAATTGAAATGGATAGCTTTCGTCTAGGAGAAGCCCCATGTTTTGACAAGCTTCTGGGTTTGACCTTCACTCCTGATCTGATATGGAACACGTACATCAAATCTGTTGCCAAGGTCGCTGGAAAGATGATGGGATCCTTCTACCGCTCCAGAATATATCTCACTACTGATGCAATTCTCTATCTATATAAAAGCCAAGTACGTCCAAGGATGGATTACTGCTGTCATATCTGGGCAGGAGCTGCTAAAAACAGCCTATCCTGCCTTGACAGAGTACAGAATAGACTTCGTGGCTTAGTGGGGGATGCCCTTTTCTCTTCCCTGCAACCTCTCTCTCACAGAAGAGACGTTGCGAGCCTATCTTTGTTTTATCGTTATTTCCATGACAGGTGCTCGCCTAAACTCCAATCTCTGGTCCCCCCTCGCCAATCTTTTACGAAAAACACCCGTTTAGCTGAATCCACTGTCAAAAACTTTCCCCCCTTTATCTATGCCTAAATCAAAACGTAGATTCCATGAACAAAGCTTCTTTCTTAGAACTGCATGTCTGTGGAACTCTGTTCCGTCTGCCTGCTTCCCTTCTGACTACAACTTGGATGTCTTCAAGTCCAACGTAAACAAATTCCTGATGAACCAACCCTTTAAGTAGACACTTTATTAAATATCCACACTAACGTACTGTACTTACAATAATCCTTATCCCTGAGTGGCTTCCGGGCCTTGATAAGAGGTGACCACCTTGTAAAAAAAAAAATTGTAACAAAATAAATGTATATTGGTTACTGTCAAGACTTCTGCAAAATGTTTTAATGCTTTTGCATCTTGCTTCACTGTTGACTTTGTTTTTTTTTAATGGTTCCATTGTTATCAACAATTCATCACATTTTCTTTTGTAATGTTTATCAAATTTGTTGAAATGAAAATAAAACTAGTGGCATCTTTTCATTCAAAAAATATTCAACGATAATTGGAGTTTTTATTAAAGAAAATTGCGACAACATTTTCTGACTTTTTTTATTAATAAATAAATATGAAGATTTCTGACTTAAAAACAACAATTATTGGGTGGCTTTCTACCCATATTTTGTTTATTTTTCTATTTTTGAGTAGTTATTATTATTAAGACTTCAAAGATGTGACCTTATCATGTCTGCCAATAATGGAATTTTAATAACAATGAAACCATAAAAAACAAAAAACAAAGAATAAGTCAATATGAAAACTTCTTGCAGTAATCTTGATAGTTACCCACATTTATTTTGTTTAAATTTTATGCATTTTGTCAGTTCATGTTTTATATAAACACATGTCACATGACACATCGGTGGCCATGACGTCTATGTTTTGACATAGACATGTATGTGTCAATATAGCCCAAGTTTATTAGTGAATATATATTTTTTTTGCACATGCATACTAACTCCTTCTTCCTCAAATTGAATTGAAATTTAAATTTTTCTGAATACTAGCGATTCAGCACTTTATTTTACTGATTATAAAAAATTTTACTTTTGAAATTTTTGAGTAGGATTTTCTTCAGAATTTAATTTTAACAAACTGAATCTTAAAAAATATGCCACTTCTTTGCTATTATAACGAAATCGGTTTTGGTTGATTGAACTCATTTATCTGAAAAGTAGAGTTGAGTGGTATGGCAATTTTAGTTTCACTGTTGAGTTTGTTTATTTTCTTTTGGTTTTTGATTCATTGTTGTTTTTTGTTTTTTTTTCATATTTTTCTACTAATCAAGTCATTCAGTCTCTGGTGTGATTATTAGTTATTATTGTGTGTCTCGAATGCTGTCGTTGTTCGATAAGGAGATAATCAAATTTGTGACTCAATGATTCTTTTATGTAAAAAGTGATTTGATAATATACAACCTTCTATCACTTATTTACTATCCAAGTGTATCATCTATCTTCCTTTCAACAAGGGGTTCGATGCTGCTAAGTGTCATTTCTCTGGAGTCGGGCAAGTGAGGACTGGGTGAGTGTTCAGCACTGCCATACAACATAAAATATCATGTTTCTCATGCAGCTATTACAGCAACCATAATGAAATGACCTGTTTTCATATGGAAGGTTTTGGGTTTTTCATCACATGGATGATACTGTTCTTTCTATCTGCCTGGTTTATGTGTGCGATGCTGATGCTTGTTGTTTGCTTGAGAATTTCACATAAATATAGCACATAGTATTTCTTCAATGACAGATCCATTTCACAACGCACAAAGAATCGACTCCTGCAAGCTATAGTATTCTCAATAGCAACATATGGAACAGAATGTTGAGTCTTTTGAATTGTGGTGCTACCGTAGAATTCTTTGTGTAAGTTGTGTTAACAAATGTACAAACGAAGATGGAGAAGATTGGACTATGCCGGAGACTGCTGGACAGCATCAATGACAAGAAATTACGATTTTTAGGACATGTGGCCAGAACAGACGGCCTAACAAAAGATCTGCTCTTTTAGTACAACCCATGGTAAAAGAGGACGTGGAAGACCAAAAACAAGAATGTCAGACAACGTGAAGGACATTGCGGATATTAGCATGGCTGAGTTGCTCAGACTTACACAGAATCGGAGTCAGTGGTGATGAGTCATGAAGAGTGCCATGGCTGGTCAGTCATGATTATCATTTGTTGCATATCTCAAATGCAGTCCTAATGATATGCAGCAACTATCAGATGATATAATTAAATAAAACTGATACGTTTTTGATTTTGTTTTCATTCTATTTCACCCCAAACAAGGCATATTGTCACTTGAATTTAAGGGGCTATGATTTTGGATCATGTCTGTCTAATAGGGGATTGTGGGGAGTTTAGATGTCTGTTCACATTACATTTAAACTTCTGCATGTCAGAGACACAGAAAATAGGGAGAGAATTCTAAAGTCTAGCAATCTGAGGACATCTAGAAACCTTAACAGTAAAGAGATGGAATTTTGCAGCTTGTTGGGATGGTCTGGAGTATGTACATTGAAGGAACACGATGCTATGAGATTATCAGAGCATATTTCATTAAAGAACTTGTAAAACATACAGAGGAACACAACATTGTGGTGATGTGACAGAGGTTGAAGCTTGGCCGATAGTGCATGACCTTTTAGATTTGAGATTCATTTTTGAACTCTCTCTAGGAGTGAGAGACTCATGATAGATGCATCAACCTAAATGTGCCAATAATACGCCATACATAAGTGAATGGTGGCTTTAGGTATAGGATACGCTCTGGTTTGAGTAATTTTCCTGCACAGTAAAGAGAGTCCACCTTCTTGCAGCAGCCTTGGCAATGTTCACAGTGTATTTATTTATAACTCATCTTGCATGTGGATGTTAAGCTAGAGTTTAAACAATAAATAAAACTATGAAATGATATAATTATCCTCCTCCCACCACCACCATCACCACCATCATCTACACACTTGAATTTTGAACCAAAGCATTTAATCATTTTATCTCTTTTGTTTTAAAATTTTTTTTAAAATTAGTTTCTCCCTAACCAGCAAATGGGGACTTTGTTTTCAAGCACTGCTACAGAAAGATATCCATTTGTATTATTTGGATTCTTTAAACTCATTTTTTGGTCAATGTAATCTCCGACCTTCCTCAGGTGTATTTTGTCAAACTCTGGAATCCTTCTGTCGAATTCGGGAATCTACACAGAATTTGGAATGGAGCCCTTTAATCCACATCCAGGCCAGTTGTTAGCGGTAATGGAAATGTGCAACCAATTGTTACAAAAAATGTAATTATCAGAGTTACGCTGAAATAAGAAATACAAAAAATGTAATTATCAGAGTTACGCTGACATAAGAAAAACGCGCGCAACCAAATAAGAAGTGGTCACACAATTTTATTAATATCGAGATTTGCACTGATGCTGATTTGCTTAGAGAATCCATCTGTGCCATCACTGAACATTGATTGAATTACTCCAATTTCAGCCGTTCCGGAAATGTAGGACACATATCTTCGCTCCACTTCCTCACCCAAAGACATCCTAATCGAAGAAGTGAGGTGATTGATTGTGGAAGAAAATTGTCAGGTGCCCTACATCTCTCTCTCTGTATCTATCTCTCTCTTTCACGTGCAATTTGCATCACAATAAAAATGGCCTCCTTCCTTATCTGACCCCCCCCACCTTCCCCATCCTGCATTACTTTTTCTACTCTCTTTTATTGATATTTACCAATTTTTTTCTTGGCTTATATGCATTCAGTCGCACACAACGATAATAATGGTTACTGCAGAAAAAATGTTTTAGGGAATAAGAGTCTACTTTCGTAAGAATTCACAAATAAAGTATATTTTGGTGCTTGTTGTGTACATTAGTAATCTTTTAAACCAACACATTTCAGGTGAAAACATTACGTACTTACATGTCATGTTGAGATTAGTATAAATTACAAAAATTACAAAAAATGATCCAGTAAAAGATGTGTTAGATATATTTTTAACAAAAAATCATCTACAATTATCTTCTGAGATTTTTTTGTTTAAAAATGATAGGCCCTTAAAGTCAAGGGAAATAAGTCAGTAAATCATGCTGAATTGGTCACACAACTCTTCCACATTAAAACATACTATAAAACATAATAATTTGATAAATTCTATTTTTACATGTAATTATTTTTCTACTGGATAATTTTTCGTGATTTTTGGATTTTATGCTAATGTTGACTGTCGGATTCAGGAATTTGCTCAGAATTTTGAACAAAGAATTTAAAATAAAATTCTGTTTCAATAAAAATATGGGTTTCGTTCAAGTACGTTCTTAAAAAAATTTATTTTGAATCAATTTTAATATTTAATACGTTTTTTTTTTTATGAGTGATATTACATAGGAGGTAGAAGGTGTGCCGAGCATACACGGAAGCGCACAAGCGTATGAATCGAGCCTACCTGTGGCGAAAAGCGAACCAGGGACCTTTTGATTGCAAATCAAGTCTACATTTTACCCCAAAGCGACGATTTAGTTTCGCCCAGCAGCTATAAAAAACAAGCCGATAAGTCATTCGGGGGCAGTTGAAATACATTGCTCTGATAGCGTGTCTCACGTTACTGCATTTCGTATCGTGGCGTGTCGATTCGGCGAGATTGTTTGGTGTCGCTCAGGCACGTGGCGTATTGATTCAACAATATTGTTTGGTGGCATGTCATGTCGTGTTGGTTGATGGTGTTGCTTGGGAAGGTGTGTGTTGATTCAACAATATTGTTCAGTGTTGTGTTGATTCAGCGATATTGTTCGGTGTCGCATTGTGTCAACAGTGTTGCTTGGAAATGTGTGTGTCGATTCAACGATATTGTTTGTGGCGTGGTGTGTTGATTCGGCGGTATTGTTTGGGATTGTGTGGACGAATTTATTTAATGCCGTCACTAGTGATATAAATATTTTTTTTTTTGATGCTCTCTCTTCCCTCATGAAGCAACAGGATGTGCTAATCCTTCGACAGTCAAAATTTTTTCTGATGTTCAAACTCACTTTTTTCCATTCCAAAATGCATTCCCCACACCCATCTATATAGAGGGCGAGTCAGATGTAACCAGACAGTGAATGTCAGCAAAACGATGGGTCTATTATAACAGCACTGTTGCTCGCAATTGGCCTTATGATTGATCTCTTTCCACACAGGTGGATTGGGTGTTAGTATCCTCCTAAAGATAGTCCTTGCTGAAAAGATATAGGGGGGGGGTGATTTTAGTAACTCATTTCAAGGGGTTCTGTCCTTCATAGAAATAAAACTTCTAAACGCATTGAAAAACATGTCATCATTTCAAGCATTTCCTTTTATTTGTGATGTACAAAAAGATTTTTCATACTTGTACAGTTTAATCAAGACATTAAAAAAATAAAAATATTGAAAAAAAATGTTATATTGTATGTACCCGTTATAGAATGAAGTTCTCCGGAAAAAAAAATTCACTTAATTTGATCAAATAGTTTTTTCTTTTTTTTTTTAGTGGAAAAGCAATATTTTATGACAGCGAATTGAAGGCAGCCATATTTGAATTTTTAGACTACGAAGAAAGGGAGGGGGTGCCACAGGGAGATAACTCAGTCTAAAACACCGACACTCACTTCCCCATGCTAAATAATAGCTTTTCTTTCTTTTCTTGTGGTCTAAAAATCGAAACATAGCTACCTTTTGCTCAATATCATAACAAATTGTTTTTTCGCTATAAAAAAACTACTTGATCAAATTAAGTGGAATTTTTTTTTTAGATAATGGGTACGTACAATATAACATTTTTTTCAATATTTTCATTTTTTAATGTCTTGATTAAACTGTACAAGTACCAATTTTTTTTAAATACAAAACAATATGGAATAAAATGACCCAACGATTGTTGAGATACAGTCACAGCAACCAATGCTTTTCACGTTTCATTTTCCATCATTTTTGCATTGATTCCTGAGATTTCAGCTAAAGAATTGAATCCCAAAATGTTTCTCCATTCCTCATTTTTTGATGTAAAATTCTTTTACTCTGAAAGTTTGATAACCCTTAAATTTCTTCCCTCCTGACAACTACAGTTCTTCTTTGCTTCCATAATTTCAGTGCAATATCAATTGAATGTTTCTCATTCAGTTGTATGTGTAATACTCCATTAATTAAAAAGCTAAGAAGAAAATTATGTAAATGTTTTTACCAAGCATTAAAAAAACATGTGCTGATGAGCCATTAATTGTAAAAAACAGAAAAACAAACGTTAAAACTACCCCCCCCCCCAAAAAAAAAACACGTGAAAAATGGCTTAAATAAGCTTGTTTCGATATTAAAATTTAAAAAATTGGTGGGTACCCGGGTGTTTTTGGATTGTGTGTGGTCGGTCGAGGGTGGAGGATGGAGCTTCAATATGATACCAAGTTTGTTAAATTTTGTTCTGTCTGTTGAAAGGTTTTAGCGGACACACAAACACACATACATACATACACACATTTTTGCTTTTATATATATAGACTAGCAAGTGGTACCTGGCGTTGCCCGGGTGTTTTTCGGTGTGTGTGGTCGGCAGTGGTTGGGGGTGTTAATGAAAACCTAAGAATAAGCGAGCGATGTAAAAGAAAAACAGAAAAACGAACATAAAAAAACGTTGCCCGAGTGTTTGTAGGTATGTGTGGTTGTTAATGAAAACCTAAGAATAAGCGAAGTAAAGAAAGAAAACAGAAAAACAAACGTTAAAACTTAAGCGGGGTGGGGGGTGGGTAATCAAAACATCGAAAAAAAACTAACGTAAGGCAAACGAACGATGTTAAATGTAAAAATCGAAAAAACAAAAAAGAAAACAGAAAAACCAAAAAAAAAAAACATGTGAAAAATGGCTTAAATAAGCCTGTTTCGATATTACAATTTAAAAAATCGGTGGGTACACGGGTGTTTTTGGATGTGTGTGGGCAGTCGGGGTGTTAATGAAAACCTAAGAATAAGCGAAGTAAAAAAAACAACAGAAAAACCAACGTTACGTAAAAATGGCTTAAATAACCCTGCTTCAATATTTAAATTTAAAAAATTGCAAAAAAAACCATCTCTCACACCATGATTTGAACCCAAAACGTTTAGATAATGACCCAACGCTGTAACCAACTGAGCTAACACGACGTACATGAAATTTAGTCAGTTCTTCAACTATTTAAACTAAATCAGGTCATGACGTCATCTGATGCATGCGTAGAACCGATCTCGTCATGAGTATTCATTTACTGCTGAACGTTTTTTTTTTTCCCCCAAGATGTTATAGGAAAATGTGGCGAGCGACAAATATTGATTATTTATCTTCCCGAAATCGAGCAAATTAAATAGACAGGCGAGCTTCGTTGTTAACTGTGAGATATTACGATTTATATGTGATATAAAAAGTTTTAAAAAGTTGTGAAGCGAGCGACCGCTTCTCTGAAAAAAGCCTTTTGTTGACATACAGAAAAAGCGAACACACACACATACATACATGCATACATACATTTTCGCTTTTATATATATAGATGATAGGTTATGAAAAGGAAGGGTTGTAAAGAGATAGCTTCAAATTTGGGGGTATCAAAACCAAAGCAAAATATGATGAAAGTAAAAATAAAATAGATAAACCCCATAATTTATTATACCATACCTGTTCACACTGAAACACTTATCACCATATTCTGTGGATCTATATTAAAACACCTTGTTAAACTTTGTGACATATTTCCATTCTATGGAGGTCAGGCACGAATGAACACCCCATAATTTTATTATACCATATTTCTTCAAACTGAAACATAATTATCAAAGTATACTTATGCAGATAGATATGAAAAGTCTTTATTAAAGTTTATGCCTATTTCCATTCTATGGAAGCCAGGCGCGAACGCAGACCCCACAATTTTATTATACTATCCCTATTTAAGTTAAAACATACTTATCAAAGTATTATTATATACATCTATATCAAAAACACTTGTAAACGTTTTTTTTTTTTAATTTTTTATTTCCATCCTTTGTGGACCAGGCACGTACACAGACCCCACAATTTTAATGAATCATCATTATGCCAGATCAAACATACCCATTCCTGTGTCTCAATACATCTTCTATCATTATATGTGATCAGTTTTCTATAATAGTCAAGCATATTGGAGCCTATTCGTGACCAGACACACACAGACATTCAGCTTTATATATATATATATATATATATATATATATATATATATATATGTATATATGTACACACACACACACACACACACACACACACACACACACACACACACACTAGAAGGTGTACCCAGCGTTGCCCGGTATTAAACATAACATTAATTTCCAATGAGTATTGATAATTTGGATTATTTGGACTACTGTTCTCATCTTGATTGTAATTCTCACATTTCGGCCTATATAACCTCCAACCTTCTTCAGGTGTATCTTGCTATCACTGTAGATTAAATAAAGGGTTTCGCTTGAAATTCTGTGCAGATTTCCAAGTTCAACTGAAAGATTCCAGAGTTTGACAAGATATATCTGAAAAAGGTTGTAGGTTACTTTGGCCGAAACGTGAGAACAACATTCAAGATACAAACAGTAATAATTTTCATAATTGGATTGAAGTATTATATTTAGCAATTTCATTTGCTAGATTAGTTTTTGCTTATGTTTCAGTGATTATTTTGGAACAGAAAACATTATAATCAGTATTCTATTTTTAATTGTAAATTATCAGAAAGTTTCTAAGTTTCTAAATCATATGTATTTTGAATGTTCATTATATATATATATATATATATATATATATATATATATATATATATATATATATATATATATATATATACTAGAGGGTGACCCGGCGTTGCCCAATATTAAACATAACATGAAATTCCTTTTAAAAAATTGAAGTAAAAAACAAAACAAAAACAAATAACATGAGACATGTGCATGTGAGTATTATGTTTTTTTTCTAAACAGTTCACTTATTGTAAGTAACAAAAAAAAAGATACTTAAGCTGAGATCGAAACCAAAACCTAAAGACAGTGAATCAAGTATGATAACCATTAGGCCAGCTTGACATGATCTTTAAAAAGTGTTTTCAAACCTACTTATTCTTGACATAAGTAATCTGTCACATGAACGATTCATGCATGCACATTCGTGAAATAGCTGACAAACAGATAAAAATACAAAGACCCCCACGTACTAATGTTTCAATTTTGACCCCTTAGCAGCCCTTTTTTACAGATGAAAACCAATTAAAACATTTTCCACATGTCTGAATATCCTATATTCCTAATTTCAAGTCTATAGATCAAAAATTCATTGAGTATATAGGTTGAGAAGTGTCCTCACACACACGCACACACATATTCTCACTTTTATAGATATATATCTATTTTTTTTATTATTAATATTCTTATTATTTATATTACTTTTCCTTTTTCTTTTTTCTTCTTTCGTTCATTCTTTTCTTTTTCCTCTGTTTTGTTCTTTCTATTTTAATATACACTTTTTATTCTTTCCTTTTGTCTTCATCTTCTTTCTTTTTCACATATATTAAATGCTGTTATTTTATTTTGAATATCACGTATTGTAACCTCCTGATTAATTTTGTGCTGGAAACTCTTCTAAAATTTTCATTATGGACTTCACTTTTCTAAAGGCAATATCCCCTAAAGAAGTCTCTAGTTACTTGTAACTGGCTGACCAAAACATGCTCATGAATGTGTAGCGACATATAAGTACTCATGTAAAACGAATTAAAAGTATATATATATATATATATATATATATATATATATATATATATATATATATATATAATGTGACCAATTATTAAAAATTTCCCACACAAAAAAGGGTTGAAAATAAAAACAAACAGTTAACAAATAACTGCTACCAAATGAAAGAAAATTTTATCTTCTATTGATCTGTTTAAGTTTTTGAACTGTTTTTAAGTGTTTGTTTTATCTGATTTTCTATGGTTATCTGCAAGGCTATGAAAAACGTGTCCACCATATGCAACCACATGAGATCGTATTGTTTGGTATAGTGGAAAGTATTTGGAAATAAAAAAAACAAACTTAAAAACAGTTTCAGTAAGTAAAAAATATACACATCTGTCAAAAATGAAATATTTGACTGATTACGACAATTGTATTTTTTTTTTTTATTTTGGATTTTCCAGATATTAAACATATGACATTGAGTCGTACAGATTAACTATAGAAATGACGGCATCTTGAATTTCATTTTTTAAAGCCTCGTTGATAGTGATAGGAAATCAAGTAAAACAAATACTTAAAAACAGTTCCAAAACATTAAAAGCTCTAAACAGATAAAAGATTAATTTTCTTGCATTTGGTAACAGTTATTTGTTGACTATTTCTGTTACCCTTTTGTTTCAGTTGGAAATTCTTAACAATTACCAAAACTTAATTACAAAATAAAAAATAAAATGGTTATATATTTGATATTAAAAAAAAAATATTTTAATATGTGTAAACCAACTAAAATATAAACTTATGTAGAAAAATCTTATTTTATTCACTTAAAAAGAATTCTTGTTTTATCGAAAAAATTTTTTATTGAATCTTTTCTAAAATATTTCTAAATTCTTATTTGTAAAACAATTTATTTCTCAACATCAACTTTTTTGTCAATTAAAAAATCCATCGTTTTTATTGCTGATTGACATAATTAAAAGAAAGCAACAAAAAAATGAGATTTACTGAAAAAAAAATGCAATGCTTAAAATTTCAATTCACTTATATTTATTTTAATTCTAATCAGATAATTTACAATTAAAAAGTAAAATGTCTGAAAAAGTTCTGATTTTAACCCCTCTTTTTTTTTTTTTAAAATCGGTGATTCCTTAAGTAGTGAGAAATGGAACTTTATTATTATAAAATTTAAGTAATAGTTAGTGGTGGTGGTCGCCCGGCTTTGCCCGGTCGTAACATATGCTTAAATATGATATTTTAATTTGTCCAGATTTTGTATATATTATTATAGAGTCGTGATTTTAAAAGTAAAAAAAAGTATTTGAATGCCATCAGCTAGAATCAAAATCGAAAGCAAAACTAACATTCAAAGCTGGTGACGTTACCACTCTACCAATGTGAACTGATTAAAAATAAACTAAGAATTCTTACAATCTTATTACCAATAATATAATTCTTACAATCTCATTACCAATATAATTCTTACAATCTTATTACCAATAATATAATTCTTACAATCTTATTACCGATAATATAATTCTTACAATCTTATTACCAATAATATAATTCTTACAATCTTATTACCGATAATATAATTCTTACAATCTTATTACCAATGATATAATTCTTACAATCTTATTACCAATAATATAATTCTTACAATCTTATTACCAATAATATAATTCTGACAATCTTATTACCAATAATATAATTCTTACAATCTTACAATCTTATTACCAATAATATAATTCTGACAATCTTATTACCAATAATATAATTCTTGCAATCTTATTACCAATAATATAATTCTGACAAGAAACAAATAATAAGAAAGTGTATAGCATAGCGTTTAGTTGAGATTTCAATATGGATGGCAGTATTTGTTATTAACTTATCAAACCAATTTATTTTACAAAAATACTTGTTTTATTTTTGATAATAAGTCATTATTTATACAGGCAAAACCACTTTAGAATAATAGATTAGCAGTTGAATGATGATGAATACTACGAGGGGATTGAAAATTTCCACACACAACTCACTCAAAACAGCATTTCTTCATTTTTTATCAGAAACATTGCTCATGACATTTGAGGACTGGGTTAAGGAGTTATGAGCCCCCACCCCCCACCCCACCTTATAGTAAATTTCAGTAATAAATTATCACCATTTAATTTTACTGAGTTATTTTTCAATCACCTTGTATAATTTATGAAAATCAACTTTGTTGTTTGTTTTTCTTGTTTCAGTGAAGAAACAAATCTATAAACCTTTTTTTCTGCTTCTTCTTTTTTCAGTCACATTTCTTCTTCCCTTATAAAGATTGCTACACTGAGTTTTTGTTGTCAATTTAGTTGTTTCTAGAATTAAAATAAAATTAAAAAAAAAATCTTCTTTTTGTCTGAAAAAAAAAATACTTTAAAAGAATTAAAGTCTGAAGATTTTTCTAATTATTCTCAAAGATATTATCATGCACATCTTGAACATTTTCAGTTCTACCAAGCTGCAAAGTCTTTTATTAGTTTCTTTTAATTTACAGAGGCGGCTTGGCTGGGGTTGAACATTTTCAGAATTACTGGTAAGTTCTGGATTTCTTAAGGTCTTTATAGACAAAAATTATTTATTTATTAAAAAAAGAAAAAAGAAAAAGAAATTGCATAGTTTCTAACCATATTCTGGTATGTGAATTTTCTTGATTTTAACACACGCACACACACAAAAAAAAGAAGAAATTGCATAGTTTCTAACCATATTCTGGTATGTGAATTTTCTTGATTTTAATAGAAGAAAAAAGGTTTTTCGTTCATTTTTATTTTACTTAACATTTATTTCGAGTGAAATTGATTTGGCAAGGTTTCATTGGTCCCAATCAAGTTATTTTTTTGTAAGAACCATGTATAAATAATAAAAACAAAAACCACAAACAAGGCCAAAAAACAAACTTTAAACATTAAAAACAGAATAAAATGTTTGAAAAAAAGAAAGATTGCTGATGTGAATAAAGGACAATAACTTCAAATTTTTTTTTTCGTTTAAAAAAAAATACAAGAAAATTTTCTTTTAATATGAATGTAAACAAGTTACATAATCAAAAGCAAGACAAAAATAATTTTACTTTTTTTTATTTTTGAAATAATTTTTTTTACCATTTTTTATTTTTGAAATAAAGAAATTACCATTGTTTATTTTTCAAATAAAAGAAAAAAATTACCATTGTTTATTTTTGAAATAAATTTTTTTTTACCATTTTTGAAATAAAAGAAAACTTTACGATTTTTAAAATTTTTAAATAAAAAGCATTTTACCATTTTTTATTTTTGAAATAAAAGAAAATTTTACTGTTTTTATTTTTTAAATAATTTTTTTTACCATTTTTATTTTTTAAATAATTTTTTTTTACCATTTTTATTTTTTAAATAATTTTTTTTACCATTTTTATTTTTTAAATAATTTTTTTTTACCATTTTTATTTTTTAAATAATTTTTTTTTACCATTTTTATTTTTTAAATAATTTTTTTTTTACCATTTTTATTTTTTAAATAAAAAAAGATAAAACTAGGAGTTACCTCCCTTTTACATCAGCCATTTTTCTTTTCTCAGTCAATTTGTTTTACTTTTGTGTTTATTGCGAAAATCAATTGAACTTTATATAGTTTACTCTTTGTAATGCTTATTTTTCTTTTCTCAGTCAATTTTTCTTTTCTCAGTCAATTTGTTTTACTTTTGTGTTTATTGCGAAAATCAATTGAACTTTGTATAGTTTACTCTTTGTAATGCTTATTTTACTAAACCATGGTTTTAAGTTAACCAAAAGTGTTGTTTGGGAGTAATGAAGCCCTCTTGAAACTCATTTCACTTTAAATAATCAATGAGATTACATTAAGACATTAACGCAAAGTCTTAAAAGATGTTATCCTAATGAGAATCTTTTGAACATCTTCTAAGTGAAACAATTGACTTGGAAAGATTCATATTCATCATTATTTAATGCTTTTAAGAATGAATTAAACAATTGTGACAGATTTTCTTTTTAAAATTGGAAAATATTCTCTATTAAAATGCAACAGAATTCACATCTCATTTTCTAAAAAGAAAAAAATCAACTGAAATTATTATCAACAAATTGAACCAATTGTTTTACTATAAAACAAACTAACAGATGATGTCTCAATTTTGATTCAAGATTTCAAGCATATATGTGGGGGTGGGGGGGGTTAAATATGTAAACAGTCCATGTGTCATCATTTGCACCTGTTTTCATACAAGTCAAATCAATATTCCTTATATATTTGTAAACTACACAGATGTGGCCAGCTGATTTTGGGTCTGTTTTAAATAGTAATCTTTTGATCTCAGCTAGAGTGTACATAAAATTTCAAATTGAACAACCAATCCACCTTTTTTTTGTGCGTACTTATCTCTTACTTTCCTTTATACGTCTGAAATATATAATACAAGACATTTGGAGCACTATTTGCATTAAACAAACAAAAAAATATTGCAGAGTCATCATATTTTGACACAGTAGATGAGATTTAGGCTTCCTACTTTTGATTTACCTGTAATCACCAGGTGAGGTTATTAAATCACCTGCCATTACAAAGGTATTCTTTCTTTACGTTCAACATTTCCGACGATAATAGTGTGACTATTTGCGTTTCAAGTTAGAACAACTTTTCTTTTCTCCCTTACTTTTAATGCAATCATTTCTTTTAATGCAATCATTTTTTTCAACGTAATCATTTTTAATAGAATCACTTCTTTTAATGTAATCATTTTTAATACAATCACTTTTTTCACTTATACTTTTTCAGTGTAATCATGTTTATTTAATCACTTTCTTCAATGTAATCACTTTTAATGTAATCACTTTTAATGTAATCACTTTTTCAGTGTAATCACTTTTAATGTAATCACTTTTTCAGTGTAATCACTTTTTATATAATCACTTCTTTTAATGTAATAACTTTTAATACAGGATGATCGCCAAAAATATCACCTATGGAATCATTAACAAAATTTACAATCCATTTTGTGCTGATTTTGGATGTGATAGTGTTCTTCAATTCAGAAATAGAAATAACCATACAGATAAAAATATGGGAGGCCGGGGGAGGGGGGGGTCGGTGTGGAGCTCATTCAGGATCACACCTCTTTCTGATGAGATGATTATCAGAGTGTCCCCTGCATATTGAATTAAGTATGGAATACTGCTGCCATATCTGGGCAGGAGCTGCTAAAAATAGCCTATCCTGCCTTGACAGAGTACAAAATAGACTCCGTGGCTTGGTGGGGGATGCCCTTTTCTCTATCCTGCAACCTCTCTCCCACAGAAGAGACGTTGCGAGCCTATCCTTGTTTTATCGTTATTTCTATGGCAGGTGCTCGTCTGAACTCCAATCTCTGGTCCCCCCTCGCCAATCTTTCACGAAAAACACCCGTCTAGCCGAATCCACTGTGAAAAATTCCCCCCACTCTTTATCTGTGCCTAAATCAAAACGTAGATTCCATGAACAAAGCTTCTTTCTTAGAACTGCACACCTGTAGAACTCTGTTCCGTCTGCCTGCTTCCCACCGGACTAAAACTTGGATGTGTTCAAGTCCAACGTAAACAAATTCCTAATGAACCGCCCCCTTAAGTAAACACTTTATCAAATCTCCACACTAACGTAATGTACTTGCAATAACCCTTATCCCTGAGTGGCTTCCGGGCCTTGATAAGTGGGGACCACTGTGTAAAAAAAAAAAAAAAAATCATAAAATAAAACAAAGCCTGTTGGACATCTATGATTGAAAACTTAGTGGACAAGTCAGGCATAGATAACAGTTTATTTGTAGCAAATATGGTTGAATTACAAAAAGGATTGTGAATTTTATTAATGATTTCATGAATGCAATTTCAATTGACGTTTGGTGTCATCTTTTATAATTATTTCTTTTGTTATAAGTAATTATATACCAGCTTGATTTGAACAGTTGCTAACATTCTTGACTAGAATTCAGTTTTTATTTCAAACAATGTTTATGAATTTGCTAAAAACAGAAACATATTAACACTAGCAGGCCACCTAACATTGCCCGGCCCTAAAATATGCATAAATATTATAATATAATTAATGCTGAATAGAGAAGGTATGAAATGTAATGTTAAATTCCTTTAAAATAATGAAGTAAAATAAAAAAAGGAAAGAAACCGAGATGTGTGCATGCGAGTATTATGCTTTCTCTAAACAGTTTCCTTTTTGTAAGTAAAAAAAATACTCAAGCTGAGATCAAAACTTAACGACAGTAAATCAAGTACAATAACCATTAGACCAGCTTGATATGATCTTTAAAAAGTGTTTTCAAACCTACTTATTCTTAGCATAAGTAATCTGTCATGTGAATCATTTACACATGCGCATTCGTGAAACAGTTGACAAATAAAAATATAACTCCCACATACCAATTTTTAATTTTAACCCCTTTAGCAACCCTTTTTTACAGATGAAAACTGATTAAAACGTTTTCCACATGTCTAAATACTCCATATACTAAATTTAAAAAATTTGTTGAGTATATAGGTTGATAAGTATCCTCAATTTTCTAGATATATAGATCATCTTGTAAAATTCCATGAAATTTGTCAAATCATGTTTTTTTTAAAAATGATGAGAAATTTATTTTGCTGAAAGATTTCAATTTTTAATTTTTATTTGCATTCACTGCAAAAAAAATGCACATATTAACAGCAATTCAATCATATTTAGTACGAATAAATTTCTTCAGCTTACACTCGACTGCCTTGCACACCAAGTTACAATGATGAATCTCCAACAGTCTTTGTATTATCACTGTTTAATGATATGCTCCAAATATGCACATTTGCATTGCGAGTACATCTAGATACGACTTATTTGGGCCGTGACAGCCTTCTTTTACGTTCTCAAATAGTCTAAAGATTGTTTTGATAGACATAATTTTTTTGGAATCACTTGACAGATAAACTTTTAGACATTTTTAAACAGATTTATATTTCTGATGTTTGTGAAGCCTATTCAGGCAAATGCCTAACTAATATTCCTGGTGAACCAAGTGCAAAAGAGATCCAGACAATTGCACTTAAGGGAACAATGAGGATACTAAAAAGAGCTCTCGGTTGGTTTCAATAAAAAGCAAAGGAATGTTGGCAGCTGGTTTGGCTGCCCCATACCTAGCGTTACAATCTTCAAAGAAAGAAAAAAAAGAAAAAAAAAAAAAAAGCGGAAACCCTGCGTCATTTGAAGTGTGGAGAGTTACCCCATCATGTTGAAAGAAACCACTGTTCATCTCCTACAACAAAAGGTTGGTCAAGATTTCATAACGACCAATAGGTAGCATTCTGTATTGATCAACGCAAAGGTGGTGCACATTTCGATCATTGCATGATGATAAAACAAAAACTGTTGGACATAGATGATTGAGACTTGGTGGACAAGTCAGACATATACTGCTGTTTATTTGTACCAAATATGGATTCAAGTTTGAACTACATCTATCTCTCCCTCCCCTGCACCCTTCACTGCCTACTTATCTCCTCCCATCCTCTTACTCTGCCCCCACATCCTTCTCGTCATCTTTTTCTTTTTCCTCCTTTTTTCTATAAAAGTCAAATGTTTTTTAAATGTTTTTTTCTCTTTTGCATGTTTGCTTTTTGTCTGCTTTAGTTTTACGTATGTGTTTTTAACGATTTTTTCTTTATGGTCTGTGTTTGTGCAAGCTTAACACTTAAAATGTTTTTTTTTTCTTTTTGATTACATATTTAATACTTGTATCAAACTTAAAAAAAATGTTTTTAAATGTTGTTTTCAGGTGATTTGTTTTTATCCTTTATTTTCTTGAGAGCAGTACCTCTTCCTGTAATGTTACCTGAATCTGACGTTGTCTATGAAAATCTTGCAAAGAAACAAAAGAAAGAAATTCTATGCAAACTTTTTTTTTCCAGTTGAAAGAAAAAGCATTTTTTACTGGTCATTTCCACACCAAGCCATCTAACATGTAGTTTCTAAGCCAGTGACAATCTGATTACATTCTGATTTTCCACTCTGGGTCAATTAACAGCTTCTTAGTCTGTAGCTATAACCGGCTGTTATGTCAGTAATTTGTTTCACTATATATAGTTTGAAAATCTTTTAAAAATTTGGAGGATTTGCATCTTGTTTAAAAGTTCCTGTCGTCAGCCACATGGTTAAAAAAAACACTGCCATGTTGATAATCATTTTCTCCTCCTGCGTCAACACATGCTATTTTTCCTCTTCGCTTTTCTTTTCCTTCTCTTCCTTCGATCTCATTGTGACGTATTTGCATACATTTTAGTGGCTCTGTTACACTTCCTCCCAGAACATGCCTCTTTTTGTAAATCGTTGACAGTCAATTATGTCTCTTATCACACAGATGAAATGGATGCTTCTCGTTTCTTAGAAGTCTCCCCGTCATCATTTTAAAATTATTTTATTGAGAATAATTTTTCAAACTAGTATTTTAATTAGTGTTCAGAAAATGTTTTCAAATTAGTTTTTAAATTAGTGTTCAGAATGATTTTTCAAACTAGTATTTAAATTAGCATTTAGAATAATTTTTCAAACTAGTATTGAAATTAGTGTTTAGAATAATTTTTCAAACTAGTATTGAAATTAGTGTTTCGAATAATTTTTCAAACTAGTATTTAAATTAGTGTTCAGAATTATTTTAAAACTAGTATTGAAATTAGTGTTTAGAATAATTTTTCGAACTAGTATTTAAATTTGTGTTGAGAATAATTTTTAAACTAGTATTTAAATTAGTGTGTAGAATAATTTTTAAACTAGTATTTAAATTAGTGTATAGAATAATTTTTCAAACTAGTATTTAAATTAGTGTTTAGAATAATTTTTCAAATTAGTATTTAAATTAGTGTTGGACGATTACTCAGAATCTTAATTGTGAATCTGGAGTATCAGAATCTGAAAAATTTATCTATTTTCCGATGCCAAAAACGATTTTTTCAAATTGTTTGTTTTAGTTAAGAAATTAATTGTCCATTGCTGGTACTTGTAATATAACAATACACATTTATTGATTTTAAACTGCCAGTAAAACTAGAATCTGTAGATCATAACACACCCATACTAGCCAGCCTACCACACGCACAAATGTATTTTTACGTTTGTGAAAATATATACACATATTACATGGGATTTTACAGCAATCCGAAAAAATAAAAAAATACATAAAAAAATCTATAGCTAAATATTGAGAGATTTGAAAAGAATCAGGATTGGGATCAGTAATGTACTCACGAATTTGGATTCCGATTTAAAATGGTTTTTGAAATTAGTATTGGGGTGATTAATTAGAATCAGGAATCAGAAAAATCAGAACTTTTGGAGGAATACAAATGAGTATTGAAATCGGAAAAATTGGTGCCTATTTTCCAATGTCAGAGAGATTCTTTTGATTGTTTTTTGTTTTGTTTTAGTTTAAGATTTAATTGTCTATTGCTAATGATAAAATGATAAATATTAATTGATTTTAAACTAACAGTAAAACTAAAATCTATCGATCATAACATCCCCACCCCGCCTATGCACAAATGTATTTTTATGTTTGTCAAAATATATGCACATATTACATGGGATTTTACTGTTATTCATAAATTAAAAATAACGACTGTAATGTCGCAGGAACAAACAAAACAAGAAAAAATAAAAATCCAACGTTTCACCTTTTTAAATGCAAATGAAATGCATTTATTTGTGGTTCTTCCAAAACAACACATTTCATTATTTTTCAAAAATCGTCTCCAACAAACATGTGCTTTTTAAAAATCTCTACTCCTCACCACCTTGTGCCGGTCTTGCTAATGCTTTCTCACCTTTGTTTTTACACGTCCATTGTGTCCGGCACACATTTCGCTTCTCTTTCAACCAACTGATGTATTTTTCTCTTCTTTTCTTATGACACAAGCTTGCGCATACATTTTTGCTAGCCAGCTATCCTCTGGCTGCTACCGATATTTTCACATGCACCCATGCACGCTCTGTTACACAACTCTATAGCTAAATATTTAAAGATTTTAAAAGAATCATAATCAGTAATTGTGTCGGAATCAGGAAAAATATTGGAATTATCTCATTCATTAATTTTAATACAGAGTGACCTACCTCTCCTTAAAATATCATTCATAAAATCATTAATAATATTCAGAATCCTTTCTGCAATCCAACCATGTTTTCTGCAAGTGTTTTCAAACAATTCATATCGCTTGTGCTGTAAAAGTATTTCTCTTGTATGTTCGAAATCAATGCATTGAATTTTTTATTGTATGTACAGTCTGGCAGGCAGACCACATTGATTCATTGTTCCTCTTAAAGCAAGCAGGAATGTCTAATAGTGTATTTTTTAAATGGATGTGTTTTATAACTAAATAGAAGGACTGTCACTTATGGGCAGATGCCAACATGGATAATGTGTGGATGAAAAGAGAATTTTATGGACAAAGAGAAGAACAAGAAGAAATTGCATGTAGGGGAAAAAAATGTCTCTATAAGAGAGGGGGGGATCAGTACATGATATTATGTTTTTTTTTTTTTTTGTTCGTGTTGACTAGACACAAGCTTTGTGATTGCTAGAGACAGAAAAAGTAGAAGGAATTGAGAAAAGAAGCCTAAAATGTGTGGGAAGATTTCTATATATAAAACAACTGTGTGTGTCTGTCTACACGTCAGTTATCAATACTTAATCTGATATATTTGAAATCAGGTTCCTGTAAATGTTTTAGTCTGATTCAAAACAATTAAAAGCTTAAAAGGGAAAGATAGTTCCAGGTTAGCATTGCCTGAAGATAGCAGTTTCAATCCTACCAAAAGCAGACCAGAAGTTTAGTTGGCCAAAACATGGTAAGACAGCAACTATGGAAGGCAGTGATTATTGGGGATGCAGTTACGAGACTCAGCATTCCTATCCCGTCGCAGTTAATCACTTGAAGAAGGCCAGAGGATAAGTTGGCCGACATGTGGTGAAACAACAACTATGAAGATGAGGGTAACAGTCCACAAAAAAATAAATAAATGGAAAAATGTCTTTGATAATTTTGAGAGATACCTCTCCTTTCCAAAAAGAAAACAAACCAAGAGTATGCCATAAAACAGAACGATGAATACAAAGTTAAAACTTTGTTTGGGAGGGGGGTAGAATATAAGAGAAAGCAACTTTAGTTAGAATTCATATGAAACAAAAAATTTTGCTGGAAAAAAGTCGTAGCATTTATGTAATCTGATTAATTCTTTGCAATCACAGATGAGAGTTGTCCACTAATTAAGAGAATTTCGATTGTTTTATGGATTTGTAGAGTTGGTTGGTTGTCGAGATGAAGATAGAAATTTGGTTGCGTTGGCCATGTCTGGATGAGGCTTACTTGAATAAGAAAAATCATTAAAACGTTCTTTGCAACAATAATACTAATAAATGTTTATTTAACTGAAACATACGAATACAGGAACGTAAATAAGTTAACTTGGCATGTGCATATTATAGTCGGAATAAGTTATGGTGTGAGACAAATCAAATCTGATCCCTTTGGTGTCTCAGCTTAAACTGTATTTTGGCGAATCCAGCTTTGGGCAGAAATTATGCAAAGTTGTGCGTGCACATGTCAGTGATGTGATAAATTGGCTTAACAATCTAGTGAGTAATGCCTATTTGTCCTCCTTACTTCTGCTTCCCAAATATTTCTTGTGATTGGCAGATTAATTTAAAATCCTGTCATGTGACAGTGGTCCCTAAAAATAGAATTTTTTAGGGAGAGTACATTTTATTACTGCCCACCATTTTAGCCATTCTTAGCTGACCAAAGTACCTGTTCAGCCGCTTGTCAAAAAATATACATTTCAAAATGGATGCTGAAAACTAATATTTGAATACAGGTGTCAAATCGGCACTATTGTCTCTATAGGAATTAATATTTTCTGTTTATTCGATCATTGCTAACACGCTCCATGCAATTCTACCACAGATCTTGTAACGATGTACGCCATTTGGTTGCTGATCGTCTGAGTGTGAGTTTTGATAGGCAACCACTTCATTGTGCGCATCCATTTGTTTTTCTAACACATTTCTTCTTATCAACAGCATCCACCACTTGTTGCTTGTTGATGGCCTAATAGGATGCTGGCTATGTGGCATTCAATCACGTTCTGGCTGATGGTAAATCTCTGATGTGTAGAGCAGCATCAGCTGGATGCTGCTGTTAAACAGGTTGACCCTGATGTTGGCGTTGATTGTCTTGTTGATGACCAGTGTAATACTATGTTTTGCTGCCTTTTCCTCCACCACCCCCTCTTAAAAAATTAAATTGCAACTTGTTTTCGATTAATCGCATCCAATGAAATATATACTGTTATGATACATTCCGATCGAGAGTCCCATATTAGGATTTATCCCAGACAAGCATCCCATGTTACAATATGAAGGATGGGGAGATTTTGTTCGGGGCAATATTCCCTTGTGCAAAATCTAATGACTAACAGTACCTCCCCACCTTCTCGTAACATATTAATAAAACAATTATTTTTAATACTGTGTCGGCTGTGAGATGTAACGGCCTATATGACATGTTGTCTTGAGATTCACATCAGCAACGTCATAAAATAATCGGGTGAAGCATATGGATGGCAAACAGAAAGAACATGACAACTGCAGATTATATATATATATATATATATATATATATATATATATATATATATATATATATATAAATAATTTTATTACAAGTTTGATCTCTCCTAGAAAATTTATCATGCAGTCCTCAATGGGTCAAAGAAAGGTTGAACATAAGAAGTTAGTAATTAAATTTAAATTTCTCTTTTGTCTATAAGAAAGGATTACTCCAGTCCAAAATTAATAAGAAATGTATATAAACATGAGGCATCCAGATAAATGTAAAATATTCATAAGAAATAATAATCCAATTCCAAAGATTCTCAGAATTTCAATACGCGATAATATAGTTTGAGTATAATCCAATCTTTGGTTTACATCCCTTTTAGCAAGATCAACATAGTTCATTTCTCTAGTGAATGTTTCCAGAGTCTTCTTACAATGGACGGTTCCTCATGGCATAGTGGAAGATCAGTTGCTTTACTTTATTCCCTACAGCAGGATTAGCCTTGTTTACTTTTCCAGTAAATATTTTTGTAGGCTCTTCTTTGATGAGTAGTTCTCCATGGAATATTGGAAGATTGGTTCTTTTATCTCATGTGAGATAATCTCTTCTTTTGCGTCTATGAGGACACTTTGTTTGTTATCCTTGTGCCATACAACATCAATTCTTTCCATCATTGTACAAGACAGTCGAATCTATACTCAGTTTACCCTTTTATGCTACATAGGAAATTCTGTGGGCAGCTTCATTATCTCAATCATTGTCTTTCCATTCATACATATACCATTATATATATATCTTGGTTTATAACCTAAGCATGGGAAGGGGGGGTTGCCCCTTTTCTGTTCGTTCCAACATTGTGGGTAGATTAAGGCACACACTACTACTTGGATAGTTACCATTGATTTGCATAACAACGCAATTAGCGAGATGCAATCGCTTTACAACTTCACTTGAAGCTGTTAATGTATCAAATGACTGACTTTTTCTTTTCACCACGTGCTTGGTTTTCGTGCTAAAACATTCCTTCAATTAGTTTCTCTTTCTATCTTGTTACTTTCAGGAAGAAAGAGGGTGTAAGGAGAGAGAGAGAGAGAGAGAGAGAGAGAGAGAGAGAGATGATAGGATGGAATTGTATTGAGTCAGAAGAGGTTGTAGGGTTGATCCTGGTTGGACTGTTTCCAGTTTGAATTTTTGAAACCGTTGGCATTCTGAAGAAATGGCTTGTTAGTGAATGAAATAAAAGTGAATAAATGAAACAAAAAGAAGAGAATGGTTCTCCTGCTATCCCGCATTATAGCTTAGTTGCGCTACCACGTCACAATACTTACTTTCCTTATTGGGATAAAGTTAGGAACGAGGTTGCTTTTTAATGTCACACTGGATTGGCATCAAAATATTGTCAGAGCTTAGACAGATTTCTCTACCTCTGACTGAGACCAGAATAAATACTACACTTTTATTTCAGCCAGATGGCTGGCAAAATGATGTAATGGTTTCAGTGAAATATAGATTCCATATTTCAACTCTGTAGGTTCAACAACTTTACTTGGATTCAGTTGTGATGTTACAGTTTTCTGGAGGTTGAAGGTTCAATCCTCAGTGCGGGCGACACTGAAAATACAATTGTGAATTACTTAGGACTTCTTCCCACTCATGGCTGATGAAACGAAAGCATGCTAACCTTGTGGATTAACTAAAGGGTTGGTTCCATTTAAAATTCCATGTAGATTTCCGAATTTAACAGAAAACTTCTCATGTTTGACAGAAAAGTTCCTGAGTTTGACCAGATACACCTGAAGAAGGTCAGAGGTTACATCGACCAAAATATTGTGCAAATAACACTCAAGATGAGAACAATAGTCTGAAAAATCCAAATAATACACATTATAAATCCTCATCTCAAAAATTTAGAAACAATTTCTTATAGTTCTTGTTAACCGGCCAGTTTTTAGTTATTTCTATTCTAACTTTATGTGTACATGCATATGTGTGTGTGTGTGTGTGTTTAAAAGATGTCTAAAATGGTATAATCTATACTGTAGTTGCAGTGACTCTTTTTGTATATCTCTGTCCAAAGATGCAATTAAAAAAAATGTCCTATACTATGATCGCAGGGAACTTATCTCGATGACATCTTTATTAATGTTGCATTATTATTCATTGGATCTGTGTTTGTGTTGGATATTTATAACAAGTCGAAGACAATTCAGCCTTCCACCAAACTTTAAATATAAATAAGAATAAGACAATTGTTAGAATATGCCACTGACTTTTAAATGGCAAAGGTGATAAGCATAAGAAATAAGGTAGTGAGAGGTTTCGGTAGAGTTTGAGTAGGTATGACTTTTTTATCTTCTCAGCTGTTACTTTTAAAAAAATGTTCATTTATTGCTAATATCCAGACCCACTTCTACCAAGGAATGCTGATATGGTTGCTAAGGCATTTTTGAAGGCCAAGCAATGTACAGAAATGCTCAGTTGTGTTTGAATGAACACCACATTTAGTGAAAGATTTCATGTTAATTTAAGTAGAAGTGCATCAGTTCCGAAAGCTGCATAGTGGGCAAAACCAGTTCCCCGAGGGGACACTCAGGTACAAAAATAATGGATTTGTTGATATTTTCCAGTAGAGACCGCTCAAGCGATCAACAATAACTAAACCAACTCTCTCTTGAAGGAGGAGGTAATAATTTGGAGGGTGCATCTCCTAGAACCATACCAACCTATATTTCATTTGACAACAATTGTTGCTGGTTTTAAGGTTGCTAGATTTATGCCAACTATTGAACCTAAGCTAGGATAATAACTAACGAGATCTGGGTAAGGTGTCTTCGTGATTGTTTTGCTTCCTATTTTTTTTTTTTTTTTTTTTTTTTTACACGGTGGTCACCACTTATCAAGGCCCGGAAGCCACTTAGGGATAAGGGTTATTGCAAGTACAGTACGTGTGAAGATTTAATGAAGTGTTTACTTAAGAGGGCAGTTCATTAGGAATTTGTTAACGTTGGACTTGAAGACATTCAAGTTGTAGTCAGGTGGGAAGCAGGCAGATGGAACAGAGTTCCACAGGCATGCAGTTCTAAGAAAGAAGCTTTGTTCATGGAATCTACGTTTTGATTTAGGCACAGATAAAGAGTGGGGAAAATTTTTGACAGTGGATTCAGCTAGACGGGTGTTTTTCGTGAAAGATTGGCGAGGGGGGGGACCAGAGATTGGAGTTCAGACGAGCACCTGCCATGGGAATAATGATAAAACAAAGATAGGCTCGCAACGTCTCTTCTTATTTGGCACTTTTCTCTCTGAGGAATTAGTTTGGACAAACAGTGCAGTGGAATTATGGGTAAGTTGAGAGATGATATCCAATTTTTGTGTAACAAGTGTAAGACAAACTGATGAGAACTCGGACGAGAAGAAAGTATCATTGGATGGTAATTGAGGTTGCTCAGGAGTTTTGTTATTTTGGTAATAACATTAGATCACAGGGAGGAGATGGTGCTGGCTGTTGTGATTGTAAGAGTTAGGAGTGGATGGAATAAGTTCCGGGAATTTTTACCATTACTAACTAGTAGGGTGCTGCTACTGTGGACCAGGAGTCTATCAGGCATGTGTATGCAGGGAGATGATATACAACAGTTAAACCTGACCAGTTAGAGTATATTTTATATAGAAAAAAATTATGTGAAAATACGATGGGTGTGTAATGTGAGTCTTAGAATCTAAGTGTTGATGACATGAGAGGAAGATTAATCTGGACAGTATAGAGAGATGTATGCAGAAGAGTTGGCTGATGGTGTGGCCATGTTGAAAGAATGAGAGTTCATGGGTTTGTAGATGCAGAACAGTTGAGTTAGTTTGATCAGTTGGTGGGAGAATGCCTAGAGAAATGTGAAAGGAATTGATAAGGAATTGATAAGAATAAATAAGACAAGTTTGTTTGAAAGAAATAATTTTCAACCATGATTTTTGTTCAATGTCAAGACTTGAAAAGAATATAAAGTAAAAAAAAAAAAATTTAAAAAAAAACAATTTTATTTACTGAAAAGCATTTATCATTATTTACATATATTCTTTCCACCTCCAAATTATGTTATTTTTAAAAGTATGTTTGACAATCATTTTATTTTAATTTATTTATTTATTTATTTTTTGCTGGGGGTTTAAAATTTTTACAATTGTCTAAATAAAAGATAAAACTAAAACTACTTGTTCTGCTAAATAATCTTGGGGACAAAAAAGCTGTCCAACACATGCCAGCATGTAAAATGGATATTAAACTATCTGCTACTAATACTATTTTTCTTATCTATTGAAAGAAAAAATTTAATCCAAGAAGAAAAAAAAGTATGGAATAAAATCATTTAAATAGAAAACAAAAAAAAAAAAATTTTCCATGAGGTTTTTATTTTTTTGCCTGACAGTTAAAAAAAACCCAAAACACTACCAATTGCCCACCGTCTTTATTTACAAGGCCATGAGATTAAAGGCTGATAATCTGATAATGACAATAAAAAAACGATAACGTGTTTAATTGTTGCAGGCTTTAACAAGTTTGATTTAAAGATTCCTTTAATTAGAATTTGGGTGGATTTTACATGGAGCAAAACAAATCAGATTAATTTTATTTTGTTTCTGAATTTTTGAGATGAGGATTAATAACTTGGATTTATTCAAACCGCTATTCTCATCTTGGGTGTTAATACATTTTGTTCATCTAAAGCAGTACATTTATTAGGTAGCTCAACACTCAATACTTGTGACATTTCAGATCCAAAAATGTTCAGAGCTAAACTAAGATTGAGTTTTGTTTGTCCAAAGAAGACACGTTCAACTCTAAACAGTTAACTTTAAAACACATAACTAAAAATACTTTCACTAAAAAACACTATTAATTCTAAAACACTATTAATTCTAAAACACTGTTAATTCTAAAACTGAAAAATAATGTTAACTCTAAAACACTGTTAACTCTAAAGTTTGATCTCAAATTGAACTAAAAAAAAAACCTCAAAAGTTTTAGAAATGCACTTGTGACCAGATTTTAAATCTGAGATCAGTCATTAATCTAGAAAACATATACAAAAGTATAAACCAATCGATTGCTGATCTAGTATGTTTAGAAGGAATGTCGGAAGGGTGCAAAGAAAAAAAGAAAATCAGCAAACTACTCAGATGGCATTATAATGTATTTTCTTGGATGTCTAGATAAATCTGCCAGCTAAACAATGTACTGAAGGAGAGAGAGAGAGAGAGAGAGAGAGAGGTGGGGTGTCTTGGAGGCAGTTAATAAATTGTAGCACTACAGTGGACTAATTCTTTGACTCTAGCAAATCATCCCAATAGCGACTCATCATATAAACAACAGGACTCATGTTGTGTAAATAACATGTAGCAGTAGTATGCATCATTGTGATGTTGTTCGCTTCCTTTTTGTTATAATTGTCTTTTTCGTTTTTATAAAAGTGATTAATAATTAATGAGAGCACACAATCATTCAGGGGTGTAACAATTCATTTGTTTTTTTTTTCTTTTTCTTTTACACTATACATACATAATACTATACATACATAATACTATGCATACATAATACTATACATACATAATATTATATGGGTCTTTCTCAAACCCATCACTCATAGGGAAGAAGGAACAAATGTCCCAAACATAACCATTCTTCTTTATGGTTCAGAAATAAGAGGAAAATTTTATCAGCTTATCCACTACGAGACTGGAGACTGTCTGTGCAAAAACTTCCTGAACACGTTACCCTAATTCTAATCTTCAACTTCAAATGGAATTTTCCAATTTTGTAACCTTGTGTGAAAAGTTCCGTTTTTAACATAATTTTAGCACATAAAATATAGCTACAATCTGTGCAGAAAACGTTTGATGATGAAGTACTTAATTATAAAACTAAAACATCATTGAGTTAAAAACAATTAAAATCATTTAGAAATGAAAGATGGATTCCTTTTTAGCGAGATGCTGAGTTCATTCCTTCAAATTGAATTGCAGAGAGAGCGTGCTGATCAAATTTTATTAATTTTTTATTCTTTACTCATGAGAAGGTTTCTAAATGGTGAAAAAACTCAGAGAAGGCTTACAAAAAATACAATGAAAGGTGTGTGTGTGTGTGTGTGTGTGTGTGTGTGTGTGTGTGTGTGTGTGTGTGTGTGTGCGTGCTAGGATGAATGAAACAGAAAACTGGAATGTCATAAGAAAATAGAAATTTACATTAACAGATAATTTGCTTGAAGCATTGTTTGGTGTGTGTATATAATGGAAATTTAAATTTATAGAAGGCTATACAATGCAGAGGTGTAGTGGATACACACAAACTGAAGAAAATAAGAAAATGAAAACATAATAGCATAAATTCACCTTTTATTAATACTATATATATATATATATATATATATATATATATATATATATATATATATATACATATATATATATACATATATATATATATATATGTATATATATATACATGTATTTTTATATACTTTTATCAAATTATATTATAGTCTTGTGTCAGCGTGGTCCGGTGGAAGTCCCTATGATATGCATATTTGACTTAAAGTTGAACATACATGTGATGAAGGGAAATTTTCCTGAAATATATCATACGGAACTTCCATCAATCCACACTGATGCAAATAAGAATACAATTTAATAAGAGTATATAAAAAAAATGCACACACATACACATACACAAGATAAATCTGCATAGCTCATTCCACCTTTATGTGTTAATCCGTTACACCTCTGTATTATACTTGCTTCTATAAGTTAACTTGATATAAAACTTTACATATTTTCCATTTTATTATATTGCAAAGCTTTATGTTAATTACTGTATGAGTTCTGGTGTGTGTGGATATAACTTCCAGCTATGTAATTTCCAGAGTTCTCTTGTCAACACTCATTCTGGTGTCAGCTGCAAAACTTATTTTTTATCTTTATCGTTGTAATCGTGCGCCAGGTAATGTTCATTTTCTCATCTTACATGTCGTTTGTTTAGAACTTTTGGTTGGTGAGCTGTTTTTATTTCATTTCTGTGGAGAGGCTCCTAACTTGTTACCAAATAATGTGAGCAATGTACTGATTGTTTCATGAACACTACAGTAGGTTTTAATTGTGATTTAGTCATGGAAGTCGTTGTAAGCAATTGCTATGAGCATCTTTTTGTGTTTTTATGCAAGTACTAGCTAGGTACATTCATCATTACCCAGTCATAAAATCCACTTGAATATTATATTTGTATTAAAAAAAAAAAAAGGGACTTGGGTGCCATCAGCCAGAAGCGAAACTGAAAGCAAAATTTTGTAAGCAAAAAAAAAAAAAAAAAACGAAAAAAAAAAAAAAAAATTGATGCGTTCCAGTTAGCAAGCGAACACCTTATCGAGGACACAGATGTTATAACATTGCAAATTTAGCTATTTAAAATGGAAAAATCTAATGACGGTTAACACAAGTGCAGTTTGCAAACCATGTTAAAAGCAAGGTTTTTGTATCTGATACCCCCTTCAAAGAAAACGACATTTCTACATGAAATAATCAACAATTTTTTTCCAATTTTAAAAAATATTTTTTGTATGAGAAATCGGTCTTTCTACGTTTTTTTTTGTACCTGTATGATGCGGATGAGAAAGTTTTTAGCGGACACACACACAGACATTTGAGATTTATCTATCATATAAAAGGCAAAATGTGTGTTAGTATGTGCGTGTGTCTGTGTGTGTTTGTATGTCTGAAAAACTTTTAACACACGCAAGAAACACTGACAAAATTGGTATTGGTAAAAAGATCGATCTCATCGATGACAAACATCCAAAAAGTTGGCCAAAAACATTAATTCTTTGACTGTCAACTGGGCCATGTTTTACAAGGAGGGGTCAGTTTTTGCGTAAACATTGCACTTAGTGATATCAACGTATGCTTAAAAGACATTATTTTGAAGGCCCATGATGTCATAAAGTTGCCGTGGGCGAGATGGCTAACGCGTTTGCTTTTTTCACCTCATTTTCGTTTTTCACATTACAGGTTTGAGCCTGGCTACTGCGGATAATGTTTTCTTTTTTTACACTTATATGGGTACTCGCTATTTTTTTTTCTGGGGGTTGGTTGCTTAATAGCCATAGTATACTACCTCTCTCTCCACCCCGGCAATGCCGGATACTCCGCTAGTTTAATAGAAGAAAATTGCTTTTACAAGGGAAAAGAAAGGAAAGAAAAACGTGAAGCAAGAAGAGAACATGTCAATAATTTATTTTTGCCTTTTCTTGCCTTGCTAATCATACTATAAAAGTACAATTCTATTTTTATGCAATTTTACTAGGCATTCAAACTGGATATGGTGAGGAGGTTGATTATTTAAAAAAAAATGATTTAATCAAATCTTGACACTCTTAAGGTATGAATTCACTTGTGTAGAGATCTGAATAATCTGTCAGTGTCTGTCTTTGAAATTTGATCCATTCATCTATGAGAACCTCCAAAAGCATATTGTTATTTTTAATTTCATGTTGGCACTCTCTAACCCAATTACCCCATGTAGTTCCAGACATTTTCTATGGGATTGAAGTCAGCTCAAGACAAATCATAACATCCATGTTTTCATTCACAACCATTTTCGTTTCATGGATGCCACATATGTCCTCTTTTCTAATAATAACTACATTCTAGGAACTTCGAAGGAATTAGTCTCCAAAATATGTATTTGACAAAATCCATTGTTCTTACGACCTTAGAACGTCTATCTCTTTCTCAACTAATTGAGGATTTCTTTATGGTTTTTCACAAAGGAAGCAGAACGTACTACAAAAATAATTTTTCAAACTATTCCATTTTTTACTAGTGTGCCAATTTTTACTAGTGTGCCAATTTTTACTAGTGTGCCATTTTTACTTGTGTGCTCATTTTTATTATCTATTTTTACTAGTGTGCCCAGTTTTACTTTAGTGTGTCCATTTTTATTAGTATTCATTTTACTAGTGTACCCGTTTTTATTAGTGCCAAGTTTAATAGTGTGCCAATTTTTACTAGTGTGCCAATTTTATTAGTGTGCCCATTGTTATTAGTATCCATATTTACTAGTGTGCCTATTTTTACTAGTGTGCCGATTTTTATTATCCATTTTTATTTTTATTAGTGTCCCTATTTTTACTAGTGCCTGTTTTTACTTTTGTGCCACCATAATAGTGTATTTTTTTTATGGTTTTCCACCTACAATTCTGTAAATTAAATTCTCTAAGGATTGGTGATTTCTCTCTTGCTGCTTCGCTTCCATAACATTTGCTTTTCTCTGCTGCCTTCATATAACGTGAATACTTCTCTTTTGAAGTTTGGTGTTGAAATGCTTAATTTGTGTTATACCCCCCCCTCCAAAAAAAAAGAGATCCCACCGCTACTGCCACTTTCTTCTTTTTTTTTTTAACACCTCTCTCCACCCGGGTTGCCTACTGTTGTCTTGATACCCCCCCCCACACCGTTAGTTGTTAATAAAATTCACAATCGTTTCTACAATTCAAATTTAAGTTTCTATGCCTAACTTGTTCATCAAGTTTAGTCATGAATTTCTAATAGTCTTTGTTTTATTGCTGTTTGATGGCATGTGGAAAATACTTTAGGAAACATCTTATTAGTTAAATGGGTTTCACATTTACTGGACCACAACCTCCCAGATTTTTATTCTAGGATCATCTCAAAGATCATGTTTAATGGATGTGATGAGGCGGAATCTAGATGAGTGATGAAAATAGTTTAGATTTACTTTGTTGACGCCATACAAAGACTGTCTTAGCCTAAAGTGTGAAATCCTTGATGTGAGAAAGAATATGTGCCAGAACATTTATTATTTATAAGTATTGACCATGGGTGAATGGCATGCTTTGCTATTCATGGATGTTGATAGAAATTGTTTTAGCACTCAAAGGGCTAAGATCTATGAGAGAGAGATCAGTATTGAAAACAGTGTTGTTGGAGAAAAGTGTACAATGATATAAAAATCTAGTGACAACCACATTGTTGCACTGAATATAATGTCATCAGAAAAAAGTATACGATGTAACGAAGTTCCAGTGGCAAACGCACCGTTTTCATCCACAGAGACAATCTTTCCTTCCTTTTTATTTATTCCTTCATAATGTCTATCAAAACAATCCCTGGATTATATTCCTGAACTGGAGAAATCAATCACATCCCAAATCAGTTGTATTTATGTGGAAGCGTTCAATAAGTAATGCCCATAACTTCTAGCCAAAGTTGTATTTATAATGCAGATTTGGAGCAAAAATTGAATTGTGATAAAACAAAGTCTGTTGAAGATTCCTGACTAAAACTTGGGGGACAAGTCATGCATAGCTTGAAGTTTGTACCAAAGATGGTTGGATTGCAAAAAGGGTTAATTTAATGATTATTAATGATTCCATGGTAGATGACATTAAATTTGGGTCATCTTTGAATTTGATATCCTTTTCTTTTTCCTGCAACCTCTATCTCACAGAAGAGGTGTTGCGAGTTTGTCTCTGCTTTATCGTTATTTTCATGGAAAGTGTTCAACTGAGCTTCAATATATGATCCCCCCTCACTAAACTTTCACAAGAAACACTCGTCTAGCTGAAAACACTATCAATAATTCCCCCCACTCTTTACCTGTGCCTAAACCTAAACGTAGATTCCATGAACAAAGCTTCTTTATTAGAACTGAACTCCTATGGAATTGTCTTCCGTTTTCCTGCTTTCTAGCTGTCTATAATATGGTTGTCTTCAAGTCCAACGTGAACAAGTTTTTGATGAGTCGTTCCACTTAAGTTAACAAATTTACCGAACTTCCATTACTATCGATTACTATATTGTCCTTTTGACTACTGTATACCCTTTAACCCTTATTCTGGAGTGGCCTATCGGCTTTGATAAGTGGTGATGCCTATGTAAAAAAGAAAAAAATCTTTTATGGCTGGAAATGTTGCTTACATTTGAGAAGAGGAGGAGGCGGCATGCTTCTCGTCAGCAGATAAGACGTCGCTTTAGGATCTTTGCTATTTTTTTTTTTTTAAGATCACGCACATCTTCTTAGATTGCATTGCTACTTCATTTTCTATGATTTACACTTTTTCCACTTAAAAGAAAACCTCCATTCTTTTTTTTTTGCTTTAAATTTTTTATTTTATTTACGTAAGTTTGAGGAGATCAAGAGACTCCGTCCTGGAGCTAAATCTTGATTTTATTAAAATTTGAATTTATATCCAATGGATCTGTTATAGACAGACTTGTATTTCACTTCAGCTTGGTCTTCCAGGAATTGTCTAAGTATTTTTAAAGATTTTTTTTTTGATTAGGCCAGTTGCTCTACAACAACCAGTATAATGTTTGTATCTTTTAGAAACCATATTGTTCTTCAAATCATTTTGAATCCTGATTTTGTTATTTTTTTCTGTTTTTGTTTTTGTTAAAGCCATAGTCATTTGGAATTCTTAGTCATTTGGAATGGTTAGTCATTTGGAATTGTTACATCAATGTCTTTTAAACCTTTTTTGTTGAAATAAAACAAGGAAAGTTAAATTATTTAAACAATAAAAGTTTAATAGAATAATATTTTAAAACTTTTATTGAAAAAATCAATTCAGGTAACTTAATTATGTAGTAGAGTTGTCATCTATTCAATTTAGACGCTTTCAGCCTCAATCATTGCCTCGATAGGGGTCCAGAACTTAGAGCATGCTTTTCCACAATCGCCGGCGAGAGCTCGGTGAATACTTGGTGGATAGCGGCGATCAGGCTGGCTTGGGGATTGTGGGAGGTCATGTTGGTGATGGTCTCGATGTATAACCAAATGAAGTCGTCCAGCAGGTTCAGGTCGGGGAAGAAGGGGGGAGGCCAGAGAGAATAGTACAAAGTTGTAGCATTCCTTCTAAAACCATCTTTGGACTTGTGGTCCGGCAACGAGTCCTGTTGCCACACCCAGGGTCTGCGAACAGCCACTTGATTGCATCAGGGGATCACCACATTCTTCAGCACATCCAGGTACACTTTGGTGTTGACTTTGAACAGACTTTGAAGATGTGAGGTGGCATGATGTGACTCTCACTTGAAACCACACCAAAGATCATAACCGTGGCCGGAAACTTTGTTTTCATCACACTGGCACATCCCTGTTATTTGTGTTAATCTAGCGATGAATTTTGAGGGTGCTGGCAATGGTCCTGTTTACATAACTTGGATCGGTAGATAGCATGAGTCGTACAGTGGCGCATCTCTGATAATGGTCATTGAACATTGTGTTATTTTCAGACATGATAGAAGGCTCCTATCACTTTTGATTTTTACACAACTGACCAACTAGCAGATGGTCTGCAACAGAAAAAGAAAACCGGTTTTCATTAAACAGAAATGGAATCATGCTTTTTTTTTTTAGAGCAACAATTTTATCATTCTACTCTGTACTTTCAAGTTTCAATATGAAATTTGATGCTTATTACAGAAGCATTTTTATGATGTACTCATCATGGAACTAAAATGTCATATTCCAAAAATCACATGGGTTTGATTACTAACTTTTCTATTTGGCTAATAAACGAAAATATTTAGTTGCTAAAGGTTTACCAAAGATAAATTTGTCCGTAAAGCTCTGATGCCCACCTGTATGTATTTGTCACAGAACACTGTGTGTGAGCCCAGCTAAAAGTCCCGAATAAGCTTAAAAAAAATACACCTGAAAAAGGTCAATTTACATTATGTGAAATCGACACAAGCAAAATGAAAAAAGTTATCCAAATTAGATAATAGAAATATCATTAATCGTTATTTAAACATTTCTGAAACATTCTCATCTTAACTAAATGTGACCACTTTTCTCAAAGCATGATCTCTCTCTTTCTTACCCTCCCTCTCTCTCTCTCTCTCTCTCTCGCATAATCCAGAAAAAAAAAGAAAAAGATTTCATCAACTTATTTGGGTATATGTCAATTATTACGTAATATCCTCACATGTAAACGCTAACTCTAATTCTTATGGAAGATTCATTCTTCTTGCTTAAATTAACTTTACGTGGAATTTTCCATTTCTTATCTCATTTTCATTTTTCATACGCTCACATCTAAATATGGTAGTTTCCGCTTAAATTGAAATCAAACGATTCACCGATGTTTAACGTGATTGTTTTAAATGTTTCAGAAAAATCAAAATGATATCTCTATTCATTTTGCAAATTGCATTGAAATCTAACTTTTTCCTAATTGCACTTAGCAACAACGCATCATTTTTCTTGTGTGGCTCTTCAAAAGCATTATTAGCACGCACATGCACACATGCAGCACAAAAGTTTATAATATGAAGAATGACAATGTTTTTATGTGCATCTGAATATGACTTGTGCATTTTAGCATTGCGATCTCTTAAGTAAATGAAAAAGAAAATGGCTATGAATAATTACGCTCTTATTTGAAATATTTGTTTGAAACGTAAAGTGAATAAATGGATTCCTAATTGTGCATCGACTCAGCAATTTGCAACGGAATGCATCTTCACCTGAACATTGCATTTGATTGCATCAGTTGATAATTTTTATGTTGTTTATTTTTAAAAAATATCTACAAAAAATTTGAAGAGTTTGTTTGCAAAGCTGTTGGGTAGCAGGGGGTTTATATATTCCTAGACTATCCATGACCTGTTGGGTCAGTATATGTTATAGCTAGCTAATGAATAGTGAGTATACAGAATTAATGTATAAACGCGCAAAAATTGAATGCATATTCACACAAAAACAAACATGGCAATCAGTGAAAACAACATGCAATTTCGCATGAGCACAATAAATTGAATGCATGCGTGCACTAAAACAAACATGGTGACCAGCAAAAACGATACAAAATACATTTTATGATAAAGGTCTTAACATTATTGTTCTTAGATTAAATGAAAAATCCTTTATATAAGAGAGGTGTAATCCATTGAAAAAAAAAAAAAAAAAACGAAAAGAAAAAAAATACAAGGAGAGAGTGTGCATTATATAAGTCCACCCTAGTTTTTTTGTTTTTTTTTGTATTAACAGCCTTAAAAATATCAGGAAACAATAATTAACTGATTAAATAATATTTAACGGTGAAACCTTTTCAAACGCAAATCTTAAAAAAATGAAAAGTTCCCTCCACACTCGTTTGAAAGGTTTGAAACTTATGACACCACCCTCACCCATCTCCTCTTTCTGTCCCCACCCCTGCCACCGAACTTTAATAAGTGCAAACAATCACATTTCTCGCTGTGTCAATTCCTTCTTTTATATTATCTTTAAAGGCGGTTGAAATGTATTAGCCTCCAAAAAGTAGATTTTGATTTCTTTTTAAACTATGCCGGGTTAGATTGTTAAAAAAAAAAAAAATTTTCTTTAAATATGTAAATTGATCAAGTATATTTTTTTTTACATTAGAAAAACATATTTGTGTTGTTTTTTTGTTTAAAGACAATCTCAACTTGCGACAAAAAAACACAAATAATCATAAATAAATAATTTTGGACACAAAAAAAGCATAGTTTTTTTTTTAAAAATCAAGTTCTAGTTTTAATTATGCACAATTTGAGTAAAGAAAATATTTTTAAAAAATATGTAGATACACCTAAACGATTGCCCCCCCCCCTTAAAATTTTTTCCTTTTCATCTTTTTTCAACTATTTCTGTGAATTATTAGACACTAAGCTATCAGATTATAAAAAAATTGGAAATAATCAATATTTAAATATTTGGAAAAGGTTCCACATACAATGTTCTAGTAAATCGTACCTCATTTTCAGAACCGATTTACAGCCCCGATTTGACGTTGGCTCCTTTAGCCCTCGTCATCCTCCATGATTATTATTTTTTTGTTTGTTCTTTTTTTCGACTTTTCACTTTGAGAAATATTCAGTTTGCTCCCTCCCTCTGTTATTATTTTTATTTACTCTACCCGTTGGTCCTTAAAGAGTAAGATGAAAAATGTTCAAAATAAAAAGTTCTTTTGAGATTATATTGTCTTTTTTGTCTTGAGAAAACATTTAAGTGGTGACTGAAAAGACATAAACCATCAGAATCCACTGGAACGCTTCTAAAAGCAGTAAATATGATTATAGTTATATGTTTTATATTTATATTTAAATCAGTTTTTTTGGTTTTAACTCATTGGGGTTAAATTTCACTTTTTTGTAAGGAAATATGTTAAACTAAGTTAAAACTAAAAATATTGTTGTCAATAGATTCCCTGATCCTATGTGAAATTACAGTCAGTACATCAGCTGTAGATTTCACCCAGATGGAAACCATATTGCTTGTTACTGAGTATGTTTTTGCTGAGATGGTTGGCAATTTCTCTATTTAACATGGATTCATGTAACTCAATCATGACACACAGTAGAATAATTTGTCTGTACTGAGATGCAGAAGACCAATCTCCTGTATTTGGGAATACTGACCAAACTAATGAGGTTTATCAAAGTGTTGGAAAGCATTTCTTCTTTAAGCATCCATTGAACAGCTTTGTAAGAATGGTGCTAGTTCCAGTTGCAGTTTTTTGAGTACTGGAACTAGAATATTGTCAGGAGCAGTTGCTTTGCTGGCATCAAGGTTCTCTATGAGTGTGACAAGACCACGGACAGATATGTGGATGTCATTCAGTCTATGGATGAAGGGGAAGAAGGTGAATATTGAAACTTTCAATGTTTTACTTGACATTAAGGCTTATTTTTAAATAAATATTTGCACAATAGTACATAAAACAAACAATCGAATATGTAATTATCAAAGTTACGTTGGTATGAGAAAAACGCATACAGGGTTGTTTTGTACTTTTATTAACAATTGAAATATAGGTAATTAAATATTTCTAGAATTTTATCTTTTGTTTCCTTACAAAAAAAATGAATGACATAAAAAATATATTCATAAAAAATGTAATGAATATTTTTTTTTTTATATATTTTTTCGTACTTTTATATATTTTTAATACCTTTTGTATTTTGTATTTTCATTGTTTTTGTTTTTTTTTTGTATTAAATTTTATGCTGAAACATCTGTCAGCTAAACATGTTGAGATTAAAAGTACACAGGGTGAGGTCTGCGTTCAGGTCAAATATTATTGTGCATCTGTAGACTACGTCATACTCAAGAATATTTTTGAAATGTTCTAAAAAAAACATATTTATAAAATGGATAAATACAACGTCATTACTCGAGCTATGACAACAGAGTATTCTTTTCATTGTTTTGACTCTCGGGTGTGTATCCGTTGATATCTTATATGCTTTTATATAGAGTGATGTGGTTCTCAGTTGATTAACTGTGTCCAGCTGTGTCTGATATACAGTAGCATCCAAAACTAAGAGACAAAATTTTAAAACCTAATATTTGTTAGAAATAACAACTGTGAAAAGCTGAAATTTTGACAACTGGTACTCGTTATCATCCATAATAACATACTAAAATTTGAATCATTTGCAAATCCTCTGTGTTAGTGGGATTTCTTTTTATAACTTTCACTCCTAAGGTCTTCCAAAGATTTTCTATTGGATTTAAGTCAGGACTTTGCGGTGGCCAATCCATTATTTCAAAATCTTGCTCGCTAAGGTAACTCATTACCACCTTTGCCTTGTAACATAGGGCATTATCTTGCATAAAGGTAGCCCTATCGAAACCTGAATTCTGATCTTGAACAATGTTTTTATAGATCTGCACGTTTACACAAGTTTGTAACTAGACAAGAGACGTTGTACTGTGGCTAGAAAACATTCCAAATACCATGACGCGTCCGCCCCCAAACTCGACAGTTTTCTTAGTACACTTTGCACTTAATATTTCACCAACACGTCTCTTTACATTGTTTTTTCCCATCATTTCCAAATAAATTAATCTTGCTTTCATCACTGAAAAATACTTTTGCCCAATTTTCATATGTCCAAATTATATACTTGTTTGCAAACTCTAATCTCTTCTTATTCAAACTAACAAATGTTTTTTTTCCCTGTGGTTCGATTAAACAGCCCTATTTCTTGCAGTCGTCTAGAAACAGTCTGTCTTGACACATTAACACATGAGGTACTATTCATAACCCTTTTAATTTCTGTGCAAGACTTAAAACGATCCTTTAATGATATATGCTGCATTATTCGATCTTCTCTTGCCAAAGTTTTGCAGGGTTTGCCGGTTTTAAAAGCACTATTATGCCAGTATCATCGTAGGATTTAACAACCCTGCCTACAACACTCTTGGAACGTTTCACTTTCTCTGGAATCTCTCTAATGGTGTGCTTTTCTTTATGTAGCTTCACAATAGCTTGTCTCACAGAATAATCAAGTTTTTGGCGTCTTGCCATGTTGCTGGCTGATGCAACGTTTACAAATGACTAAGACTTATTCTTTAGAGGAAATCCAAAAATTTGAATACTGTAATACTGTTTACATTGTTTTTCTCAATTTTGTCCCTTACTTTTGGTCGTTCCTATTTTGAAAATAAATAATTGTTATAATTTTTTTCTATCCTTTGCAAATGATTCAAATTTTAGTATGTTATTATGGATGATAACGACTACCAGTTTTCAAAATTTCAGCTTTTCACAGTTGTTATTTCTAACAAATATTAAGTTTTAAAATTTTGTCCCTTAGTTTTGGATGCTACTGTATACTCAAGAGTCAAAACAATGATAAGAATATTCTGTTGTCATAACCCGAGTGATTACTCATTAGTAGAGCGTTACCACTGTCCACCAAGGAAATAGTCTGTCAGGCATTTATATGCAGTATGATGATCTCTGAAAGTTGACCAGTTAGGGTTGAGGACATGTGTAGCATGGAGAGAAATGCGTAACGTGTCTAGAATTAAAAGACAAGAGTCGCATTCTGATATTTACAACACCCTTATTGATCACTCTTCGTTAGTATCGGAAAGAGTTCATGTGTATGTGGATGTAGACAGAGTATTAGACAGATCTGTTAAAAGAAAAAGAGTTCATGTGTAGAGACAGTTCTGAAGGGAAATGTGCTGTATTATTAAAGTGTGTGTGCAGTGGTAGTCATGTTGGCTTGTTTGCCTTCTTGCCGCCCCGTGGTTAAAAGACTCAGATGAAGTTTATCCCCAAAAGAGGAGTGTGTTGTCAGGTGATAGCTGGAAAAAAAGAGGGAGAAATGCTGCATGTTTAAACTTTTATACACTAAATCACGTGGTCAACTTGCCTGAGAGATGGTCTCTGATTGGCAAATCAGAAAGGAAGTTGACCTCTACAACCAATCAGCGATGACATTATAAACCAAAGATATTCAAAATTGTATGCACGAGTGTTCGCTTCTGTTGCTACATGTCTTCAAGACGGCCTTAGCTTTCATGATCACAGAGGAAGATTAAACCTATACAGTACAGAGAGATGCTAACAACACCACGCTCTATAACAGACACAACAGGAAAACAAATGAACACATATCTAAAGAAATGGCAGAAACACTGGAGGATGACCTCCGATTTGTAGTGGAATGGGGACAAAAATGGTTGGTCACATTTAATGCTGCCAAGACTAAACTCGTTTCCTTCAATAATTACAAGAAACCTTCTCTACCACCAATAGTAATGGCCAATGACTATTTATCTGAAAGTACATCTTTTAAACTCCTCGGCCTAACGCTCACAGGAAACATGAGTTGGAACAATTACATTGAGAGAATCGCCAGGACCGGTGCAAAGAAGGTGAGTTCTCTCTACTCTGCTAGAAAGATATTAACGCCCGAAAGTATCCTATACCTCTATAAGGCCACCATTCGCCCATGTATGGAGTATTGTTGTCATATTTGGGCTGGTGCATCTGCCACTTATCTCTCACTCCTGGACAAGGTTCAAAAGAGAGTCGCCAATCTGATAGGTCCTGAACTGTCATCTAGGCTTCAGCTTCTGTCCCATCGACGAAACATTGCATCCCTCTGCCTGTTCTACAAGTACTTTAACGGTGAATGCTCTGACGAACTGCAAGCACTTGTGCCCCTCGACGTAAATACTCCCGACAAACCCGACAAGCTGTTAAATCCCACCCCTTCACAGTAGAGATCCCTAGATGTAAGAGAGCCTTCTACTCCAGTAATTTCTTCCCCAGGACAGCCAGATTTTGGAATTCCCTTCCGGGTCCCTGCTTCCCCAACTGTACTGACATGCAGAAGTTCAAGTATAACGTGAACTGACTGCTTGCTGCCCAACTCCCTACACAGTACCCCTGATGGCTATGTCCCTGATAGTAGCCCCCTACAACAAAGTGGCAATGTGCCTTGTTTAGGGTGAAAATGTAATAATTATAAACTAAAATAATAAACTAAAAAGGAGATTTTGATGGTTTTGGCCATGTTGAAAAAATGGATAAAAGTTTTAGGGGTAAGTAGATATAGAACAATTGAGTCAGCAGGTTCAGTTCAGAGGAGAAAGTCAATAAAAACATGAGAGGAAGCGATAATACTCATAGATTAGACGTTAAACTGATAATTTTTTTATTTATTATGTATCATGTTTACTCATTTGTTGGTAATACTATAAATATAAATACTATAAATATAAATGCTATAAAATATAAATACTATAAATATAAATGCTATAAATATAAATGCTATAAATATAAATGCTATAAATATAAATGCTATGAATATAAATACTATAAATATAAATGCTATAAATATGAATACTATGAATATGAATACTATAAATATAAATACTATAAATATAAATGCTATAAATATAAATACTATAAATATAAATACTATAAATATAAAAACTATAAATATAAATACTATAAATATAAGTACTATAAATATAAATGCTATAAATATAAATACTATAAATATAAATACTATAAATATAAATACTATAAATATAAATACTATAAATATAAATACTATAAATATAAATACTATAAATATAAATGCTATAAATATAAATACTATAAATATAAATACTATAAATATAAATACTATAAATATAAATGCTATAAATATAAATACTATAAATATAAATGCTATAAAATATAAATACTATAAATATAAATGCTATAAATATAAATGCTATAAATATAAATGCTATAAATATAAATGCTATAAATATAAATGCTATAAATATAAATACTATAAATATAAATACTATAAATATAAATACTATAAATATAAATGCTATAAATATAAATGCTATAAATATAAATGCTATAAATATAAATGCTATGAATATAAATACTATAAATATAAATGCTATAAATATGAATACTATTAATATGAATACTATAAATATAAATACTATAAATATAAATGCTATAAATATAAATACTATAAATATAAATACTATAAATATAAGTACTATAAATATAAATGCTATAAATATAAATACTATAAATATAAATACTATAAATATAAGTACTATAAATATAAATGCTATAAAATATAAATACTATAAATATAAATGCTATAAATATAAATGCTATAAATATAAATGCTATAAATATAAATGCTATAAATATAAATACTATAAATATAAATGCTATAAATATAAATGCTATAAATATGAATACTATGAATATAAATACTATAAATATAAATACTATAAATATAAATGCTATAAATATAAATGCTATAAATATAAATACTATAAATATAAATACTATAAATATAAATACTATAAATATAAATGCTATAAAATATAAATGCTATAAATATAAATGCTATAAATATAAATGCTATAAATATAAATACTATAAATATAAATGCTATAAATATAAATGCTATAAATATAAATGCTATAAATATAAATGCTATGAATATAAATACTATAAATATAAATGCTATAAATATGAATACTATGAATATAAATACTGTAAATATAAATACTATAAATATAAATGCTATAAATATAAATGCTATAAATATAAATACTATAAATATAAATACTATAAATATAAATACTATAAATATAAATGCTATAAATATAAATGCTATAAATATAAATACTATAAATATAAATACTATAAATATAAATACTATAAATATAAATGCTATAAATATAAATACTATAAATATAAATACTATAAATATAAATGCTATAAATATAAATGCTATAAATATAAATGCTATAACTATAAATACAAATACTATAAATATAAATACTGTAAATATAAATACTATAAATATAAATACTATAAATATAAATGCTATAAATACTATAAATACTGTAAATATAAATGCTATAAATATAAATACTATAAATATAAATGCTATAAATATAAATGCTATAAATATAAATGCTATAAATGTAAATGCTATAAATATAAATGCTATAAATATAAATGCTATAAATATAAATGCTATAAATATAAATTCTATAAATATAAATGCTATAAATGCTATAAATATAAATACTATAAATATAAATGCTATAAATATAAATGCTATAAATATAAATGCCATAAATATAAATGCTATAACTATAAACACTATAAATATAAATACTATAAATATAAATACTATAAATATAAATACTATAAATATAAATACTATAAATATAAATGCTATAAATATAAATACTATAAATATAAATGCTATAAATATAAATGCTATAAATATAAATGCTATAAATATAATAGCTATAAATATAAATACTATAAATATAAATACTATAAATATAAATACTATAAATATAAATACTATAAATACTATAAATATAAATACTATAAATATAAATACTATAAATATAAATGCTATAAATACTATAAATACTGTAAATATAAATACTATAAATATAAATACTATAAATATAAATGCTATAAATATAAATACTATAAATATAAATGCTATAAAATATAAATACTATAAATATAAATGCTATAAATATAAATGCTATAAATATAAATGCTATAAATATAAATACTATAAATATAAATACTATAAATATAAATACTATAAATATAAATGCTATAAATATAAATGCTATAAATATAAATACTATAAATATAAATACTATAAATATAAATGCTATAAATATAAATACTATAAATATAAATACTATAAATATAAATACTATAAATATAAATACTATAAATACTATAAATATAAATACTATAAATATAAATACTATAAATATAAATGCTATAAATACTATAAATACTGTAAATTTAAATACTATAAATATAAATACTATAAATATAAATGCTATAAATATAAATACTATAAATATAAATGCTATAAATATAAATACTATAAATATAAATGCTATAAATATAAATGCTATACATATAAATACTATAAATATAAATGCTATAAATATAAATACTATAAATATAAATACTATAAATATAAATACTATAAATATAAATACTATAAATATAAATGCTATAAATATAAATACTATAAATATAAATGCTATAAATATAAATACTATAAATATAAATGCTATAAATATAAATGCTATACATATAAATACTATAAATATAAATGCTATAAATATAAATACTATAAATATAAATACTATAAATATAAATACTATAAATATAAATACTATAAATATAAATGCTATAAATATAAATACTATAAATATAAATGCTATAAATATAAATACTATAAATATAAATGCTATAAATATAAATACTATAAATATAAATACTATAAATATAAATACTATAAATATAAATGCTATAAATATAAATACTATAAATATAAATGCTATGAATATAAATACTATAAATATAAATGCTATGAATATAAATACTATAAATATAAATACTATAAATATAAATGCTATAAATATAAATGCTATAAATATAAATGCTATAAATATAAATACTATAAATATAAATGCTATAAATATAAATTCTATAAATATAAATGCTATAAATATAAATGCTATAAATATAATATTACTGTAATTTATAATCAGTTTTTTTTTACTTAACCTTACTTCTAACCTAATACTGATGATCACTTTTTGTCTTTTCAGTTCCTTAGATGGTCGTTTACAGGTGTCGCACAGAAAGGGTCATCCACACGTAATTTACTGTCGCTTGTGGCGGTGGCCTGATTTACAGAACCACCAGGAGTTACGTGCCCTTGATAACTGTGAATACGCTTATAATTTGAAACGGGACGAAGTTTGTGTGAATCCATATCACTATACCAGAGTGGAGGCGCCAGGTAAGTGAATCTATTGTCATCTTCTATTTCTATCCATCTATTCATCTATGTATCCATCTAAGATATAAAGTAAAGTATACTAGACTCCTTGTGACCTGTTGGGTCAGTATATGTTATAGCTAGCTATGGAATAGTGTGTATACAGAATTAATGTATAAATGCATAAAAATTGAATGCACGTGTGCACAAAAACAAACGTGCCGACCAGTGAGAACTATGCAATTTCATGCGTGTGCAAAAATTAAATGCACACGTGCACGAAAACAAACATGGTGACCAGCAAAGATCATTAAATGAAAAATGTATTATATAAGAGAGGTGTAATTCCTTGAAAATTTTTTTTAAAAAGATGAAAAGAAAAAACATACAAGTCCACACACGTTTTGTGTGTGTATGTGTGTGTTTAACAGCCTTTAAAATATCAGGAAATAATAATTAACTGATTAAGTAATATTTAACGGTGAGATCTTTTCAAAGCAAATTTTTAAAAAAAGAAAATGAAAAGTCACCCACCCTAGCCCCCACACACGTTTTGAAGTGTTTCTACGTATTTTTAAAATGTTTGGAACTTATGATGCACCCCACCCCATTTCCACTTTCTGTCTCCACCCCTGCCACCAAACTTGAAAAAAATGCTAATGATTGTATGTCTTGCTCCATCGCAAAGAGGTGGGGTCTCATTTTATGTTAAATTTATATAGGAAAGTGATCTCTTTATACTAAAATGTTAAATTTTAATTATTTTAAAAAGATTCCTTTTATATTATCTTTAAAGGCTGTTGAATGTATTTGCCAAAATAAAAAGTAGCTTTCGATTTCTTTTTAGGAGGTAAACTATGTTTGGTTGGGCCGTATAGAAACCCAAATAGTTTTTTTAAATATGCAAATTGATCAAGTATTTTTTACATTAGAAAAACATATTTGCTTTGTTTTTTGTTTTAAAACAATTCCAACATGCAAAGAAAAATATAAATAAAATAATCGTAAATAAATTATTTTGGACACAAAAACAATTTTTTAAAATCAAGTTCTAGTTTTAATCACGTACAACTTGAGTAAAGAAAATATTTTTTTTAAATATGTAGGTGCATCTGAACAATCATCATCCCCCCTTACTATTTTTTTATTTTCATCTTTTTTCAACTATTTCTGCAGATTATTGGACATTAAGCTACCAGATTATAAAAAAATAGAAAAAAAATCAATATTTAAAGATTTTGGCGGGGGTTCAGTTTAACATACAACGTTCTAGTAAATCAATCTTTCATTTTCAGAACCGATTTACAGCCCCGATTTGACTGACACCCCTCCCCCATGATTATTATTATTTTGTTATCTCTTTTTTTGCAACTTTTCACTTTAAGAAATATTCAGTCTGCTCCCTCCCTGCATCATTATATTTTTTGTAGTCTACCTGTTGGCCCTTAAAGTGTCAGATGAAAAATGTACAAAATAAAAAGTGATTTTGAGATTATATTGCCTTTTAATTGTCTTGAGAAAACATTTTTTTAAGTGATGAGTGAAAAAATAAAACTCAGACCACTAATTAAAATTAAGGAGGCCCTACTAAAAGCATTACTAAAACCAAGTTTCTCCCCCCCCCTCTTCTTTGAAAAGAAAATGTTTTTAAGTAAGGCCTCAAAAAAATAAATCATCAGAATCCACAGGAGCTCTACTAAAAGCAGTATGTATGGTTATAAATATGATTATAGTTATATATTATATATTTATATTTAAACCAATTTTTTTTTAACTAAACAGTGTTAAATTACATTTTTTGTAAGGAAAACACATTAAAATCAGTTAAATACAAAAAAAAAAAATTAACTATTAATATCAGACTTAAGGCAGAGTGGCCATGAAATAGGCAAGCTGACAAATTTTTTGAAACCGGAAGTCACAAACTGGATGGACGGTTTAAACGCCCAGGTAAGCAAGACGATTTGAATTTTATAATTATATATATATATATATATATATATATATATATATATATATATATATATAATTTGAGGTTGCAAGTTTTCAAAAGTAGGGCAAGAAGTGAAATATAACGAGGTTAATACAAGAGTGCTCAATACAGAAGTAGAGCAAGTTACATTTTAAATTTGTCTTTACATAAGAAAAATTTTTAGAATTTCACTTTCAAAAATAAGGGTTGTTGCTTGAAGAGGTCTCTAGTTAATAAATACTAGTAGACTGAAACATGCTCATGACTGTGTAGGAACAAACTACTGCTTATGTAAAGACAAATTTAAAATATATATATATATATATATATTAGTAAGGAGAACACACACACATATATCTATATATATATATATATATATATATACATATATATATATAGATAGATTGTATAATATATTTAAATCAGTTTTTTTTTTAACTAACTGTAGTTAAATTACATTTATTTTTAAAGAAACACGTTAAAATAAGTTAAACAAAATGATATTTTTTTACCTGTGTATGCTTTTGAATAGCAGCAGTGTTTTTTAATATCGGATTTCGAATCTTGCTAGATTCAGCCACACTGATCAGTTGTAGACGATGAAACATGTGTCAGTGGATAATTATTATTAATGAATAGATATTCTTATCCATAAGCATATGTATATTTTGTGTTTTTATTTGTCAGTATAGAATTATGTAACCACACCGTCAGTTGGACAATTGAATCCCTGATTCATGTATTCTGAACACTTCAACATGACAATTTAATACAAGTAATTTTTTTTTAATGTAAACGCAAAATGGTTCCATTTGAGGAAAATTTTGACTGGGCACACCAACATCGATTGGAAAGATATGAAGAGCTATGAAAACTATGTATTAGAAATGGAAAACCACTGTCTTTCTTATCAAAGTCAGATGCCAACTCAACCCCCATTTTCTTTAATAATCTCGGTCCTTTTCCTGGCAGACAAAAAAAATACACAAAGAAAATACAAGACGAGGCTCTATCTGCATCAGTGTGGAAAGGGCAGTCCCACAGATTTACAGCAATCCAACAAAGTCTGGTACTGCTGGGGCAATTTAGGCTAATGGTAATGAGGCTTAGGGCTCAAAATCTAGCATCATCATCTGATGATGAAGGCTTTCTTTAAAGCAATGTTACTGTGTATGCAACAGTTATTGCATGACCATATATATATATATATATATATATATTGGAATTCCCACTTAATAAAAGACAGACACTCATATTGTTGCTCATTTTCAAAATATTAATTTTATTTGTAACAGCTTGTATACAGTTGTTTTGTCCCAATATTGGCATATAAGTAATAGTTCATTAATTATAGTTTTGCACAACTGGGCAGCTCATAGGTGCATAGAAAAATCCAATTGTTTTCAAAATTTCCACAGCATATGAACATGACTCTCTTATTAACATGACAGTATTCACTTTAAAAAGAGATTTTTATTCACAACGTATATGTAATGTGTCTCATGCAAGCATTATCAACATTTTATAAAGTACATTTGCCTTTTTCTTTCCGTTAACGCCCATATGAGTATCAATTTTCTTTGCTTTTCTCCATGCTTTATTATTGGGCTGAAACAATCGTATGCAAGTAGTTGCCAATAAAAGCCCAGCATTTTGAAAATGAGTAACAATATGTGTCTATTCCTTTTAAATTGGTAATTTAAAAAAATATTTATAGCTCTAATATTGCACAGTTTAGCTATGAGAACTTTGTGTTATTTGTTGATATATACATATATATACATATGTATACATATGTATATATATGTATGTTTACATATATATACATATATATACATATGTATACATATGTATACATATGTATATATATGTATACATACAGAGAGATATAAATAATCTCACCACAATATTTGCACCCTTAGTACAATCAGAGCTAATATACAACTCGATATTTGAGTCCTGGCAAAAATAAGAGTTAATATAGAACTGATCTCAATATTTGAACACTTAGGAGAATCAAAGCAACAATATTGTTTCACCTCAATATTAAATAATAATAATAAACAAAATAGCTCTAATATTGCACAGTTTAGCTATGAGAACTTTGTGTCATTTGTTGATATATACATATATATACATATGTATATATATGTATATATACATATGTTTACATATGTATATATACAGAGAGATATAAAACAGGAACAAGCCAAGTTTTTTTTTTTTTTTATTTCCAACGATTTTCTGTTTCTGAAATGGAACCGGGTCATAAATTTCATTATATCAAAAATATATTTTCAAATATTTGTATCAGTGTTTTGTTTTTCTTAATTTCATTCATGCAGAGGAATCTCGCAATAAAGACGAAGCACTGATGAACACATAACTTTTTTTATTTGTTTTGTAGGAATACTATTTCCATTATTCACATCATATATATATATACTAGCATGGGTGCCCGGCATTGCCCGGGTATTTGGAGGTGTATGTTGAGCAAAAAAAAAAAAAAAGTCAATTTTTTTTAACTTTAATGCCTATTATGACCCCTTAAAATTTATTGTTTTGGGCTAAAATCAAGTTATTAAGTTAGATCCATGTCCAAGGAACCTATATCTAAAATTTCAAGTGTGTAGACCGAAAATTGTCAGAGGAGTTTGGTAGAGTTCTCAAAGGTCAAATTGTTGAACTTTGACCCCTTAATCGCCAAATTTCTGGCCAAAAACCGATCACATTGATTTTCCCAAATCTCAGTACTCTGTATATCAAATTTCGAGTCTGTAGACTAAAAATTGACAGAGTTATTGCGTAGGGAAATGTACACTGACACACACACACACACACACACACAGACACACAGACACTTTCACTTTTATATATGTATATATATATTCACAGAGACGGTTTGTAAAGAGTAAAGGTTAAAGGGACATAATAAAACATGCATAAAAAGGAGTGTGAAATCACAAATGAAATCACAAATGAAATCACAAATGTAACAGAATCCATCCTTTAAACACATTTGAAATAACCACAAATTGCCAGAGCAAACAAAGAATGAAAGGGTAATGCTAAATAAATATAAATTAATTTCGAAATTGAAAGTTATATTGAGACCCCCCCCCCCCAAATAATCTGTAGAAAAGTGGCTTCTTGTCCAGAATTAAGCCTAATTAAAAAATAAGAATACAGAAAAATCTTTGATGTACCTATCATGGAATGAAAATGTCATATTCCAAAAACTATTTCAATCGATTAAGTAGTTATTTTTTTTAACTAAGAAAATCCAATTTTTTTTGATCTGTCATGTTAAAGGGAGACAACTCAATTCCAACTACTGAAATTTTGAAATTAGCTTTACAGTATCAGGGTTTACACAGGCTTCAAAAGTCCTTGAATTTTGACTTTTGCCTTGAAAAGGCTTAATTTCCATTATTACTTTGAAAAATCCTTGAAAATATAGAAAATATCTTGAAAAGACCTTGAAAATTGTATTTAGTTCCTGTAAAAAATTGTGTTGAAATATTAAAAATATAATCTGAATAAATAATAGTAAATTATTTTCAAGTATTAATAGAAATACCATTAAAATATTTTTAAATATCTTCTTCTCTATTTCTTCTTCTATATAAATAAAATGAACTCATTTTTTCCCCTCCGACTTTGATCTTAATAGGATAAAAAATCATGACATTACATGCAAATGTAATGCGTACAAACTGTTGAACATTATCTGCGGTGTGCTATAGGCCTATTACCTCTACAGTTCCTTGACAATGGTACATTCCTATATTTTTTCCGGTGAGAGTCTACTGCCAAAATCAGTTAGATTCAATGAAAGTTGCAACATCTTTTCTCTCTATTAGATTCCTCCTTTTCCCGCTCCCCATTAACACCGCAGCGGATGTGTTCACAAGGAACAGTACAAGGAAACACCGGTTTGGAATCGTACAAGATTATTTATGCCGTTTTTTTTTTTGTTTTTTTTTTAAATCTTTTTTTTCCTGATTCATGCTTTCTGCTTTTCCCATAATAAAATAAAAATAAAACAAAACAAAAAGGAAACGCGATTATTATTATTATTTTCTTTTTGCTTTTTTTTAGTTAGTGTAAGATGCAATCTGCGGGACTAACTGGTTTTTACTTCCGGTTTTAACGACTCTAACCGTGAAATCTACCTATGAGCTTTATTTATTAGTGCTTTCAACTTAACATTTATTTTTACACAAAGAATTCATTCTTTACTGTTTATCATTACAATGCAACGATATTGTGAATTCACTTGCATTACACTTAAATTAAAATTAAAAGAAATAAATTAATTTACAATTCGAGAAAACAAAAAAATACATTTAGAATTTGAGTGTGATGTGGGACCAAACTTCACTGTGGAATTGATATTTGACATGATTCACTTTTTAGTTAATTCATCATGTTTTTTTTTTTTTTCACGATTTTTTAAAATACTTTTAACATTGTTTGTTTTTATATTTAAACAGGGTTATTACTTCGATTTCTTTTCATTTTACCCCCCCCCCCCCCAACCGCACACACCTATAAAAACCCAGCCAATGCCGGGTACCACCCGCTAGTTGTAAATAAATTCAAAATACAATGTTCTGAAATTGCATTGTACATGGTGGCCCACTTAAAAGTAGCCCAAATCTATCTAATCTTTCTTTTATCGACCAACTGACACCACAAAACAAAATGCAATTCTTTTTCCAACAAGATGGCGCTACATGCTACATCTCTCACAGATCACTGACACGAGTTCATGACATGTTTACGGAAGAGAGAACAATAAGCTAAGGGTTATAGCCACCACGTTTGCCGGACTTGTCATCATTTGGTTTTTATCTTTGGGGGATTTTAAAGCAAAAAGTTTATGCAAATATTCCTCACAATCTAGACCAACTAAAGGAGAACATTACCAACGCTATCAGAGGTCTACAAGCAGTATCTGCAAACGTTGTTAAACGTGCCCATAAATGCATAGATATCAACAGGGAGCACTTTTATAACAATGCAGGTATTTTAAACAATGCTACAGGTAACTTAAAGAATAATACATTGTTCCTCCTCTTGACTATATTTTCTGGGCTGCTTTTAAGTGGGGCTACTCTGTATTATTATGGATACAAGAGTTACCTCCCTTTATCACAAAACTATCTGATGTTTTTTATATTGAGTAGTTTCATGACAAAGGGATATAACTCTATCCACAATTCCGGAAATTTAACAGTTAAAACAAATACAGCTTGACCAATCTACAATACGGAAAATAATATTGAATCACTCATGGTCGACCAAATATAAGTAGGTCAGGGAATGTAAATATGATTGTCAACAAGCATATTTGCTATGTATGCAAAAAAAAGCATTTGTTTTTACCAAATGAATGAAAGTATCTTGAAATCTCACATGGCTGACGCTAAACACAAAACAAACGAAAGCTGTAAATAGATGACCAGTGTTGTTGCATGTAAGAGAACTTCATATAAATAACTGTGTTACCTTGAAAACTACTTCATGAAATAAAGAGATAAATAAGAATGACTTTTCCTGTGGTCAACTATTAAGTTTTTTTGGTTTATTATTTATCAAATTTTGGGTACTTCTGCATTTACCGACCCATGCTTTTCAAAAAGTTTCTCGACTGCTGATGGGAATAATGGGAAACAACCGCTTCAGCCATCATCAAATGGTAAACCTTGATGAGAAAATTATAAATAGAAAAAATTATGGAAATACAATAAATAGTAAATATAACATATACATATGTATATATATATATATATATATATACACACACACACACACACACACATATATATATATATATATACATATATATGCATATATAAATATATCTTGTTTTATTTGTATTCCTTATCGAATAATTAAAATTTTGTATACCTTATAGATTTATGTATTTGAAAATTTGAATAAATTTTCAATATCAAGATTCTAATATATGTGTGTGTGACAACTTCATTTAATCACATAAATTAATGTACAAAGATATAATTTTATGCGTAAATTTTCGGTATTTACTTCAATAGTGCTCAATACATAGGTAGAGCTAGGTAGTAAGTTATAAAAATATATGTGGCATTTAAGCTACACAGAATATTCTGTGTTTCATTCTCGTATAGCTTAATTGCCATATATATTTTCATAACTTACTACTTATATATAATGTATTGAAAAGAAATATTTCGTTTCAATGAAATTATTTTAATAAAATAAATGAGCAATATTTTTCATGAAATTATATCAAATAAATAGTTAAACATTAATAAAAAGTATATGAAAATGTTGACTCATTTGAGTTATTTCCCTTGAACTACATACAAGTTATTTCGTCTGAATTATACTGGACAACAAAGGATGAACTTTTCTATTTTAAAAATACAAAAAAAAAAAACAAAAAAAAAAAACCTTTCCATGCATGTGGGAGATAGGAAAATTTGCTATGTTGTTCTGCTAAGCTAGCCATTTTAGATGCAAGTCCTGAATCTGACCTAATTAAAAAAAATAAAAGTACAGAAAAATCTTTATGATGTACATACCGGTTACAGAATAAAAATGTTGTATTCCAAAAATCATGTAAATTAATAAAGTATTTTTTATTTGGTCCCCCGATTTATTGGCGAGGGACCTATGTTTTCAGTGGTGTCCATCCATGCGTCCGTTATTCCGGACGATTGCCAGATAACTGTCCATTAGTTTTCCATGAAATTTTGTTTCATTAAATAGATGTGCACATTAAAAAAAAATTTTTTTGCAAAACTTCCCGTTGCCTCCTCAAAAGAGGTCAAAAATGTCCCCAAATGGCTAAAAATGACATGTTTTGCGCCATAACTTTTGATCCATTCATTAGATTTTTCTGAAACTTGGCCAAAATGTGGAGCCCATTGTTCTTAATATAAATCCAGTATGTGTGACGCTGGCAAAATTCTGATTTGCGTTCCCCAGGGACTTTTAGTGCTTCTTTTTTCATATTTCTCAACAAAAATTTGATATGTCTTACTATATATGGTTTTTCACGGTGGTCAACTCAAATATACATGTGTTAAGGCCTGAAACTGCACCGTTATCCATTTACACTGGAATTCGGTGTCCCCAGGGACTAAGAAAAGGTAAAAACTTCCCCAAAATGGCCCAAAATCACACTTTTTGCCCCATAGTGTTTGATCTGTCCATTAGATTTTCTTGAAATTTGGCCAAAATATGGAGGCTATTGTTCTTAATATAAATTCAGTATGGTTGACCCTGGCAAAATTTTAGTTTGCATCTGTTTTAGGGCTAAAAAAACATGCTTTTTGAGCTCTTTTTTTTTCATATTACTCAAAAACTTGATATGTATGTATATATAATGGTTTTCCATGGTGCTGAATTTAAATATACATGTCTTGAGGTGTGAACTGCACCGTTTGTCCATTTACACCTGGATTTGGCATTCCCAGCTCAAAAAGGGTCACAAATTTCCCCAAATTGCAAAAAATGACACTTTCTACTCCATAACTTTTGCTTCATCTGTTAGATTTTTCTGGAACTTGGGGAAAATGTGAAAGCAATGTTGTCCATTTACACTTCTCACATCATTTCTTCACAATTTTTTGTGACGTCATCTCAGACAAAATCCAAGTTTACCAACCCATGCTTTTCACAAAGATTCTTAAGTGTGCTTGACCACTAACGAAAACAGTTGATCTCATTGCTAAGAATGCTTAGACCAATCTCAATGGCAGAAACGCTGAACCAATAAGAAATCTATAGTGCCTTTTTTTTTTTTTTTACAAGGAGGTCACCACTTATCAAGGCCCAGAAGCCACTCAGGGATAAGGGTTATTGCATGTACAGTACGTTGTACGTTAGTGTTGAGATTTCATAAAGTGTCTACTTAAGGGGGCAGTTCATCAGGAATTTGTTTACGTTGGATTTGAAGACATCCAGGTTGTAGTCAGGTGGGAAACAGGCAGACGGAACAGAGTTCCACAGACCTGCAGTTCTAAGAAAGAAGCTTTGTTCATGGAATCTACGTTTTGATTTAGGCACAGTGGGGGAAATTTTTCACAATGGCCTCAGCTAGACGGGTGTTTTTCGTGAAAGATTGGCGAGGGGGGACCAGAGATTGGAGCTCAGATGAGTACTTGCCATGGAAATAATGGTAAAACAAAGACAGGCTCGCAACGTCTCTTCTGTGGGAGAGAGGTTGCAGGGAAGAGAAAAGGGCATCCCCCACTAAGCCACAAAGTCTATTTTGTACTTTGTCAATGAAAGATAGGCTATTTTTAGCAGCTCCTGCCCAGATATGGCAGCAGTATTCCATCCTTGGACGTACTTGGCTTTTATATAGATAGAGAATTGCATCAGTAGTGAGATATCTTCTGGAGCGGTAGAAAGAACCCACCATCTTTCCAGCGACCTTGGCAACAGACTTGATGTGTGTGTTCCATTTCAGATCAGGAGTAAAGGTCAAACCCAGAAGCTTGTCAAAACATTAAGCTTCTCCTAGACGAGAGCCATCCATCCCAATTGATTCCAGATGGGGATCAGAGCGTTGATGATGTAAAGATAGGAGTTTGGTTTTAGATGCATTAAAGGTAACCAGCCACGTCTTCCCCCACTGAACTACATGCTCGAGATCAGAGGAGAGAGAATCTGAGAGAACTTTGTCATTTACAGCCTTTGATGTGTTGCCGTAGATGGTCGTGTCATCAGTATAGATGTCAACAAATGATTTAAGTATGTGTTTAGGGAGATCATTGATGTAGATCAGGAAGAGAGTTGGGCCCAGGTTGGACCCCTGAGGGACTCCAGCATTAATACTGGAGGCCTCTGATTTTTGTCCATCGACCACTACTCTTATGAGCCTATTAGAGAGAAATGATTTAATGATTGAGAAAACATTTCCAGTTATACCGTAGCTTGAAATCTTGTGAAGTAGGCCTTTATGCCATACCGTGTCGGGCTTTGGAAGAAATAAAATTTTCATTTTAATTCCTCAAAAAAGGCAAGTAAAATTTTCACAAAGAAACTGGAAGAAGACAATCTTATAAATTTATCATCGCCGAATAGCTGCAAACATCGTTGACATGAAAAACCTGAATGTCGATCTCCAGAAATGTGTAATTTTTCAACTGAATTTTACCGAACACTTTATCCACTATGCAAGGACCTGCTAAATATCTGGAGGAGCTTGGATGTTACTTTGACGGAAACATTGTGAAAAAATAACTCTCAAAATGTGAACAGTAGTCCAAAAAATCAAAATAATACATATTTATTATATATTTTACAATCTTACTTGCATCAGTGTAGTTTTATATTTCGGGAAGAAAGTTCCTTCTTCACAATCTTAATTGAAATGTGCATAGGCAATTTTTTAACAATTTTCCTATGCATGTTTGAAGTAAAGTTCAACACACATCTGAAGAAAGGTACTTTTATTCCAAAATATCATTTTATATGGAACTTATATGGAACCACACTGATGTAAGATTTTAATATAATATATATAAAAATATTTCTTTGATTTCTTTTTTTTTATGTGAACTCTCCTTTTTTCAATGAAATTCTAGAATTTTTCTAAAGTTTACTGACATTGTTTCCTTTCCATTTCCCACTCTCTATTATCTTTTTATCCTCTTCCTTATTTTTCTTCAAATCCAATAAAAGACAATAAAACGTACACTTTGCATTATAAATGACTGACATTATCTAGTCGATCAAGGTGCCAGAGTGCTTTTCTTTCATATTCGTTTTGCTTCTTTATCTTATTTTTATGTTTATTTATCAATTTTATTTTGTTTTAATTCAATTTTATTATATTGGCTAGTGAATTATTAATAGATTCAGATCTAATATATAAACGGCTATACGTCTGTCAGTCTGTCTCCATATTTTCAAACTCTATCTCCTCCGAAACTAAAAGTTGCAGAGCGGTGTTAGGGGCCTCAAATGATTGGATTTTTTACGGGTCGTTCTTTTATGGGCCTTGAGCTGGTTAAAATTATTTTTAAGGGATCAAAATTGAAAAAATCATTAAACATTTTGTACATTCATCTTAGTTTATTTTTATTTTTTAATTTTTAATTCGTTTATGTGTGTATCAGGTTAGTAAAGTGATGATGTCACCAGCTTTGAATGCTGCAGTGTATATTTCGATTCTAGCTGATGGCACCTAAATACATTTTTTTTGCTTTGAAATCCCGACTCTATAATAATACATACGAAATCTGGACAAATTAAATTATCATATTTAAACCTATTTTATGCTTAAGCTGGAAAATATGAACTTACAATTGCATTGTCAGTCATGAGTAAAATAATAACTTGTGTTCAATTTATTGTACATAATAAATTTTTAATAACATATTGTGACTTGGCATTAGATGACTAAAAAGGGTTGATATATCATAAAGCATACAAACCAAACCACAGACTTTGGTCGATCATCATTCGGGGTTAAAAAACGCAGAAAGATGTAAATCATTAAGAGATGAAAAATGAAGTCGAAGATCTGCAACATAACTGATTAATCACTTAGGTTAAGAATTCTTCTCAGATTTTCTGACGTGTTCCCATCCAGCATCTCTGTTAGGCATTGCTGTTGGTAGGTTTTCTGTATGGTATCTTGAGTCTTCTACAAGTCACTTGATGTAGATGCGATGAAGACTCTTTTGATGAATTCCAAAGGAGGGTGTCACTTTCACATTCTAACTTAATTCTTCTGGAGTGACCAACAACCCAAAGCTCTCTCTCTCTCTCTCTCTCTCTCTGTGGAAAGTGTCCATATAGGCATTTCTTGATTGGATGTTTTTGCGAGCTGATCAGTAAAAGACAACAACAGTGAGGCTCTTCCAGAACTGAAAGAAGACCTCCCAGCAGACCCCCTCTGAAAAAAGTGGGTAACACTCAATAGGACCCAAATGAAGGTTGCCAAAACATGCGACAACCTGCACAAGTGGGGGAATGTACAGGATGCTCAGTATCCTCACAGACTGTCCCCTAAGCGAGGCATGCACCGATGCAGATTTAAGGGATGCGTCAGACACTGCCTGACAATGAGCCTCGAAATAGAGTGAAACGTTATGATGATATCGACTGCAATTCCTAACATCTTTTTGTAAGTTCCATCAGCTGACACTTGTCATTTAGGTTGAGCAAGTGGGATTTGAAAAGCAAGTGTCCTAGAGTAAGATCACTCTAATCTGCAAAAAATTCCTGGGCAACCCCGTCAGCAATCCTCAGCAGAAGCGCTTCATGCAATTAGCAATAAACTAACCTATTCTGAAAAGGTGTAAAGGCAAACCTCCTAGAACTGCACAGAACTACATTCCTCAGCCACCTCCACATCAAGTTTAGACTCTTTAGGGATGAGGGAAAACCTTGGATGGAATTTACAAAGTTCCTCTTAAGATTGTCAGTGGGAAAACTTTAAAATGATTAACAGTTCATCAAGTTCATCAAGTTCATCAAGTTCAGACGTTGATTTAATAGATTTGGATCTCTCTTTCTGCTGACTGGCTATTGCTGCCAAGTTATACCAATTCCTGGATGGATTTTATGTTTTTTTTTTTTTGTTTTTTTTTACACAGTGGTCACAACTTATCAAGGCCCGGAAGCCACTCAGGGATAAGGGTTATTGCAAGTACATTACGTTAGTGTGGAGATTTATTGAAGTGTTTACTTAAGGGGGCGGTTCATTAGGAATTTGTTAACGTTGGACTTGAAGACATCCAAGTTGTAGTCCGGTGGGAAGCAGGCAGACGGAACAGAGTTCCACAGGCGTGCAGTTCTAAGAAAGAAGCTTTGTTCATGGAATCCACATTTTGATTTAGGCATAGATAAAGAGTGGGGGAAATTTTTCCCAGTGGATTCAGCTAGACGGGTGTTTTTTGTGAAAGATTGGCGAGGGGGGACCAGAGATTGGAGTTCAGACGAGCACCTGCCATGGAAATAACGATAAAACAAGGATAGGCTCGCAACGTCTCTTCTGTGGGAGAGAGGTTGCAGGGTAGAGAAAAGGGCATCCCCCACTAAGCCACGAAGTCTATTTTGAACTCTGTCAAGGCAGGATAGGCTGTTTTTAGCAGTTCCTGCCCAGATATGGCGACAATATTCCATCCTTGGACGTACTTGGCTTTTATATAGATAGAGAATTGCATCAGTAGTGAGATATCTTCTGGAGCGGTAGAAGGATCCCACCATCTTTCCAGCGACCTTGGCAACAGACTTGATGTGCGTATTCCATTTCAGATCAGGAGTAAAGGTCAAGCCCAGAAGCTTGTCAAAACACGGGGCCTCTCCCAGACGAGAGCAATCCATCCCAATTGATGCCAGATGGGGATCAGAGCATTGATGATGTAAGGATAGGAGCTTGGTTTTAGATGCATTAAAGGTAACCAGCCATGTCTTCCCCCACTGAACCACGCGCTCGAGATCAGAGGAGAGAGAATCTGAGAGAACTTTGTCATTTACAGCCTTTGATGTGTTGCCATAGATGCTTGTGTCATCAGCATAGATGTCAACGAATGATTTAAGTATGTGTTTAGGGAGATCATTGATGTAGATCAGGAAGAGAGTTGGGCCCAGAATTGACCCCTGAGGGACTCCAGCATTAATACTGCAGGCCTCCGATTTTTGTCCATCGACCACTACTCTTATGAGCCTATTAGAGAGAAATGATTTAATGATTGAGAAAACATTTCCAGTTATACCATAGCTGGAAATCTTGTGAAGTAGGCCCTTATGCCATACCTTGTCGAAGGCCTTTGATATGTCAAGAGCAATTGCCCTAGAAAGGAAGCCTTTGTCAAGAGATTCACTAATCCTGTGAGATATAATCGTCAGCACATCTGCGGTAGGTCTTGCAGAGCGGAAACCATATTGTGTGTCACTAAGAAGGTTGTTTCTGCTGAGGTAGTTGACTATTTCTCTATTTAATATGAATTCCAGCAACTTACTCATAACACACAGGAGACTTATTGGTCTGTATTGAGAGGGAGATGACTTATCACCTTAATTCTTAAATACAGGGAAAACTGATGAGGTCTTCCAGGGAGTCGGAAAGCACTTCTCCTTAAGGCAGCGCTTAAACATTTTCGTAAGTATGGGAGCAAGTTCTGGTTGAAGCTTTTTTAACACTATAATTGGGATGCCGTCAGGGCCAGTTGCTTTACTGGAATCAAGGTTCTTGATTAGCTTGACGACCTCATGCACAGATATTTGTATGTTACCTAGCGTGTTCTGTGTTATAGAAGGAAATATGGGGAGTTGATGGCCTTTGTCGCATAGGGTAGAATTAGCTGCAAAGTTCTTTGCAAATAGTTTGGCCTTGTCTGACGCTGACGAGATGACCTCTGGTCCATTGATAATGGTTGGGATAGAACGCACACTTCTGTCCAGGATCCTATTTGTTATTTGCGAAAACTGGTGGGAACCAAGCCGCTGCTCAGCTACCTTGGATTTAACAGACTGGGCATATAGCTCTCTTGCATTTTTTATTACTCTTTTACAGTGGTTGCTGGCAGTCCTGAAAGCAGCTTTAGTCTCAGGGCATCTATTACGTTGGTAGCTCGTGAAAAATGATTTCTGTGCGCGATAGCAGCAGCACATTCTGGGGAGAACCATGGCTGGCTATTAGGTTTTTGTTGGAATTTTTTAGATGATATGAATTGGTCTATACCTACAATTAACCATTCGGTCAGATCTGATACTATAGAGGACACTTCCTTTTTAAATATGGAGTGCAGAGGTAAATCAAATATGAATGTACGGAAGTTATCCCAGTCAGCCATAGAGTATCGGTATACAGTACGGTGGAGGGGTACGTCTGGGGACTTATTACATTTCGTTTTTATCTTAACTGATACGACGGAGTGGTCGGAGGATCCTAGAGGAGAATGAACGGAACATGAACATAGCTCAGGGGAAGTTGAGAGAAAAAGGTCTAGGAGGCTTGCATATTGACCGGGTGTATCGGGCACACGGGTGCGTTCACGAACAATCTGAGTGAGGTCATAAGCAATGGCAAAATCATGACAAAACCTCCCCTCATCGTCTGTCTTATTTGAATGGGTCAGCCATTCCACGTTATGGACGTTGAAGTCACCACAGATGTGGATGTTAGCCGAGGGATGTGCAGACAGGATGTGGTCTATTTTCTCAGATATGCTCTTAAAGATAGTAACTCCACTGTTGTGGGGCCTATAGAGGGCAAATATAAATGCAGTGATGTTAGCAAGTGCAACCCTGAAGCACATATAGGGTAAATTAGGATCTTCTCTAGAGATATCCGTGCCAAATGGGAAGCCATCTTTAATCTAGGTACATATTCCATGCCCATGGCGATCTTGGGGGTCAGATTTAGCTGTTAAGTTAGAGTATCCGTTAATTATGAACTCATCTAGGGAAGTGGTCGGCCCTATTCCAGTTTCGCTTAGAAATAATATGTCCGGTTTCATCTCCTGTAATTGGGTTTCAACCTCTGGAAGGTTGGAACGTAGACCCCTGATGTTGGAGAAGGAGACCTGGTAGTAGGGGTCTACGTTGGAAGATGAGGTTCTAGGTTTATTCGAGTTTTTATTCTGGAGATATTTCATGTTGAGGTTTTGGGATTTGTGGAATAGGTCGGCATACTTGGTTAGAGCAGTACAGAGAGGGAAAGTAAGAGAGAAAAAGACAAGGAAAAAATTTTTTTTTTATTTGTAGCACACGAAAAGGTAAAGCTGTAACAATTACTCACTAGTATGGCATCGAGAGGCCCCACCAGAGACTACTGCATGGTCCAGATCCACTCACCAAATGGCAATACAGCAGTCCCAGTACTTTGCGCCTGCTGATAGGACAGCCTCCTTAGTGGTTGATCCAATGTTCGGGTCCCTGACTATCAGGCGGATAACGTCAGCCCAGACAAAACGTTTACCTCCAGCACCCTTACTAGTGACATGGCCACAACGACAGACATAGAGACAGAAAAATGTCCGACATCTCAGACTACTGCTCACCAAGTACTACCGACCTTTAAGCAGCTTTTTCTTCACCCTTTGTCAGAAGAATCACTCATTGAATGAGGACTGAGGGACAAAAAAGGAGAAGCGAGAGTTACTGGAGCTGCCGATAACACATCCACTTTATTATGTACTCTCCATTTAAAAAAAAAAAAAAAAAAAAAAGGGGAGGAGTGGAATGGGTACAAGTGGCTTATTTATATCTAAGTAGTAAGTCCGGTGCTAAGTTATCAATTCAGGACACTTTTCATGATAAACTCCACTCCCATATTAATGGGTGGAAGTTTGTCGTTATCTATCGAGTTTGAATCATTGGAGCTTCACCTTATAATAATTAAAATCCAATAATTATGTAATTATGAAGTTTGTTAGCTCCAGCAATTATGTCTAACTATGAGACAAAGTCTATGTTTAATGTAAGCAAATCCTTTGGCGATTAAAAGAGTTGGTACTGAAGTGTGCACACATGTATGTTTATCTCATTTACATAATTCTTTATTAGTTAAAACATGTTTACATCATTCTTTATTAGTTAAAAACATGTTTATATCATTCTTTATTAGTTAAAAACATGTTTACATCATTCTTTATTAGTTAAAAACATGTTTACATTATTCTTTATTAGTAAAAAACATGTTTATATCATTCTTTATTAGTTAAAAACATGTTTACATCATTCTTTATTAGTTAAAAACATGTTTATATCATTCTTTATTAGTTAAAAAAATGTTTACATCATTCTTTATTAGTTAAAAACATGTTTATATCATTCTTTATTAGTTAAAAACATGTTTATATCATTCTTTATTAGTTAAAAACATGTTTACATTATTCTTTATTAGTTAAAACATGTTTACATTATTTTTTATTAGGTAAAAACATGTTTACGTCATTTTTTATTAGTAAAAAACATGTTTACATTATTCTTTATTAGTTAAAAACATGTTTACATTATTCCTTATTAGTTAAAAACATGGTTACATCATTCTTTATTAGTTAAAAACATGTTTACATCATTCTTTATTATTTAAAACATAGTTACATTATTCTTTATTAGTTAAAAACATGTTTACATCATTCTTTATTAGTTAAAAACATGTTTACATCATTGTTTATTAGTTAAAAACATGTTTACATCATTCTTTATTAGTTAAAAACATGTTTACATCACTCTTTATTAGTTAAAACATGTTTACATCATTGTTTATTAGTTAAAAACATGCTTACATCACTCTTTATTAGTTAAAACATGTTTACATCATTGTTTATTAGTTAAAACATGTTTACATCATTCTTTATTAGTTAAAAACATGTTTACATCACTCTTTATTAGTTAAAAACATGTTTACATCATTCTTTATTAGTTAACATGTTTACACTATTCTTTATTAGTTAAAACATGTTTACATTATTCTTTATTAGTTAAAAACATGTGTACATCATTCATTATTAGTTAAAACATGTTTACATTTTTTTTATTAGTTAAAACATATTGACATTCTTTTTTATAAGTGAAAACATGTTTACATCATTTGTTATTAGTAAAAACCTGTTCACATCATTCTTTATTAGTTAAAAACATGTTTACATCATTCTTTATTAGTTAAAAACAGGTTTACATCATCCTTTATTAGTTAAAACATGTTTACATTAGTCTTTATTGGTTAAAACATGTTTACATGATTCTTTATTAGTTAAATACATGTTTACATAATTCTTTATTAGTTAAAAACATGTTTACATCATTGTTTATTGGTTAAAAACATGTTTACATCATTCTTTATTAGTTATAACATGTTTACATTATTCTTTATTAGTTAAAAACATGTTTACATTAATCTTTATTAGTTAAAAACATGTTTACATCATTCTTTATTAGTTAAAACATGTTTACATCATTCTTTATTAGTTAAAAACATGTTTACATCATTCTTTATTAGTAAAAACATGTTTACATCATTCTTTATTAGTTAAAACATGTTTACATTATTCTTTATTAGTTAAAAACATGTTTACATCATTTTTTATTAGTTAAAAACATATTTACAATGTTCTTTATTAGTTAAAAATATGTTTACATAATTCTTTATTAGTTAAAACATGTTTACATGATTCTTTATTAGTTAAAAACATGTTTACATAATTCTTTATTAGGTAAAAACATGTTTATATTATTCTTTATTAGTTAAAAATATGTTTACATCATTCCTTTTTAGGTAAAAACATGTTTACATCATTCTTTATTAGTTAAAAATATGTTTACATCATTCTTTATTAGGTAAAAACATGTTTATATTATTCTTTATTAGTTAAAAACATGTTTACATCATTGTTTATTAGTTAAAACATAGTTACATTATTCTTTATTAGTTAAAAACATGTTTACATCATTCTTTATTAGTTAAAAACATGTTTACATAATTCTTTATTAGTTAAAAACATGTTTACATCATTCTAGTAGTTTAAAACATATTTACAATGTTCTTTATTAGTTAAAAACATGTTTATATTATTCTTTATTAGTTAAAAACATGTTTACATCATTCTTTATTAGTTAAAAACATGTTTACATCATTGTTTATTAGTTAAAACATAGTTACATTATTCTTTATTAGTTAAAAACATGTTTACATCATTCTTTATTAGTTAAAAACATGTTTACATAATTCTTTATTAGTTAAAACATGTTTACATGATTCTTTATTAGTTAAAAACATGTTTACATAATTCTTTATTAGTAAAAAATATGTTTACATTATTCTTTATTAGTAAAAAACATGTTTACATAATTCTTTATTATTTAAAAACATGTTTACATTATTCTTTATTAGTTAAAAACATGTTTACATTATTCTATATTAGTTAAAAACATGTTTACATTATTCATTATTACTAAAAAAACATGTTTACATTATTCTTTATTAGTTAAAAACATGTTTCGATACGCAGCTGTTAGTCGTTTTTTTCCAAAAGCTGTTGCTCAATTTCAATTTCTATTTTTTATTGTGCGAGAAGTCATCTTCCTTTCAGCGATAGAAATACTCCCAGCTGGTTTATATTTCAAATGAACAAATCTTTTTGATTTATGTTTCTTAAATTTTGAGATGAGGATTTAAAATTTGTATGATTCGGACTATTGTTCTTATCTTGAGTATTAGCACAACATTTCGATTGAGGTAACCTCCATCTTACATTATATTATAGTTTATTTTGATGAACTTAACAATCTTTCTACCAAACACGTGAATCTGCATGAAATTTTGAATGATTCACGGAAGTCACACGCTTTTGTTCAGTCAACTATGATTAGGCAAAAGTAATTCGCAATTGTATTCTTAGTATCGTCTACACTGAGGATTTGAACCTTCAACCTATCGAAGGGTGTCACTTAGAACTGAATTTTACTTAGTACTTTATCTGTTACACCACTTGTCCTTTTTTGTTTATTAGACATAATTTTCATTTTAGGTATAAATCTCCCTTCATTAATCATCACTGTTCCCTTACAATATTTCTATTTATAATACCTTCAAGACATATGCAACAAAAAAGCTTTTGCTTGAAAAATATTTTCTAAACCAAATAATAACTGACCTGCCCATTTTGATAAAAAAAAAAGTCCAAAAAACAAAAAAATAAACAAAAAAAATAAAAAATAAAATAAAAAAAAAACAACAAAAAAAAAAACAAAAAAAAAACGGAATCTTGATTGAAAATCTCAATATCTAACAATTTTTCCTCCCTTGGCAAGAATCAATGATGTCTTTTAATCGAATCAGTTCAGATTCCAATTTGCTGCATTTGATTGGACAGATTGACTAATTACTTTATTGATTTTATTCACGGATGCCTTTTCAGGCAATTTCAAGATAAATGTTTTCGGAGGAAAACTTTCGTGATGTAAACAAACAACTTAAAACCTCATTTCAATTTGATCCAATTACAAACTGATTTTCGATGGAAAACTGAAATCTTCCATTTTTATGATAATTCTACTTGTCTCTCTCTTAGCACAACCATAGTTCAAAACCAAAGGGAGGTAATTCATTCAGCCTTGATATAGCTGCAGTAATAACATTAACATTTCTATATGAAAAAGGTTAGTAGACAAAAACTGATTTTCATTAAAATACTTGTAAAACAGGCACAGAGATGCAATACTGCAACGATGGGACAGGGCTTGAAGCTTGGTTGATAGTGTGAGACCTACTAGAATTGAGACTCTTTTAGGGACCCTGTCTAAGAGGGAAAGACTAGTTATAAATGTACCAGCCCAATTGTGGCAAGAATACTCCATTCATAGACAAATGGAGGCTTTGTAAAAATATAGAATACTATAAAGTGTGAGTAGTTTTCTAGCATGGTAGAGGGAGCCCACCTTTGCAACCTCCTTGGCAATGTCTTCAATGTATTTGTTCCAATTCATTTCGCCTGTGAATGCTTTATAATTTTTGTTTTGATATATTTCTGTAAGCTATGTGTTCTTTTTTTATCAAATCATTATTTATTAGTAGGATTTAAAAAAAACAAATTTACTTATTACTGTACGGTTTGATCATTAAATTATTAATTTTATAAAACTAATTTTGTTAATGCAATGTTTTAATCTCTATCTGTAGGATTTAAAAAGCTTCTATAACTTTCAATCTTTTAATTAAATGAAGATTTACTAAAAATTTGAAAAGTCAGTTTCAATGACTTTCTATTTGGCAGTTTAAATCCTTCAAAATTCCTTTCACATTTTGAATATTCACAAATGAATTCATTTTTTTTTTTTTTTTCAACTATTAAAATTGGTGACCTGTTTATTATGAAACAGGAATACAGTGGGGTAGATTTAATTTCATAAATAATTATTTTAATATGACTTTTTAAAAGTTCAATTTATAACTTTACACTATTGCATTTTTCATTTATAGTAAATAAGAAAAAATGTGCAAATCACGTACAGGCAAAAAAACAAATACAGTGTCACATGTGGTAAGAGTTTTGTTCAATAAATTGTTTAAATAAAAAAATGAACATAATATCACAAAATAAAATTATTATACTAATATCACAAAACAAAATTATACTAATATCACAAAATAAAATTATTATATTGATATTAAAAAATAAAATTATTATACTAATATTACAAAATAAAATTATTATACTAATATCACAAAATAAAATTATTATACTAATACTACAAAATAAAACTATTATACTAATATCACAAAATAAAATTATTATACTAATATTACAAAACAAAATTATTATACTAATATTACAAAATAAAATTATTATACTAATACTACAAAATAAAATTATTATACTAATACTACGAAATAAAATTATTATACTAATATCACAAAATAAAATTATTATACTAATACTACAAAATAAAACTATTATACTAATATCACAAAATAAAATTATTATACTAATATTACAAAACAAAATTATTATACTAATATCACAAAATAAAACTATTATACTATCACAAAATAAAATTATTATACTAATACTACAAAATAAAACTATTATACTAATATCACAAAATAAAATTATTATACTAATATTACAAAACAAAATTATTATACTAATATCACAAAATAAAACTATTATACTATCACAAAATAAAATTATTATACTAATACTACAAAATAAAACTATTATACTAATATCACAAAATAAAATTATCATACTAATATTACAAAACAAAATTAATATACTAATATCACAAAATAAAATTATTATACTAATATCACAAAATAAAATTATTATACTAATACTACAAAATAAAACTATTATACTAATATCACAAAATAAAATTATCATACTAATATTACAAAACAAAATTATTATACTAATATCACAAAATAAAATTATTATACTAATACTACAAAATAAAACTATTATACTAATATCACAACAAAATATTATTATTATACTAATATCACAAAATAAAATTATTATACTAATACTACAAAATAAAACTATTATACTCGTATTTAGGGTAGCGGAACAGCATTATGGCAATGGAAAATAAGACACCTCCTTCCTTCCGCTAGTCTGTGGGAAACCCTTGGGCATGGCTGAGAACCCACTTAGCACCCTCAATCAGGGTAACATGAGGTCATGGAAAGCAGGTGACTGATGTAATATGTAAGCAAACAGAAATAATTCTGTTCATGGTTTTGTATTTGTTGTGCGGAGCAGAAAATACCTCTGGGTACAATGGTCAGGAAAATTGCACAGTATGAACACTGCTCGGACAGAAAGAAACTACAATCTCTTGTCTGAACAATTGCAAAGAAAGCTATGTCAATACATCAATCTCTTTATTCGAGAAACAACATGAATAAGGTTCTGAATCAGAACGCCTCACTCGGTAGGGATTACCATGATGGAGAGGTGGCACCTGATTGTCATCAAACTAATCTCCGACAGCGAGAAACATACAGTGACAGTCTGAACACCTGGGTAACATCAAAAATAATGAGCAACAATGAATTCATGAATGCTTCAAGGGAGAGACACGGATGGAGAGCCATAGCCGTCGATGCATGTACCAGGCAGGACACTGCTTCATGATGATTATACTCATGCTACAAAATAAGACTATTATTACAAAATAATGCAACATTAGCAAGTGATATGAGTCTTCCACTTCAGGTCCGGAGTGAAAGTTAATTCTAGAACCTTATAAATGTAGGTTAAAAGGATCACCATCCTCTTCAACTGCAAATTGGGATCCAAGCATTGGTGGTGAAAGAAATAAAAATGTTTTTTTTAAATGTTTTAAATATAACCAGACACTTCTTCCCCATTGCACAAAATAGAAGTGAGTATCAGAGAGATCTTGATCATTAATGCTTTTCAAAGTGTTGCCATAGATGGTTGTATCATTTGCATAAATTTTGACTGATGATCTTAGAATGTGATTTTGGAGATCATTGATGAATATCAGGAAGGGGCCTGGGTTCAGAATGGATCCTGAGGCATGTCAGCTTGATACAATGTGCTTCAAACTTTTGACTATAAACAATTACTTTAATAAACCTATCAGAGAGAAAGAATTTTATGGCTGGGAAAGCATTTCCAGATGCAAACTTGTGAAGCAGACCTTTGTTCTAAACCTTATCAAAGGCCTTTGATATATCGAGAACTACTTTTTAAAAAAAATATTTTTATTGCATTTTCACCCCAACCAAGGCACAGTACCACTTTGATGTAGGGAGGCATCTCGGACATAATTTGCAGGGATACTATGTAGAAAGTTGAACAGCAAGATGTCTGTTTACATTACACTTGAACTTCTGCATGTCAGTACAGTCAGGGAAACAGGACCCCGGAAGGGAATTCCAAAGTCTAGCAGTCCTGGGGAAGAAACTACTTCTCTAGAAACGAAGTCTGCCTCAACAGATTTGCTGATCCTGTGTGATATTAATTGGCATGTCAACTGTTAATCTTGTAGCAAATAATTGTTTGTTTTTTTTTTAAATTTTACTTGGTAGGTGTTGTAGGGTAAGGAAACTTGGTTGTGCAGACCAAGCTTTACTCAAATTAAACCCAAGGTACAGCCTGCAATACAAAAGAACATAACGCTCCTGAGAAATATTGTAAAGACAGTGACATATGAACAATGTACATATACAACAATAAATAGAGAGGTAAAGTAAGTAATGAAAGCGAGACACCCATATGTCTGCACCGATGCTGAGCTTGTTTCCCGCCAGTCTCCAAAACATAAACAAATATGAAAACGCTAGCGAAGTATGAAAATGTCACAGTAACAACAAAGTTAACCTACAAAACCAATATAACATTCTTCTCTCCTAGAAAGAAAATGATAGCACTGTAGGTATGCGCTGACACAGCAGACCTTAGATAATCTAGAACAGAATTAATAATATACACAAACACATGTACACATCACCCCTCCTCTCAGCCAAAGACATCTATACACCTGATTTAGTCCCAGCCATAGCGTATGGGAGGTTTTGAGATACGAGTAGATTTCCTTGTTTCACATGGAGTGTTATTTTCACAGTTCAAGTGTTGTACCTCCTCAGCAGAGTCTCCTCCTGCACTGAGGCTGTCTGATCCTCTACGTTAGGTACCACAGGTGTTAGATGAGTCTGTCCAGGTTCATTAAGGTAAGTTCCTTGAATAGTTGAGGTGTCAGGACACCGGGCTAGATCACGGACGGATACCGTAGACTCTCGCCCGTCAGAGTACCTGATGGTGGCATAGGTGGGATTGTAGTCAAGAAGTTCAACCTGATCCACAAGGGGGTCATTCTTGCTGCTTCTTACAAACCGTCGCAGCAACACAGTACCAGGTGTCATTAACCAAGAGGGCAGAGAGTTTCCATGAGTCGAACGTCGTTGAAATGTAAAGAACCTTTCATGTGGTGTGGTGTTGGTAGAGGTACATAAGAGTGATCTTGAGGAGTTCAGCACATCTGGAGGAACCAGGTCCCAGTGAATATCAGGCAAGTTACGGGACTTGCGAGCTAATTTGACAGATTTCCAAACTATGCCATTATATCGTTCCACTTGAAAGTTGCCTGTGGGGTGGTATGGGGTCGTGCGACTGGTTGCAACTCCCTTTTGCGAAAGGTAGTATTTTAGGTCCTTAGACATGAAGGAAGTCCCTTGGTCAGAATGAATGTAGTGTGGCATTCCATAAAGAGTAAAGATCTGCTCCAGACATTTTATCACTGTCGAAGTGTTCATATTAGGACAAGGGACTGCGAAGGGGAAGCGCGAATACTCATCAACCACTGTCAGCATATAAGGGTTACGTGAAGCAGTAGGTAAGGGTCTCTTGAAGTCAATGCTGAGCTGCTCCATCGGTTGTGTTGCTTTTATTAGTCTCTCTTCTGCAGGATTGTGAAACCGAGGTTTTAAGTCTGCACAGATCCTGCAGGAAGCACAAGTCCTCTTCACTTCCTCTGTGGAAAAGGGGAGATTTTTTGTTCTCACAAAATGCAGCAGTCTGGTTACCCCTGGATGACAAAGTCCATTATGAAGATCTGTGAGGGTTGATGATGTAAAAGCTGAACAACAAAATGCTCGAGTGAGAGTATCTGGCACCACATTTTCCTTCCCTGGTCGATATCTTATAGTATAACTGAAGGCTGCAAGCTCCAGTCTCCATTCTTGGATCTTGCTATTCTTGATCTTGGTACGTTTTCTACAGTCAAACATGAATGCCACAAAATGTTGATCAGTCACAAGGTTGAAGTGACGACGTGCTAAGAAGTGGCTCCCTTTCCTTACTGCTTCAATAATAGCAGTAGCCTCCTTTTCGACTATGTGGTAATGCAGCTCACTCCCTTGTAGTGTCCTGGACATAAAAGCAACAGGTCTGCTTTCCTGGTTGAGTACTGCAGAAACAGCAACATCAGATGCATCACACTCAACCTCAAAGGGCAGGTTTTCATCCACAGAGTGAAGAGTGGCCGCCTCTAGTTCACCTTTGAGCTCATTAAATGCTTGTAGTGCTTTTTCATCAAGTGGAAACTTTCTTACTTTCACCAACGGTTGTATTTTCTGCGAGAAGTTTTGAATCCATTTAGCATAGTAGGCAAACATTCCTAGTGCCCTTTTTAAAGATCCAGCATTTGATGGTGCTGGAAGCTCCTGTAAAGGACGAAGTCTCTCAGGATCTGGCCCTATGACTCCCTCCCCCACACAATACCCAAGAACATTGATGGAGTTCACAGATTTTATAGTTTTTGACTCATTAAGGGTTATGTTCCTCTGACTGACAACCTTGAAAAAGCGTTGCACATTTTGGTCGTGCTCCTCTTGCTTGTGACCAGCAATAGTAATATTATCAAGGTATGGGAAGGTATCTTGCAAGTGTTCATCCTTGATTAACTCGTCCATAGCCCGCTGAAAAATGGCTACACCATTTGTGACTCCAAACGGCACCTACAAAACTGGTATAGGCAACCATTGGCTTCAAAGGCAGTGTATTTCCTCTCGGCCTCCATTAATGGTATCTGATGGTAAGCACTTTTCAGGTTGAAAGTAGAGATTACACTGTATTTTGCCAAGTTGTTGACCATCTCATCAATTCTTGGAAGGGGGTACGCATCCAGTTCTGTGTACTGATTAATTGTCTGTGAGTAGTCAATACACATTCGTTTCTTGTGTCTGTGTGTGGGATCCTTCACCACTACAGCTTGAGCTCGCCAAGGGGACAAACTAGTCTCAATTATGTCTTCTTTAAGTAATCTGTTTACTTCTTCCCCAATAAATTCTTGCTCTTCCTTACAGAAGCGTCTTGACCTGGAAGCAATCGGCTTGCAATTAGGTGATAAATTAGGGAACAGAGAGGGCTCATCTAATGATGCTGCAGCAAGAGCACAGTATGCATTGTCTCCCTTCAGAGTCAACTCAGGCCTGGGTCCTCCATACTCAAACTTTACACTCAAATGCATCTGCTGGAAATCCTGACCAAGGATCAAGTCTGAACAAAGATCTTTCATTATTCCTAGTCGTATACCTGAATAGTATTGGTTATTAGGATTAAGTTGAAGGTCTGCTATTACAAATCCTGGAGAACTAGTTGTCAGAGATTTCTGGGCCAAAGAGATACCCCTACTGGTTTTGTGCACTTTCAACCCTAACTCCCGGGCAACCCGCTCATCAATGTAGCTGTACGTGCTGCAAGAATCCACGAGAGCACTTCACCCTCCAACCACCAATGGTTGCCGAGGCAGCAGCCTTCGAGAGACCCTGGGGAACATTAGTGGCCAAAATATGAGAGGTGGAGTCGAAAGTTGTGGCCATTAAGCCTAAGGATACCCTTGACTTGAACTCGCCCGACTTACACACCCGGGCAAAATGCCCCTTTTTGGCACATTTGTTACAAGTAGCCTCACGTGCTGGGCAGCGATTCCGTCCATGGTAAGGACCACCACAAAAGAAGCACTTTTTGGTATTACTACAGGTTGCAGCCACTGCTGATTTCTCAGATGCCAGCACTTCCTGAGCTCCACCTTCCTCAGTAGTAGTCGCCGAAGAACCTTCCGAAGTCCGTGAAGCAACTACAGCAGCAGTGTGAGCAGTCAATGGAGTATAGGCATCAGCATTACGCTGAGCCAGGTCTAGTGTGTAGGCTCTGTTGTAAGCAGCTTGCAGATCAAGAGTGTCACTTTCAAGGAGGCGTTGGCGTATCAGGGGTGAGGCAATGCCATTGATAAAAGCATCGCGAATTGATTCCTCACGGTACTTTTCCGCAACGTTTCTTCTGTGAGAAAGAGGAAGTAGGGAGGCTAAAAGGTCATCATCGCCTACTAGATTTTGAACACAGTTTTGTACTCTGTCAAGGCAGGAAAGGGTCCTCTTAGGAGCTTCCCCAGCAATATAAGACTATTTTGCTTATTTTGTGGACAAAAGTTTAGCAAGTGAATAGATTTCTAAAATACCAATGATAGTAGGTTGTTCACCTTGGTTATGAAGGTAGAACAGTTATTTACCTGCCGAACACACATCTGGGTGTAATAGTTGATTAATTAAAATTAATTATCCGCTATGCCATGGGTCCTTGTAAGATTCCCGAATTCGACCAGATACATCTGAAGAAGGGCAAAGGTTACATTGAAATGTGAAAATAACACCCAAGATGAGAAACTGTAGTTCAATGAATTCAAATCATATGAAAAAATGTGTAATTGTTTCCTGTTTACAATATTTTGCAATGTTTATTTAAAAGTTATTTTTCAATCGTTTTAAGTAGAGAACTTTGCAAACCAAGACTCCATCCTATTATATCCCCTCCCCTACTCCTCAACTATGGATTTTTCAGTCATAAGTGAAAACACCTGCTTTAATGCTTCTCCAAGACTTGATATAAGTTCATGTCTATCGTATCTGAAAATCTATGCTAGATTTATCAAGAGAGTCTAAAGCTGTCTCTCTTCGTACAGTGAATCTGCACTCTTAATATTTAAATAGCTTCTTCCTCACCTGCTATTGGACAGCGGCCCAGACAACTCCCTACTCCTGCTCAGCCTCAAACCAGTTTACCATATAGAAAGAATATAGAATAGAATATTGCAATATTGTTTGCACTTTTCCAAAACTGACATGACTTACTCGATAGAAAATGACACCGTATATAAATGATTTCCAACATTTTTTTTACCTGGTCGCACTCTATTGAGCACTTTAAATTCTCATGGCATCCTATCACAAAAAAAAAAAATGTCAATATTTTCTACATTTTGAAAATCCTTTTTTGCACAAAAACAATAAAGTTTAATTTGAAATTTAAGTTAACAGTAAGGTTTCTTTTCATCTAACTTAAAACCATTCATCAGACAACGTTTGACTGCACACAACATGAATTGGAGAAGTCAGATTCAAAATATCTAATAGTTTAGTCAAACGATTTACACGTTTTATTTCCTCTTTATATTTAACATCAACATCACATAATGTGTTTTTAATTATAAAACAAATTTTGCTTACAACAATATGAAAACATATTTCACCAATAACAATGTGTAACTTCCACCGATAACCTCTTCGTGGCACGCTGCAGTTTATTTTCTATTTGGAGCAAGTTCAACAAAATACAATTGAATAAGGTTGATGATGTAATCATCCGAAATATTGTGCGAATCACACTGGAGATGAGAACATTAGTCCAAATGATACAACTAGTACAATCATCATCTCAAAAAGTCAGAAGCAGCATTTTCTGTGCTGTGTCATTCTTTTGTTTGAAATAAAATTTTCTTCATTCTTAAATTGTAAATAATATTGTGTTTTAGTTTTCTATTCTTAAGCTTGAAATAACATTTTTATCACTAACGTGTAAATTGAACAAAATTATCATTAAAATGTATTTTATTACTCAACACAATGGCAGCAAATAGTCTAATTTTTTTAAAACTATAATTTTTGTCTGTTTGTCATGCTTAAGTTTAAAAATAATGTTTTCTTTAGTATGTGGATTAATTGGACTAATGTTCTCATTATGAGTATTATTTTCACAACGTTTCGGCCGATGTAACCTTCAACCTTCTTTAGATGTATCTTGTTGAACTTGGAAATCTGTATGGAATTTCAAACGGAACAGAGGTTACATTGGCCGAAACGTTGTGAGAAAGAAAAAAAAGATGAGAACAATAGTTTTAGTATATCCAATTAATCCATCCTCATCTCCAAAATTCAAAAGCAAGTCACATTTTAGTTTGAAATTACATTTTCTTTTGTATTTTATGCTTAAGTTTGATATATTACACTAAATTGTAAATAGAATTTCTTTGGTATGCCACACTTAAGTTGGAAAAAGCATTTTCATCACTAAAAATATAAATTGAATGAAATTGAACGTTAAAATCTATTTTATTATTCTTTTACTTTGCAAGAAATAGTCTAAAACAATTCATTTTTTTTTCTTAAACTTTCTTTGCAATCATGTTCTTCCTTTCTTTTGATTGGTTAACGTGTTTATTTTCTTTTTCACTTTTGTCCTATTTTATTTATTTATTTATTTTACTTGTTGATTTCAATTGAGTGTGTCTCCAATTGTCATCCAGGGCGACTCTGTGTGTGTATGTGTGTGTATATATACATATGTGTGGGTGTGTATGACATGTACACCGCTTACTATGAGGTATCGCAAAGAAGTGGTTTTAATTGCCTCGTGTGTGTGTGTTCATTACTCATCATGTTGTGTACCTGTTGGCTTTGTTGTTTGCGATCAGAGCTCAAGTCCACTCGTTCTTAGCAGCACGATGAAAACAATTTCTTTCGGACGGTCTCGTACCGCTTCCACAGGAACAACAACAACAACAACAACAACAACACTGATGTATAATCATTTCTTTCCAACAGTTCTTCCCCCGGTTTTGGTTCCTCGACACCAGCCCAATGAGATTCCGTCAAGGGAGAACTTCCCACCATTAAATGACTATGCAACTACAGTACCTAACACGGATTTCCCTGCAGGAGTTGATGAAAATACTTTCAATATACCAGGTAAGTAGAAAAAGAAAAAAAAAATTCATTCTTTCTCTTCTCTCTTTTGTTCGTGTGTACTCTGATGGATGGGTAATATCCTAGAAATCTTTTATTTCCGAAACCAGCAGTATTGATGGCTAATCAGCTATAATTGTATGATATAAGTATGAAATATGTTTTTATTAATGTTATTGAACATTCTGTATTTATTTCTCCATACATAATAATATATATATTTATTGTATAATACATACGTATATATTTATTATATAATCCATACATATAATATATATATTTATTATATAATCCATACATATAATGTATATTCATTATATAATGTTTACATATATATTTATTATATAATCCATACATGTAATATATTTATTATATAATCTACATATAATGTATATATTTATTAGATAATCCATACATATAATGTATCTAAAAACTCAAGTAAATAAACTTATCACAGCAAATAATATTCTAACAGATAACCTAAAACTTCCCCTAATAATTAGTGACTATAAACCCGAGTACTTATATGGCAAAACCCATAAACCCGATTTCCCGTTTTGTCGCATAATCTCACAGTATATAATTTAACTAAAAAAAATCAATGAACTCATCACACCATATTTACCTTGCCGATACAGCGTAAAATCTACAAAAGAACTCATGCAGATTATCCAAGCCACTAAAATCAACAATAAAATCACTTCCTCCACTTAAAATAAATTCAACAATCTTAAAGAAATTATTAATAATGTGCACAATTAAGGTTCCATTCTATAATAATCTGGGGAAATATATACACATATATGGCATAGCTATGGGTTTCATATTAGGACCAACATTTAGCAACTTATACATGGCCAATCTAGAAAACAAACAAAATATTTAATTCAATAAAAAAACCTTCCATTTACGTTTGGTATGTTGATGATATTTTAATTCTTGCTGATAGCATGAAAGAGATGGAAGATTTAAAAGGCACATTTCAAAATAATTCAGTCCTTAACTTTACCTATGAACTAAATGCTGATAACAAAATCTCGTTTTTGAACGTTCTTATTGATTCCAGAAGCGATGAATTCATCACCTCCGTTTTTAAAAAACCTACATCCGTCAATTCCTGCATTTTAAATTACAAAAGTGAATGTTCATTTCATTACAAAATCGCTGTAATAAAAAAAATCTCATACATCGCGCGAAAGGGATTTCTTCAAACAAAAAAGTATTCTTAAGCGAACTAAAACATATCAAACATGTCCTAAACAATAATCCTAACTGAAACTCTTTCATAGATAAACAAATAAAACTATTAACAACTTGAATTAAGCTTCTAATATTCAACAAGAAAATAATCCTCAACCTATTTACATATTTTACCGCAACCAGTTTGATAAGAACTCTAAAACTGATGAAAGCATTCTAAAAAATATAATCCACAGATACTTATCTCCCAACGATGACAAAAAACAAATCAAGTTCATTATCTAAAAACTACAGACAACTAACCCCGTAATCAAAAACAACATTTTGCAGACAAATAACTTGCTAGAAAAAAACAATGTAGTTTACCAATTTAATTGCTCATTAGGAGAATGTATCTCTAATACTGCTAACTACATAGGCTATACTACAAACAAACTCCAGACTAACTCTCCACCTCTCCAATTCCTGTTCAATATCGCAACACTCAAAAAAACATGGCTGCCATCATTCCAAATTTCGAAGAATCATGGTTGAAAGTACTAAAGTCTTACAAAGCGATAATAATATAAATAGATTGAAAATACTGGAAGCTTTGTATATAAAAACAAAGAAGCCTCAGATAAATAATGTAAATTACAAATGTAGTCGAAATATTTTAAAATACTTCGGGTCATAAATTTTATGTATATAAAATAAAATGATTAGGAAGAAAAAAAAAGAAAGTAATTCGACTTTATGTAAATATCAATGTGAAACTCCTCCCTCTGTTAAAAATTGTCCGGGCTACCTAATTCTTAATTGGCCGCCATGTGACCATGACAAAATATATATATATATAAAATACCAAACGTAATTTTTATAACACAATTTTAAGAAATAATATGCCTGAGGATGATGGAAGTGTCCCAATCGAAAGCGCTCACTAAACAAACGTACAGATCCGACCTAAATAATTTTGAAAAAACACAAAAGGAATTATTCGGAGATTGGAGAAAGTCAAAAAGAAGATAGTGAAACAAAAGAATTCTGTAATTTTCAATGATATTTGTCGCAATGAAAATATGCTGCCTAAATATATACCCCCCCCCACACACAGGGTGCCCCTCAAAAACGGGCCCAACTCTAATTAGGCCCTGTTTCTTAGTGTTTTGTCCGAATTAAATGAAACTTTGGTCATAACTAGGTTATTATATTCAAAACATCACATCAAAACACTAGGGTCTCTGCCCTTTTTTTTCTCCATTCTACAGCATATGTTCTAGATGGCCTCCATTTAGCTTTTGTTTTTTTTTGGATCACCCTGTATATATATATATATATATATATATATATATATATATATATATATATATATATATATGCTTAAATATATTTTATTTCATGCAGATTTCATACAGAGCTAATACTCTATTATTGATTGTATTGTATCTAATATATCGCAATGATTTCATAAGTTTGAAAAAAAATTGACTTGGGTGCCATCAGCTAAAATTGAAACAAAAACATTTAGCTGTACAGCCTCATTCATTACCATCTGACCTAAATCCATATGCATACAAAGACTTCAAAAAATAACATCCTTAAAGATATAAATAAAAATAATGGAAAGATTTAAAATGAAAATATCAAATAATAAACAAAGTATATAAAAAATAATATATATATATATATATATACATATATATATATATATATATATATATATATATATATATATATATATATATATATATATATATATATATATATTTGTTTTAAACAGGATAGCTGGAGTCATGTCGAGTTGGAGACACAATCACATAAAAAATTGGGGGGGGGAGTGAAGAAGACATTATTAAAAACGTTTTAAGAATAAATTGACAAGAAGAAAAAAAATATATTAAAGCGTACATATGAAAATTTCGCCTGGAGAAACAAGTGAAGCAAACGTTAATAAAATAAATTGATGAGTAAAAAATGAAAAACTATTAAAATGTAAACTTTAGGAGCCTTTCGACCGATACATTTTCAAGAGGGAAAAACATTGGTGAATATGATTAAAAAAAAACAACGAAATATTAATGACCATCGTTTAAAATTGAGGAGAGAAAAAAATTTGCAACATGGAGTGGGGAAATGGAGAAATAAAGAAATGTTACCTATATATATATATGTATATATATATGTATATATATATATATTATGTACAGAAAGTTGCTAGATTAGACAAGTCATTGGTACCGTCGGTTTCAAGCCCGATAATTAAGACCGTTTAAGATATCCTTATCAAGCTCTCTTCAGCCAATATTCATCTTTTCCTTTTAATTGAGCACTCTGCTGGATTTCTTTTTCCAAAAAAAAACTAATCATATATATATATATATATATATATATATATATATATATATATATATATATATATATATATATATACAGATACGCAATTTATATAAGTAAGTATATAAAATATGCACAGTAGAACCCTGGATATGGTATTAAAAATTCACTTTTCCCTTGATTTTTTATGTAATCGTGTCCCCAACTCAACATGACTCCAGCTATCCTGTTTAAAATTATTATAAAGTTTTGTACCAACAAAAATTCTTTTAAATATATATTGTAATATATAAGGTGCAAACCATTTATAATATTTGCTAATATTTTTCCTCTGAGGAGATGAATTAACATCGAAAACTCATGGGTTAAGGAAACTTATTAAACTGTATTCTTTGTTTTGCATATAATAAAAATTCTATATTTGAAATTTAACTTTTTCAAATCATAACATTTAAATTCCTAAATTATGATATATTTTAATATATATATATATATATATATATATATATATATATATATATTGAATATTATTGTTTTTTACTATAATGATTAAATACCTACAGGCACTAGTGTTTCAACTTTCGGGAATCTTCAGTACAGATTCGAACCCGGCAACATGAGCCATCTCTGACTCAATTAGCAAAGACCGTATCCAATCGGCTACCATTAACAGCGAGAAATAACATTGAATTTAAACCTTTTATTTAAAAATTTTTTTAACGTCAGTCACAGTGATCTAATCGTTATACGATGGTCTATGCATAAAAGCTAAATTGACCAACTTTAATTCAACTGAAAGGGCTCAACGATAAGAAATGAGTTTCTTAAAGGCGCTGACATAATTAATTTTTACTATAATAATTAAATACCTACAGACACTAGTGTTTCATCCTTTTGGGAATCTTCAGATTCGAACTCGGCAACACGAGTCATCTCTGGCTTGATTAGCAAAGACCGTATGCAATCGGCTACCATTAACCACGAGAAAGAACATTGTATTTAAATATTTTATTTTTAAATGTTTTTAACGTCAGTCACAGTGATCTAATCGTTATACGATGATTTATGCATAAATGGGACAAAAATGGTTGGTCACATTCAATGCTGCTAAGACTAAGCTTGTTTCCTTCAATAACTACAAGAAACCTTCTCTACCACCAATAGCAATGGCCAAGAACACATTGCCTGGAAGTACTTCTTTTAAACTCCTCGGCCTAACGTTTACAGGGAATATGAACTGGAATAGATATATTGAGAGCATTGCCAAGGCTGCTGCAAGGAAGGTTGGCTCCCTCTACCGTGCTAGAAAACTACTTACGTCTGACAGTATCCTATACCTCTATAAGGCCACCATTTGCCCATGTATGGAGTACTGTTGTCACATCTGGGCTGGTGCATCTGCTGCTTGTCTCTCGCTCCTGGACAGGGTTCAAAAGAGAGTCGCCAACCTGATAAGTCCTGAACTGTCATCTAGGCTTCAGCCTCTGTCCCATCGACGAGATGTTGCATCCCTCTGCCTGTTCTACAAATACTTTAATGGTGAATGCTCTGACGAACTGCAAACACTTGTACCTCCTCGACGTAACTACCCCCGACAAACCCGACAAGCTACTAAGTCTCATCCCTTTACAGTAGAGATCCCTAGGTGCAAGAAAGCCTTTTACTCCAATAGTTTCTTCCCCAGAACTGCGGGTCTTTGGAACTCCCTTCCAGGATTCTGCTTTCCGAACTGCACTGATATGCAGAAATTCAAGTGTAATGTTAACAAACATCTTTCTACTCATCTCCTTTCATAATGACCCCGCTAATTAAGTTCCTAATAGTAGCCCCCTGCTTCAAAGTGGCACTGTGCCTTGTTTGGGGTGAAAATTGAATTAAAAAAAAAAAAAAAAAGAAAAAAAAAAAATTGACTATATGTATATATTTGTATATATTTGTTTTATATACACACATAATGAGTGCAACAAATCTTTTTCTGTGAAATAGATACTATTTAATTTATCTGTCACGGTGCAATGCATACCTTCAGATATATAAAAAAAACGAAATGGTATTTTACTGACATGTCACATAGATTCAATATGAAATAAAAATTTTTTTACAGTTTTATTTTTTAGAGACTAAAAATCTTAATCGTTTTTTTTTGTAAAGAATGTTTTTTTTTGGTGGAGTGAAAAAACGTTTTTGTCTCCATCAAAAAAAAAATTACAACTTTATTTCTGTTTATTTATATAAATAAATCCGTATGTCTGTCTGTAAATATTTAACCAATAAACTCTTAAACTAATGGTCACATAAGACTGAAATTAACAGGAAATAGTCCTCATACAGCAAGGATAGTTTATAACGAGTAAAATCTTTGTTTGGATGGATGAATACCATGTACAGACATATATTGGTAAGTTGAAATGCAAACTGTTCTTTTCAACTTGCCGACATTGTTTTACTTCTTTCTGGGCATGCTTAAATTCTGTTCATTTTGATAGGTACATCGATAAAAGACGTAGGTGGAGCACTAAATCTTTTGGTTTTGATTCTAGCTGATGGCACCCAAGTCAAATTTTTAAAAAACTTTTAAAATCAGTACAATGTATTAGGTACAATATAATAACCAATAGACATAAAATCTGCATGAATTAAAATATATTTAAGCGTATTTTACGAACCGTTTATAAATTTCTAAGCAAACTACCTTTCTCTATTATATTTAATTCAATCAAAATGTTTGAAAGTTTATCATAGTGATTTCTGTTCATAATTTATTTAACACATTTTTATTTGAATGTGAATTAAAATAATTCTACACTTGAATGTTGGGAGAGAGTTGGTAGCTTTTGAATTCAAAATTTAAGGCCCCCCCCCTTTTTAACTAATGAGCTACCATTTATCAAGGTAAAAGCTACTTAAGGATAAGTGTTAATAAATTCTCAGTTGAATTATTATATCTATCATTTTTCTTTTCATTTTTCATCTTTGTGTCACAAGCTTGAGATTTAGTTTTTTTTAATGATTTTTAATTTTTCCCATCTATTGCCATTCCGCTGATCCTCTCTAAGTCTTTTGCAGCCTCTTGGCTATGTGGTAGGCTGCTCATATTGAATGATGATAAATATTCTAAGAGGATTGAAAATGATGACTTCAATGAACATTTGATGATTTATGACAAGTTGTTGTTGACATTGGATTTAAAGATATTTATGTGTTTCTCGGATGAGAAGTCCTTTGGAAAAAAATCTATTCTAGAAAAACTAGTTAACAAAATTTGATTGTTATCTTTTGTTTTGTTTGTTAAAACATTTTTCTTAATTGCTTTTTTATTCGTGTTTTGAAAATAAAATAATGACAAATAAAGGGTGCCCCCCATCCTCTTTCAATAAATAAATAAGTGCTACCCATGTTTGTAAGAAGTTTTTGGTAGACTAAGATGATGAATAGTGTTTTCACTTGTTGGAATAGTTGTGAGGACACGTTAGTGATAAAGAAGCGTGATCCTGAATGAATTTCATACCTACCGGACGATAACTCCCCTCAAAACAAAGGTTGTTCAACATTTGAGACTGAAGTTTACTTGTATCGAATATGGTTTGATTGAAAAACAGATTGTGGATTTTATTTTATGATACTATGGATAGTATTTTTTAATTTTATTTTATGATACTATGGATAGTATTTTTTAATTTTATTTTATGATACTATGGATAGTATTTTTTAATTTTTTTAAAATGATTTCTTCTGAAAATTTCATAACAAAATAAAAAAATGTGCTGCAAGATTAAATTCACTGAAATTTATTGAAATTCATCCCATTTTACTTATATAACTTCCCACCTGAGTATATCCTTGCTCATTCTAAAAATTGAAGAGGATAAAAATGATTAAGAGTAGCAGAAACTCACCTTGAAGCAAGCGAACAACAGATATTGTGTTTTGAAAGACTTGTATATAATAATGTTTTTCAGCTGTTTTCACTTATTGAAGTAATTCATTTCAGCTTCCAATTAACGTTGGTTATCAGAAGAGAAAACGGGCCATTGCAGGGCCTTCCTCTTAGTTTTTTTTTTCTTATAGACTTGTATAAAATGGTGTTTATCATTGTTTTTTCTTGGGATATTTCATTTCATTTCTTAGTTTATTCATTCGTAGACTTGTATATAATCATATTTTTTTGGGGTGGGGGATATGTACTGTTTTAGGACTTCCCCTCTACGGGTTGTTCGCGTATCAGCCCCCCCCCCCCACACGTACACTGATGCGAGGCCTGATTATCTGAATTGCATTTGAATGAGCTGTTCAATACAATAAAAATGGCATCTGATAATTAAGCGGTTCCTGTTACGAGCAACGACTTTGCGTGTGTCGTTCAAATGTCCAAAGACTATCTAACATATTTGTTAAGACGTGCTCGTATCGTAAAAAAGAAATAATAATAATAATAATAATAATAAAATTTAAAAATATATATATAAATAAAATAAAACAAAAAATATATATAAATTTAAAAATGTAATAAAAATGCATAAATAAATTAATAAAATCATTAAATAAATGAATAAATAAATCTACTCACAGAGATAACTGCACTGTAGACACTTGCAACCATATTCCTTTTTGGCCAGTGCCACATTGCACATTGTTCAGTTATCTCTATGAGGTGTTTACTGGCTGCGACTCTTGTTCAGTCTTTAATTCCAAGCTGACTTAAAAGTTGATATAGGAAGCCTGCAAAGGAACCTCATATTCCAATCTCAACAGCTCGAAGGATTGTAACGTAACCTCCAAGGTTCAGCTCTCTTTTTAGATCTTTATATTTCTCTATCTTGTATTGATGTTGTTTTTCTACCTGGCGCTCATAAGTACTATCAATTCAATTAAGATGAGTCTTTTCCTTGGTCTTAACAAGAGAACAATATCTTACCGTTACCTGTTTTCTCTTATAATTTTTGAGTAATTACTTTGTCGGCCATGGAGATTTGCGGCGACTATCGAACCATCATTGATTCCAAGAATAGTTTGGCTATGTACTAGTAATGGGCCAGTTATAGGTTTTAATCCGATCCACATTTTTCCTCCCACAGAAAAAAACTTGTGGCGTATGTTAGTTGCTTCGGGCTTCATGTGGTTATTTATTGAATATAATAAAACTAACCGGTAGATCCATGGATTAATTACAGAAAGGATTGTGAATTTGTGAAAGTTGTGTTTGAAGGCTATATCAATGCGGTTAGTAGGAAACACCATGGACAAAAAAGAATAATGACAATATTAGAAGAAATTTTCAATTGTTTTCAATTATATTGCATTTATTTACCAACATTATGTGTCATACACGATGGTAGGTGTTGATGTCCCTAATTTTTGAGAGTAGCTTCTCTTCTTCATTTTTTTTTGTGCATGACACTATGGACATCATGTTGCTTGCAACTTTATGTGACTTTTTCTCTGTTCTTGTATGTGAAAAACTTTCTGAGAATTTCTTTTATGAGTAAAATAACTAAAATTATGATTTTAAAAAGTTTTGAATGATTTACTGAAAGCAAAAGTTTTTTTATTTTTATATTTGTCTTACAAATGCTGACAGCTTAAATATCTGGCCTAGATTTTTATTGCAACAGCTGTAGCAGCATTTTAAATTTTCATATCATGTTTAATATTATTGTTTCTGGTGTCACAGTGAAGATAAACAATCCATATGTAAAGCTATAATCCCTCTGTATTTGATCACGAATACTTCTGACATTTTATGAGATAGACCCCTCTCTCCTCCTAAACATACATGAAGGGCGTTTTTTTCTTTTAGAAGTCAAACTTTAAATGAAAATAAATCACAGAAAAATATTTTTATTATACAAATATAATTTATTCCACGGATTAATATTTGGCATTTATATTTTAAATATCATTTGGGGCATATGGCCCCTACGGTTGTGCGTATATGGCATAATCTAGAGGTCCAATTTTCAAAACGCTATGTATTAAAATTGGACTCTATTTCAACAATAGTGTTAAATGTTGTCTTCCAAGTGATCTATTGTGATCATTGAACTTTACTTATCCCCAAAGAAAATAATCTAATGGGGTTAAATCGTATGAACACGGTGGCCAGTTGACAAGCAATTTTGTGAAATAATTCGTCATCAAATGTTTCTCTCTGTAAATTTGTATCTATATGTGGCGTGTGGCGTGTGGCTCTGTTCTGCTGAAACCACATGGTGAATTGCCAAACAAAGCTGAACTAAAAATAACTGTAAAAAAAAAAAATGAGTTGTAAATTTCAAGTTTACCACATCTAAAAACAAAACAAAAAACACATCCTACATATTCTGAAGCTACATCACTCAGAAATACTTGGTTGGATAAGTATATTTCCTTTGGATTAAAGGGGACACAATAGCATTGTGTGGTCTGCATTCATGGCAGACAATTTTATTGTATTTATTTATTTATAATTTGAAAATAGAAATTGACCCACATAATTATATATATATATATATATATATATATATATATATATATATTCTGCAGAGTATTTGTATAAAATTATATTTTATTTTGATCAAAGAAGGAATACTAATATTGTTTACGCTGGATATGTTTTTGTTTTATGTTGTGAAAAATAGATTAATTAAAAAAAATAAGAATAAAAATGATAGTGTCATTTTGGATTGTTATCTATGTACCATGGATCTACTTTGCTATGTGATCTACATCTTGTGAATCTACTTTCTTATATAATCTATATTTTATAATCTCGCATTGTAGTCAATGATATCCCAAAACCTCTGACCTTGATGGAGGGGAGACTAAAACTTGTTTCTATGGTTTCAGATGATGTGAAATAACAGCAAGGGGAGACTTGATTCCAAATATTTCTCATATGTTAGATCTCCCCTCTTTGGTTTTTATACATAAAGTAAAGGAGAGGTGTGGTTGGAGATTACGCAACCCTTACCACACAATTACACGCGCTGCTGCCGCTACAGACTGAACAGAGGCATCGATAATGGGATTAAATTTATTGAAATTTATTTAAGCCACCATTACATTCTTGGGCCCCATTTAAAAATAAAATGGATGTTATGAAACTAGCAGGGTTACTCAAGGTCCTAAATTCTGTAGATAAAAAAAAATTTGAAAATTTGAACAGTCTGTTTGATATTTAAAATTTAAAGATAAAAAAAAAAAAATTTGAAAATTTGAACAATCTGTTTGATATTTAAAATTTAAAGATTAAAAAAAAAAAAATTGAAAATTTGAACAATCTGCTTGATATGGAAAATTTAAAGATCAAAAAAGAAAAAAATTGAAAATTTGAACAATCTGTTTGATATTTAAAATTTAAAGATCAAAAAAAGAAAAAATTGAAAATTTGAACAGTCTGTTTGATATTTAAAATTTAAAGATAAAAAAAAAAAAATTTGAAAATTTGAACAATCTGTTTGATATGGAAAATTTAAAGATCAAAAAAGAAAAAAATTGAAAATTTGAACAATCTACTTGATATGGAAAATTTAAAGATCAAAAAAAGAAAAAAATTGAAAATTTGAACAGTCTGTTTGATATTTAAAATTTAAAGATAAAAAAAAAAAAATTTGAAAATTTGAACAATCTGTTTGATATTTAAAATTTAAAGATTAAAAAAAAAAAATTGAAAATTTGAACAATCTGCTTGATATGGAAAATTTAAAGATCAAAAAAGAAAAAAATTGAAAATTTGAACAATCTGTTTGATATTTAAAATTTAAAGATCAAAAAAAGAAAAAATTTGAAAATTTGAACAATCTACTTGATATGGAAATTTTAAAGATAAAAAAAAATTTGAAAATTTGAACAATCTACTTGATATGGAAATTTTAAAGATAAAAAAAAATTTGAAAATTTGAACAATCTACTTGATATTGAAATTTTAAAGATAAAAGAAAATTTGAAAATTTGAACAGTCTACTTGATATTGAAATTTTAAAGATCAAAAAAAATTTGAAAATTTGAACAATCTACTTGATATTTAAATTTTAAAGATCAAAAAAAAAATTTGAAAATTTGAACAATCTACTTGATATTGAAATTTTAAAGATCATTTTTGGACAAAAACAAAATAAAAATGAGGTTTGAACTGACGATTTGTCTCTAACTACAGTGATCTAACCATTTTTTTTTCTTTACATGGAAATCGCTACTTATCAAGACTCGAAGGTTATTCGATGATAAGGGTTAGTAAGTATTGGGAAGTTGGTGAGACAACACCGTAATGGTTGGAAGTGGTAGGTATTTGGTAGAATTTGACTTAAGAGGACGACTCAACAAAAACTTGTTTACATTGGACTTGAAAACGACTATAGAGATAGAAAGTTGATAGTGGTTGTAGCTAAATAAGTGTTTGTTGTGAATGTCTTGTGTTCAGTTGAGCATTTGTTGTTCAGTTGAGCATTTGTTTGTTCAGTGGAGCATTTGTTTGTTCAGTGGAGCATTTGCTATGAACATAATAATAATAATAGATTGGCTTGAAATGAGGAGAAAAGGACATTTGGTTTTTATTGTTGAGCATCATTCATTCATTTCATATGAATCAGGTGATTATTGTTGGCATTCGTTCCTCTTATATCTTTCTAGTTAGAATTATTTCTAGAAAAACATCAGGTACATATAGGAGGAATTATGTGAAGGCTGCCAACATTCCTAAGTCAAATTGTTTCTGTGGAACGAACTGGATTTGAACTTGGCACATTCAAGTTGTCAGACTGTGCCGTTAACCACTTAGGCACTGTCACCTCCTTAGGACAGTGTTGAATTTTGTTGTTAATTTGTTTATGAAAATGAACATTTCCCATAGTGTATGTGTGTGTGTGTGTGCGATGTCTTATATACACCCTGTATGCTATTTTTCTTAATTTAGACTTACTACGTAATTCTCTTGACAAAACAATAGGTAGAATTCTCTTTTTAAGAAAAACAAACGAAATCCATTCTGTTTCAAAAAACTAAAATTGTCTTCCATAATGTGTGTGGCTGTATGTGTAGGGGGGGGGGTGCGTGCTGTCCTGTCCTGTCCTGTTCTGAATAATTAACAGTATACAAATTTGTCATTTTTACCAAAAAGTGTTTTTCTTATTTTATTGTGTCGCAAAGCAATTTTTATTGCGCTTAGTTTAGTCCATTTTGCATATTGAGCTAAATGGAAATGGCCTCACGCATACACACACGCACACATACATACACACTTCATCTAATTTCTGACTGCCAAGTTAATTTCACTCAATGTTTTGTTTTCAATTGATTGAAATATTAAATAAAAACCAAACTTTAATGAGCTAGCTAGTGGCATTCATCCTAGACGAATTAAACCAGCTTCCTCTGAAGGAAGAAGTGTCATGGGAATAATAAATAAACAGGTGATCTCTAGACACATGTATATTCTGATCAGGGCAGATGTAGTGTTAGTTTTTTTCCAGTTCTTGCAAGGAGTCAAGATTCTCCTATCTCTTCCCAAATGGTCTCCCATCTGGTACTAGTACAGGCTCAAGGTTGCTTAACTTTGGTATTCTAATGAGAACGGGTGTGTCAGCATGATTATAGTGTATATATACTATTTGGTTTGTATATATACCATGTATATATGCTCTTTGATTCGTGTACATACCATGTCTATACACTCTTTGATTTGGGAGTAGTAGTAGGAGGATATCTGCAATGAGACGTATATTCTCATATTTTGTCTTTTGGTTTCATTTCATCAAAGGGAAGATCAAAGCTCTAGATGGAACAACACTGAGGAACGTCACTGAGTTTACGTAGCTGGAGAGTAACATAGGTTCCATGGAGAGAGATATCAAAATTCGCATCTCAAAAGCATGGACTGCTTTGGATAAACTATGGTCAGTATGGGCTTCAAAGCTAACTGACAAACTGAAAAGACAGTATTGCAGAGCAATGGTGAAGTCAGTCCTTGTTTATGGTGCTATAACCTGGACACTTATCAAAAGATTGGAAAGAAAGCTAGACGGCATGTACTCCCGTATACTACGAACAGTGTTAAATATATCTTGGCAAGATCATCTCACGAAGCAGCAACTTTATGTCAACCTACCTGCCATATCTACTACCATCAGGGAGCGATGTTTATGATTTGCTAGTCACTGCCAGAGGAGCAACCAGACCTGATGAGAAGTGTATTGCCGTGAACTCCACAGCATAGGTACACAAGCATAGGATGACGTAGATCCACATTCATCCAGCAAATTGCACATGACACCAATTGTCATCCTGAAGATCTGAGGCAGCTGATGTAAGACAGGGAAATCTGGAGAGAGAAGATCACATTGGTCTGGGCAAGGAGCCGGACCTGACATATATATAGTTTCATTGAATGGGAAACATAAATGTTTATTAGATGTATCCAAGCACATCTGTCTATCAGCTGACTGCTAAAGTTTTAACGTTTAGAAAAACCTTAAAAGGACATATCTTAGGTGAAACAAGAAAGCTACTATGTCACTTAAAATAATTTAGGCAACTGTAATGGGATTTAATTGATGAAGCATTACAAAAAAATGACATAGCACTCGCCACAGCTGTCACAGGCAATGAACCCTAACAGGCGATCTGTCTTGTATACTCTCATATTTTCTTTTCTCCCTGTCAAACAAGTTAATTTTTTTTAGATTTCTTAAACTCCTTCATCTGAAGGTTTTCACTTTTGTTTCATTTTACTTCCAAGTTTTCAGAAATCAAGGATCTCCTTTCTTTTGGCTAATACTTGATCTCTATACGAGATCCATAAATATTCAAAAACTCCATTAAAGTTCTCCTTTCCATCTGAAACAATGAGTTTGTAAAGAAGTTGAGAACATAATTTTTCTATCTCCAATTGATCATTTAAATGTTCTTATGGTCTTTTGGTCTTACTGAATTCTAGGACGAGAATTAATCTAGTCTGGTTGAGTATCCAGCTTCGTGCTGATACTTCAAGTAACATCACTTGGAGAAGGTGCACCGTTCCTTGTATAAGCTAGTGTGAGTTAGCTATACCAAGGTGATTTTGTTTGGGCTGCAAATATGATGGGATTTTAAATATTTAGTCAAGGTTTACTTCTAGGGAAAATTATCCTCATGCCAGGTTGTTCTGACAAACCCTTGTACAGAGAGATCTTAGTCATTTAAGGAGAGTGTCTAGTAGGCACTCAAGTTCTCTCCATTAAGCATTCAAGTTCTCTCTAGTAGGCTTTCAAGTTCTCTCCAGTAGGCTTTCAAGTTCTCTCTAGTAGGCTTTCAAGTTCTCTCTAGTAGGCTTTCAAGTTCTCTCCAGTAGGCTTTCAAGTTCTCTCTAGTAGGCTTTCAAGTTCTCTATAGTAGGCTTTCAAGTTCTCTCCAGTAGGCTTTCAAGTTCTCTCCAGTAGGCTTTCAAGTTCTCTCTAGTAGGCTTTCAAGTTCTCTCCAGTAGGCTTTCAAGTTCTCTCAAGTAGGCTTTCAAGTTCTCTCTAGTAGGCTTTCAAGTTCTTTCTAGTAGGCTTTCAAGTTCTTTCTAGTAGGCTTTCAAGTTCTCTCTAGTAGGCTTTCAAGTTCTGTTTCATAAATAAATTTGCGTATGTCTATGCAAATTTCACCTTGTTCAGTTGCTTTGGTTAAATCTCAGATTGCTAACAACAAGTTTGGGTCATAATTGCAATCATACTTTAGTAGGAAATATTAGCAAATGACGCAAGTGAAACAAAAAATGGATTTATTTTTGTTACCAATAGAGTGAATCATCGTCACCTTCTCCGACTGCCAGACTCTAACTCCAGTTCAACACTTCTATTACACTGAGAATATCTGTTCGTTAGTATAATAGATTTATCACACAAAATATTGTTTGTGAGTTGACATGTAACTTAAATTTTAATTTTAAATAACTTCAAGATTACTATGTGGTATTCAACCAGAAAGCAGGCCAATAGAACAGTGTTCCATAGACGGGCAGTTCTGGAAAGAAGTTTTGTTTATGGAATCTCCGTATGCAATCGTCGAGCCCAACTGTGTTTCAGTGTTCTTCTCTTTAATCTTCTCTTCTTCGAGTTCAGTCATCATCTTTCACGTCCGCAACTGTCAAGGAGGCACACACGGGTTCACATGTATAAAAAATAAAACAACTCAAAATATAAACTGAAGAGAAACAAAAAACGTAAACACATTCCGTACATTTCGGTTGCATTCTGGATGCATGTGTGACACCATCGCTTGAAACAACCCTCTAAGCGCTAATGTCCTCATCTGCGTCTTTTGTTGAGGCTGTGTTTATCAGTTGACGTCAGCTCATCCTGCTCTACTCCAAGCCAAAACCTGAGCTCACTGTCTCAAACTGCAGACTGTCCTCAACTGTTGCAAGTTCAAGACTGTCCGTATACTGTCCCTAACTGCCGTAAACTGTTGCAAAATTTGCTGCCACTCCTAAAACTGTCCGTAACACTAAATATATCGCTTCATTGTCTGATCTTTTATCCAAGTTATTGCCACACTTTGATTAACAATACTATTTCAGTTTTCTTTTGTGTGCTTTAGTGAATAACTTCCTTTCTATTGTTTTTCCCACCACCACTTCTTATCCCTTCTGCTGATAAACTTATTTTGTCTATTTTTGTTATACTTTTTCCTCTCTTTTTTTTAATAACACTTAGAGGGAGGGCCATCAACAGTATCATGTCATACTAATTGTTACATGTGTCTTGCAAATTTTTTTCTCAGACAAGTAGACCGTTATCTTTTATTTATAAACAAATGAGTTGTTGAATGTTGTTGGCATTCCCTGTCGTCTCTGGTCCTCTATGTTTTATTTATTTATTTTTTTTTTTTATTACATTTTCACTCCAAACAAGGCGCATCGTCACTTTGGTGTAGGGGGCTACTATCAGGGCAGCAACTACTGGGGCACTATGTTGGGATTTGAGCAGCAAGATGTCGGTTCACGTTGCACTTGAACTTCTGCATGTCAGTACAGTTAGGGAAGCAGGAACCTGGAATAGAATTCCAGAGTCTAGCGGTTCTGGGGAAGAAACTACTGGAGTAGAAAGATCTTTTACATCTAGGGATCTCTACTGTGTGGGGGTGGGATTTAGCTGCCTGTCGGGTTTGTCGAGGGTGTCTACGTCGTGGGGGCACAAGTGTCTGCAGTTCGTCAGAGCATTCACCATTAAAATACTTGTAGAACAGGCAGAGGGATGCAACGTTTCGTCAATGGGACAGAAGCTGAAAGTTAGATGCCAGTTCAGGGCCTATCAGATTTACGACTCTTTTTTGAACCTTGTCTAGGAGCGAGAGACTAGTAGCAGATGCACCAGCCCAAATGTGACAACAATACTCCATATATGGGCGAATGTATAGTCGTAAACACAAGGTGTCAACATTTATGAAATCAAAGTTGGCACATAACTTCAATTTCCGTTATAGAAACGCATGAGTGAACCTGTAACAAAATTTTATCCAAACGAAACAACAACATTTTTACAGTTCACAAATTTATTAATGCTATATCTCTCCAGTCAGGATATTTATAAAACCATGTTGTCTGACATTAAAGAAATCCCTTCTCTTCCATTTCCCAAGCTGGTTTTTAAGAGATGGCTAATATTGACACAAGTTTCAAATACATATTTGTCTTAGATTCTCACTGCTGGATAAAGGGTTGACAGTTATTTTGTTGTTCACAATGACGTCGCTTCCGAGATCTCATCTTCCTCTCTCTGATTATACCTTATTAAGATACTGTTAAAAAGCAAAGACAACCTATTTATATCTTCAACATTTGTAAATCTCGAGTTAAATAAATTTTATTGCAAATTTAAGATTCAACTTGTTTCTTTTTGTTTAGATTGATTATTTTTTGGGGGAATCCTTTGAGATGAGTAATTTGGAAGGTTGTAATTACTGGGAATACAGCTACAAGACTCAGCATTCCTATCCTCTCACGGTTAATCACCTGAAGAAGGCCAAAGGATGAGTTGGCAGAAACATGGTAAAACAATAACTGAAGATGAGGATAAATAAATGAATTGACTTTATAAAAATCCTAAAAATGCTGCTTGGTACTATTTTAAAAATGACTTATTGTTGCATAGAAGAAACTATTATATTATTATTTTTTTTTTAGAAAACGTTTGTGATATACTCAACAAATTTTTAATCTACAGACTTGGAATTTGGTATATAGAGTATTGTGACATATGGAAACCTTTTTAATCTGCTTTTATCTCGAAAAAAGGACTGCAGGGGGGTCAAAATTGGAAAATTGGTGTGTAGGATGCCAATGGATTTTTATCTGCTTTCAACTGTTTCACGACTGCGCATGCGCGGTCACGAAATATGACAGTTTCCTTGTTAAGTATGAGTTGGTTTGAAAACACTATTTAAAAGTCTTGTCAAGCTAGTGTAATGGTTATTGTCTTTATGTTTTGGTTTTGATTTCAGTTTGAGTATATTTTTTTTACTTACAAGAAGTGAACTGTTTAGAAAAAACATAATTCTTGTCTCAGTTTTTTTCTGTTTTTTTTTTTTTCTCCATTTTTAAAAGAATTCTGCATTAATTAAAAATATGTGTATATTACGATCAGCAATGCTAGGAGGCCTGTTAGTATGTTATATAATTTTAAAAAAATTCCCAATGAATTTGTGAATGATCATTTTCAATATGGTCAATGTTGTTACTTTGATTAGTTTACATTTGGGTGCAAGTCCAGAGTTCAACCTAATAAAACAAAAATAAAGTTATGGTGTATGTACCCGCCAATAAAATCAATGTGTGAACAGGTATTTTGAATTTTCAATATGGTCATTAGAGCTATAGTCGAGCCTTAATGATCAATCAAAAATCGAAAATTAAACAAAATACTGGTAGAACATTACATTTTCACATAGTTAGTAACATTTATTGGATGTATCTCTATCAGCATTTTGTTTAATTTTTGATTTTTGAGTGATTATCAAGGCTCAACTATGACGCTAATGAGACCACTATTTTGTTTTCATTCTAACAATACCTTTATTTTTAAGTAAAAAAACGCTTTAAAATAAGTTAAAACAAAAAACTTATTCAGGTAGGTAGAAGAGTAAATCCGTATGCCTTTGGTAACATTTATTTGTTATGTTTTTATTTTTTCAACCCTTTTTTGTTTTGTTAGCTATTCTGAAAACTCAACAGTATTCTTATTTAAAAAAAACACATTTCACAATTAAAAAAAAACTTAAGTTATAATAAAATCAAAAGACAAAACAGCCACTCGTCGACATGTAAATTTTTTACAAATTTAAAGGATTTCTAAATACATTGTGATGTTATAATAGCTTTTTTCTTTCTCCCTCCTCCTCCTTCCTTTCCCCTCTTTCCCTTTCTTTTACTTATCTAAATCATTCAATTTGTTATCCTTCTGTTATCCTGCACCTTTTGTTTATGCTATTCTTATCTGCCCTTCCACCATTTAAAACATATATGGAGAAAAAAGGTGTGACAACATAATAACTGAAATAACACAATTTCAACAGAGTTTCAGTAGTTTATGTAGATAAAAAGTCTTTTTTTTTTTTTTTTTTTTACATAGGAATCACCACTTATCAAGGCCCGGAGGCCATTTGAGGATAAGGGTTAATAGGTATACATTAGTCAATGTGATTATAGCATAGTAAACATAAGTAGTGGGAATTTTGTAAATTGGATTTACTTAGCGGGACGGTTCATAGGTCAGGTTTAGTCTCTTGTAATAGAGTTTGAACCTCTGGAAGGTTGGAATGTAGACCTCTGATGTTGGAGAAGGAGACATGGTAGTGGGAGGGGGGTGTCTACGTTGGAAGTTGGAGATCTGGGTTTGATCAAGTATTTTTCTGGAAACCTTTCATGATTGGGATTTGTGATTTGTGAAATAGGTTCTATCAATTAAATACCCCCCCCCCCCCAAAAAAAAAAGAAAGATTTTCATAGTTTCTGTAAATAAAAAGTTTTCTATCAATTAAATAAAGAAAGCACCTCCCCTAATAAAAAAAGTTAGATATTTTATTTAACATTTTTTTTGTTATTTTATTTTATTCCCCCCCCCCAACCTTTTGGAATTGGATTGACTATTTCTCATTAGTAGTTCAATGTCACAATGGTTCTATTTACTCTTTGCTTGCTTGTTACAACCCCCCCCCTTTCTCTCTCTTTTTCGCTTTTCTCTCTCCCTCCCCTTCCCTCTCTCTCTGTCTCTCTCTCTCTCTTTCTCTCTCTCTCTCTCACACACACACACACACACACACACTCACTAATGACAGTCACTACTTGGATTGAAGAACACAGACAACAATAACGTTTTTCTTATTGATGACAATAAAACATTCCATGCCAACTTTGTGTGCATTGCTATTAGTGTTATTGTTTCTCGTACTACTACTATTACTACTACTGCTATTAGAAATGTTCATTCGGTAATGACAAGTTGTATAATGCAGTACACATGCCCAATTGGACACCTATGCATATTTTTTAACCAATCAGAGAACAGCAGGCCAGAAAATCTTATTAGTTTTATATAGGCACCGCCAAAACTGGGGGGGCAGGTCAGTACTTTTTGACGGACCGTCTTTTTAAAAATCTACCAAAAATCAGGTAATTATCCGATCAATACGAAATTTTCAGCGATTATTAGGAGAAGAATGAACTTTATAACAGTGTACTTATTTTTCATAAACGATATTTATATATATATTTTTTTTTGCTTACAAAACCCCCCCTTGTTTTGAAGTGGGAACAAATATGCTTAAAATAATCATCTGAAACTGAACAAAACATATTGTGTTGTTGTAAGGGACAGAATTATAGATTTAAAAAAAAACAAAAAAAAACATTGTTTGCATACCTTATTTTGACGTCTGAATATCAGAACTTCGATTGTGTTTAATTATCCCGCTTTTGAGTTTTGAAGTGTGAAATTCGGTGAATATGTTAAGTAAAATAATTAATTTAAGTTAAGCAAAAAAAAAAAAAAAATTTTTTTATATTTATACGAAAAAAGCCATTTTAAAATTTTTGATAAATAAATTAACAATTTTTTTTTTAGCGAGCCGAATAATGCATGACCATTATTAAACAGAGCATGCTTTGAATAATCGATACAAAAAAAAAAAATTCGATAAATATTGTGCCCTTTGTGTTAAAAATAGCATCATTTTTTTCGATCTCGTTTGAAAACGTTTGCCGCCTTTCGACTACGGTGGACCAAACGCGCTGAAATAATTTTTTTTTATTCTGCTTTAAATTGCCCCCTCCTCCCATTTTGGGGAGCCTGGCCCCCACACACATACACATTAAAAACCAAACTCATACAAATGGTCATCCATCTGGTACTGGCCAGCCTCAGCTTAATAATACATTGAAATTTTCGTCACTGAAAAATAAGTTTTTTTGGCCTGTTTGGTCTTCCATAGTTTTCGTCTCAATCAAAAGAAAACGTAAACAGAGTCGATCTGAACTCTACGGCGACGCGAAATGTCTGGTTACCTATATGAATAAGTGGAATTATTTGAAATTCAGGTACTTATATTATAATATTTTTGCATATTCTCTTAGAAAATCATCCTAAATCTTAGTTAGACAATAAATGAATAAATAAATTATTTCAAAAACCCTTTTTTTTTAAATATTTAAGTACGTTATTTGTGCAAGACAAAAAATATCAATTGTTAACTTTTTGGGAAAATTTAACATTTAAAATTGAATTAAAAATAGTAGAAAAAGTTTTACATTATTCTGTTTTCTATATGATAAAATTCAGAGTTTTATCTTTCTGGAAAAAAAAAGTTACTCAGAAATAATGGATTGTAATAAATGTAATTTAGTTTTAAAAAACAACAACAACTTGATTTTGCGGCCATTTTTGGCGGTGCCTAGTTTTATAAGATTCAGAGAGAACTCTAAAATCTAGTAAAAGCTCAGATATACCAGTCAATCTTTCCCTTGAACTTTACTTTTGTCAGCAAGTAAAAAAAAAAATAAGCTAATAGATTCTAGAAGGCCCCACTAGCAAAATTTTTACTTTTATGTCAAATTACTACTACTACTACTACTACTACTACTACTACTTATATGTATATAAAACATGTTTCTTGTTTTAAAAATGATTAATTTTCTTCACACTTAACAAGTAAAAAATTACCCTGATGGAAAACATAGATATAATTTTTAATGTTAATATTTCTGACGGTCTTCCGTATAACCTAGTGATCACCTTTGTGATCGCACTATGATAAAACACAAGACAAGTACTTAATGAAAATCAGTTAAGCTGATCTCTCTCGTGGGGTACCTCCAAGCTACCAACTGTCCCAAATTAGAAACTCTTCTCAACTGTCACAAACTCAAGACTATACATAAACTGTCCCTTACTGTTGTAAACTGTCAACACTTATTGCCACCCCTAAAAATGTACAGCAACTAACGTCTAAATATACATGTCTATTGTCTGATCTTTTGTCCTAATCACTGCCACACCTTGATTAACAATCCTATTTCAGCTTCCTTTTGTGTCTGGGTGAACAACTTCCTCTCAATTATTTTTCTATTAAATTCATTTCCTGTAACCTTTGTTCTGCTGATCAGCTTATTTATTCTTTTTTTCTTCCTAACACTGTATTATAACGAAACTTTCATGAAAAACTTGACATTTTCAACTTTGTAATTTCTTGATAATGTACAGGTTGACTGCCATTAAATTATTCTCCTGAGAATGTAAAAAAGAACTACTTCATATTTTTTTATCGTAAGAAGATTTCATGAAGGTATTTGACCACATACTTAGGAAAATGTCCTGGTCGGCAGTGAAAAGTCTTGGTGTGGAAGAATGGGCAGTCTGTGTTGCTTAGGGCTTACACATAAATGCTTGTAGTCATTTTTTTGTCAACGACTATTACAGCAATAATTTTGGATTGGGTGTTAGGGTTCATCAGAATGGTATTCAGTTCACTTCTTTTTGTCGTAATTTTGGCAGCATTGATGAGTTAGATCCATACGTATGTCTTATGGGAAGTTCTGTATGAAGACAATCTTGTGGTTATCACAGATTTCTTGGAAGAGTGCAACTCCAGATTGTTGATATAGAAAACAAGTATAGAGAGTAAAGGATTAAAAGTCGGCATGATAAAGACAAAATTTCTTGTCTCCGGTGTTCGTCTCATCTTCCTGCAAGACGCTGGCATGTTTCTCTGCATTGTCTGCTGCAGAGATGTAGGTGTATAAGCTCCATTGAATGCTCCTAGTGCAAACTATGGGTCCACAAAAAGTTCTTACTGGTAGGCTGGTTGTTAATGTGTTGCTTGCCCAATAGATGATCTAAGCGTCGCACTTACAAATGTGGATTACACCTCGATCTTCTGTTACGTGAGCGACATGTTAAATGCTATCAATGTTCACTTTTGCTGTTTGGGAAACGTTTAGCTGCTACTAATCCATACATCTCTGCAGCACAATTCTTTTGCGACTCGTGAACAAGGTCTTTTGCTTGTGGTCACTCTGTCGTCTAACATGATCGTGCCATGATCAGGTAGATGAAGTGTGACAGTAAACTAGAAAAAAGGATCCTTTCCGTGATGCTCTATCAGAAACTTGGTATTAGTGGGATTTTGAATGCCTTACATGTTCACCGTCTCAAGTGGTTTGGCCGTGTACAGCATACCACATCTTAGATCCACCCAATAACACCCATAGATACCCCAGGCATGAGGGTGTATGGAAAACCAAGCAAAACCTGATTTGAGTTGATGTGAAGTGACTTGACTGCTTGCTACATGACTGGTATCAATACAGTGGATCCGATTGCATGAAGATCAAGCATGAGATGTTGCTTGGTGTTGCCCACTGCAGAGTCCAGGACACTCACAGCATCTTAGATACTAAAGCATGATGGTGATGTTGGTGGCAGTGATTTTGATGATGGTGATGTTGATGATGGTAATGTTGATGACGGTGATGTTGTTGATGGTGATGTTGATGATGGTGGTGGTGGTGGTGGTGGTGGTCCTGGTTATTCGATTAATCGTAATAAAAAAATTCAATGTGTATTCATCAAAGTGAAACGAGAAATAGAAGATTTTGTTTGATAAATTTAATGCACATGTTTTAATGGTGGTGGTGGTGTTGTTGGTGGTGGTATTGGTTGTGGTCATGATTATGGTGGTGTTTGGAGTCTGCTTTCACTTTTCACCTCCCTCTCCATTAGTGATGTTTTAAGCTTTACTATTTCTATTGCTTATGTAACAGAGCTGTAAGAGTTCAACCCCACCGACTGTTTTCATTAAGTGAATTTAAATGGAAGGGCAAAAGTCTAGGTAATCCTAGATTTATTTTGATAGAAATCACCAACATCTAAAAAAAACAACTTTTTTTTCTATTTCTTTCTTTCTTTGTCTAATTTTTTTGTTTCTTCCTTCCTCCTCTTTTTTTGACCTTTCCTGTCCCTATCTCTCTTTGCCTCCCTCTTTTCTCCTCCTCCTTTCTCTTTCTTCTATATCTTTCTCCCCCTCTTTCTCTTTCTAATCAAGTTTCTAACACATTTTTCATAGGTTTTGATTCACCAACTTTTATCTTCAATTATGACAAATACAAGAGAAGTTTCTTCGTCAGAAGAAAAGCTTGTATTTTGTTTTGGACAAAGGTTATTGACAGGGTGCCAAGAGATGCCTGTTAGGCTATTCATAAAATAACAACAAACAAGTGGTTGGTGAAGATTGTCCAAGCAACATACACAACTGCTCAAAGTCATGTTAGAATTACCAGCACATTTATTGATTTAATATTAAAGAGAGATTTGCTAACTTACTGAGTCCATTGCTTTCATTTTTGTCTTAGAAAGTTAAGAGATTTTCATATGGATTGTCTTCTCAACCCAATCATAACTTGCTGTTTTCTTTTCAATGTTCTTTCAGCTATTTTTCATTTCTGTCTCCTTTTAAAAACTTTTCCATTCATTCGGTTTCCTTTCACATCTTCACACACAAATAGCATAAATTTAATAAATATTCAACCATCAATTACGCATAAAAAAAACTCATTCTAAACATTTGCGCATTTTTAACAGGGAAAAAAGTCTAATAGGAACTTCACTAATTGGATGAGTCTGATAAAATGTAAAAAAAAAAAAAATATTGAAAAAGTTTATATGTTGTTATGAGTTTGGTGCAACTATATATATATATATATATATATATATATATATATATATATATAATTTATAAAATATATATGGCGATTAAGCTACACTGAATATTCCGCGTTTCATCCACTCTAGGACTAGAGTGGATGAAACGCGGAATATTCAGTGTAGCTTATCTAGGACTAGAGTGGATGAAACGCGGAATATTCAGTGTAGCTTAATCGCCATATATATTTTATAAATTACTAACTAGCTCTACCTACGTATTGAGCACTTTTGAAGTAAATACTTAAAGTTTACACATAAATCTATACTTTCGTATATTAATTTTATGTGAATAAATGAAGTAATTATATATCATCATCATCATCGGCGGTCACTCGTGTCCGAGTAAGACTGTCCTCCGTTGTGGCTTCTGTGGGTCCTCAGGTGAGCATAGAGCCCAATCTTAGACCCAATTTGTCTTGTGCAATTTGGGCAGATAAAGGTAGTGGTAGTGGGGTTGGGTTGGGTGTGTCTGGTTGATATTATGTCCTTTCTGTGCTTGCGTTTATCCTCAGCAGCTTGATTTAGGTCACTACTATAAAGCGCAGCACCTTCGTGGACAGCGCTCCTCCATGCCAACCTGCTCCCAGCCACGTCCTCCCATGTCTCAAGGTCCATGTGAAACCGCCTTAGATTTGCTTTGATGTTGTCCTTATACCTCATCTTTTGGCCACCCTGGGCACGCCTTCCCTCAACAAGCTGAGAGTAGAAAATCTGTTTTGGGAGGCGGAGATCCGGCATTCGGACAACATGACCAGTCCATCTGAGCTGGCGTTGAGCAACAGTAGCAATTTTTTTATTTTTTACATTTTATTATATTGAATTTTTTAGTTTTACATTATAATATATTACCTATAATCTAATCTATTAGATTTGTGCATAAACAATATCGTTTTCTCACATGTTACTTTTATATATGACTAGCAGGGGGTACCTGGTGTTGTCCATATGTTTAGAGGTGTGTGTGCTCGGGAGGGGGGGTAAACAAAACATAAGAATAAGCGAAGTAAATATTTAAAAAAGAATAAATGTTAAAACTTTAAAAAATAAAAAAAAAACACAAAATACTAACGTAAGGAAAACGAACAAAAAAAGAAAACGCGAATGTAATGGAAAAACCCCAGAAAAACGAACGTTAAAACTTCTTTAAAAAATCTGAAAAAATAAAAACAAAAAAAAAATACACGTGAAAAATGACTTAAATAACCCTGTTTCAATATTAAAATTAAAAAAAAAAAAAAGACATCTCACACCACGATTCAAACCCAAAACCTTTAGATAATGAGGCAGCGCTCTAAGCAACTGAGCTAAGACGACGTCGACGAAATTGGATTGTTTTTTTTTTTTATTTAAACTAAATCATGTTCCGACATCATTTGCGCATGCATAGAAGTGAGCTTGTCATGAGAGGACCATTTTTGCTGACCCCTGTAGAAAACTGATGATTTTAGGGTAAAAAAATTAATGTTTTTGGCCAATTTTTCGATATTTGTCGGGCGAAGGTGGGAACCTTAAAATGATACCAATCTCGTGAAAATCCGTGACTCGTGTCGAAGGTTTTTGCGAGACATACAAACATACACACATTTTCGCTTATATATATAGATTTCTCAATTAATTCATTGATATATGTATATATATATATATATTTTTTTTTAAAGTTTGTTTTTGAAATGTCGTTACTTTCAATGTATACCGTTTTCGTTTAATGGGTCTAGATTGTTATTTTAAAACCATTCACCGTTAATTTTGAGTTAAGCTCAATGTGTCTATTTAATAGAGATAGAGCATATATAGTGCAAAATTTTGTTGAAAATTCAAAGACTCACGTTTTCTTTTTTATAACCTTCGTTTATTTCTTGGATTTTTCCGTTACAGCTGCTCATTAATGAGTTGGCAATTTTACAATTTATGTTTCCGTAAAAATATCCTGTCCCCACCAACTTCTTCAGATGTTTATCCATTAGATTTTTACAACAAATAGTATATTTTTAACATGCTGGGCATCGTATTCAGGTAAAAAGATTTCCACAGCTATGCTTCCTCACTTCCTCCATCTTTTGGTGTTATGTAAAGATAGTTTTCCGTTTTAACCTGTACTTTCGTATTTTTATTTTTTATTTATTTTTGTTTTAATTTTCCATTTTTCCTATTTGTTTTTTTTCCAATCATCGTATAATTTTATATAATTATTGCGTGTTTATTTTAATATTGTTTTTTTTGCTTAGTGTTTGAATTTGTATTGTATTACCCTATGCAGGGGAGGTCACTCTTGTGGTATCATTTTTTTTATCTAGGATTACCTCCCTTGCATTTTTTTTTTCCTAATATGCTCTAGTGCGTGAAATTAAATATTTGTTTCTGTGCAAACACCTGTGGATTACATCTAGTCTTTTGTTTAATAATTTTTCTTTTGATATTAGTATATGGTAAGATTCTAATATACATAGGTTGCATCTTTTCGATTTGCTAAGTTTATATTTTTCCCCTTATCAATTATTGACCATCTTAATTTATATTCAGTTTTATTTTCCTTTAATTCTTTAATCCATGCTGCTAAAGTGGTTGAGTTTTTCTTTGTTTTTCCGGTTGTTTTCGTTATTACTATTGGTTCTGTTTCTATTTTCGTTATAGTAGTTGTGGTTGTCACTATTGTTATGATCCTTTCTATTGTTGTTTTCATTTTTATCTACATTGTTGTTGTTTTCGTCATTTTTGGTGTTCTTTTCTTTCTCAGTTTCATTTTTAAACGATGCTAGGTGATTACCATATCTGTCCTTAAAGCAAGTTCCGGTGCTCCCCAGATATACTTTAGTTTTATTATTTGTTATAACTTCACATTTGTATACTACGCTTGAAGTTAAACAGTTCCCTCTCATTGGACATTCATTAGGGTCCCGGAAGTTATTCACTCTATCGAACTGTGTTATTCGTAACCGTTCTCAATCTCTTCATTCATTTTTTTTTTTGCAGGTTTTTCAACAGCATTGACAAAATTCAAATCCGCACAATTTTCTTATTCCAGTTCAAACTAGGCCGAAAAGCTTGTGATATCAATGATGCGTTTGGGCCAGGATCCACTAATAAACGTGTGACACAACGATGGTTCAAGAAATTTCCCAATGTTGACAAGAGCCTCGAAAATGAAGACAGTTGCGGCCGGCTGACTGCGGTTGATAATAATTTTAAAGCTTTTATTGAAGCCGCTCCTTCCAAAACCACATCATAAGTTGCTGTTGAACTCAAAGTCGACCACTGAACAGTTGTTTACCATTTAAAACAAATAGAGAAGTCAAAAAGTTGGATAAGTGGGTGCCGCATGAATTCAACGATAATCAAAAAAATCGTCGTTTTGAGGTGTCTTCTACGCTCATTCTGTGCAACAAAAACAACCCATTTCTCAAGCGGATTTTGACGTGTGATGAGAAGTGGATCTTCTATGACAACTGGCAATGTTCGGCACAGTGGTTGGATGCCAGAGAAACTCCACAACACTTCCTAAAGTTGAAATTGCACCAGAAACGGTTATGGTGACTGTTTGGTAGTCTGTGGCTGGTCTCATCCATCACAGTTTCTTGAATCCGGACGAAACAATTACAGCGGAGAAGTACTGCCAACAAATTGACGAAATGCACCAAAAACTCCAATGTATGTGCCTGAGATTGGTCAATATGAAGAGACCAATTCTCCTCCATGACAACGCTCGCCTGCATATTGCTCCTGACCCTGCAAAAGCTAAATGAATTGGGTTACGAACTCTGCCTCATTCACCATATTCACCGGACCTCTTGCCCACTGATTATTACTTTTTCAAACATCTTAACAACTTCCTGCGTGAAAAATGCTTCAAAAGCCGAGATGATGCCAAATCAGCCTTCAATGACTTTATCGCTTCCAGAACTCTGGGTTTCTTTGCTAATGAGATAAGTAAACTTGTTTCTGATTGACAAAAATGTGTCGACTCTAATGGTTCTTATTTCAATTAAAGTTTATTATGAAAGGAGTTATGATCTTTTGAAATTGAACGTCAAAAAAAGACATTATTTTTGTACCAATATTTAAAAAATATCCATACTTTATTAAATAAACATCTACAATCTAGTAATGGAACACCCTTAATCTATTAAAACAACACCCATAACCTATTTAATAAACACCCATAATCTATTAAATAAACCCATAATCTATTAAATAAACACCTATAATCTATTAAAAAACACCCATAATGTATTAAATAAATACCTATAATCTATTATAGGTACTGCAAAATGAATACCAATGTTCAAAATGTATAAACATTTTGACCCCTCCCTTTACTTAAAAATTCATCAAAAATCAGGAAATTAACCAATTTTAATGAAATTTTCAGGATTTATTAAATAATGATCACCAAATATAATAAACCCATTATTTTTATTTAAATCTTAGTGGAAATGTATTATTTTGTTTAAACAAAAAACACCTTTACAGTTATGGCTTTCAGTAGTAAAAAAATGCCTGGATTTATTTTTGCTTTTTTATGAAAATAAAGCATTTTAAATTGTAACAATTAAAAAAAAATGTAATTTTCACAGGAACATTACGAAAAACAGCCCCTAAAATTTATATTAATAAATTCGATATAACTTAAAGAAAAATTAATTTCTTGAACTACTAATATTATCATTGAATTAAGCATTGTTATTTTATATTTTCACATTATAAAAATTATAATTAGAAAAAATATTTCTATATTTTTTTTAAATGACATGTTTTGCATAAATTTTTTTGTAAGATTCTAATATATTCCCTGTTTGAATGAATGTGAAACTTTCGGTATAACAATTTTTATATAATCTTGAAAAATAAATATTTATTTTTTAAATTTAAAAGCAAGAACATACAAATATAATTAAATCATAAAATGTTAAAATGATACAAATGATTATGATAGGAATGTATGGATGCACAGCTGGGAAAAAAAAGAAAAGGAAACCAGCACCCCTACCTCCTTTAAACTACCTGACGTCATTTTCAGACAGCCTTTTGACTGTCTGACATTTGGGCTTCTGTATAATACATGTTAACAAAACGTCCGCGTGATTTGTGATTGTTGCTTTTGGGGGCTAATTAAACTATTTTTTGTACAAACAAAATGTTTTTTTATTTAATTCAATATCTTAGGACTTTACTTTACTAATTATCTTTGAAATAGTCACAGAAAACTAATAAAAAGGATTTTTGCAATGAATTTATTTAACTTCAAAGTTTAGCTGAAATTGTCAGCCGTGAAAACATTTTTCATTATAACTTTTTTTTTTTTCATGTGTACAAGTATTATTTCCCTTTTGGGAATTAACTTTAGTTTTTAATCTTTCAAATAGAATCCAAAAGGTATTTGGAAACCTACAAAAGAATTATGATGATACCATTACAAGCGTATGCTGTATTTTCGTGGACATCGGCAATATTACATACCTAATGTGCTTCAACAAGTCATATCTTTTTTATTTGATGGTCAATTTTTAAAAGAATTACATTGATGGAAAGAGAATAAAATAAGCATTCCAATGTTAATTTATTTTTCTTTTATACATTCAATATTTTTATGCTCCAAGTTAAAAATGAAAAAAAACAGTAAAAAATGACAACAAAAAGCAAAACACTTTTTTCAATGTTTTCATTTTATACGTTACGTTTGGAGACACATGCGCGGGGTCAAATTTGATTGGATGTGGCTGAAATTTTACAGGTTATATAAACAAAGAAGTCCATCTCTACTGGTGTTTGATTTTGATTTTTACGACCAGAGGAAGCAAAGTTATGACTGAGCAAAGTTGATGAAGAATATTTCAAAATTGATAAGATAAATCTGCATATATCATCCATTTTCATATAAATAATAGTTTCAGAATTATTTTCATGTATAATATGTAAATATTTGATAATTATTAATTATGCGGAAATTTCTTTAAAAAAGGGAGTTAACTTGTCTTTTTTTACAATAATATTTAATTAATATTAGTATCATTTACGACAAAAAAAATTGATAAATCGGTATTAGAAAACCTATTAATCGGCTGATAATCAAATGCCAATTCATCGGTAATCTCCCAATTTACTAATTGGTACATCCCTAATTGCTAGTCCTGTGCAGTTCTAGGAGGTCCGCTCTCCAAGGCTTTATCTTCTCTCTTTGAGAAGGAGTTAGCTTATTGCTAATCACCTAGGCGACAACGAAGGCCATCAACTCCCCGTATTTCGTCCTATAACAGACAACACGCTATTCAACATACAAATATCTGTGTGTGAGGTCGCCAAGCTAATCAAGAACCTTGATTCCAGTAAAGCAACTGGCCCTGACGGCATTCCAATTATAGTGTTGAAAAAGCTTCAACCAGAACTTGCCCCCATACTTACAAAACTGTTTAAGCATTGCCTTAAGGAGAAGTGCTTTCCAACACCCTGGAAAACCTCATCAGTATCCCCTGTATTTAAGAATTCAGGTGATAAGTCATCTCCCTCTCATTACAGACCAATAAGTCTCCTGTGTGTCATGAGTAAGTTGCTGGAATCCATATTAAATAAAGAAGTAGTTAACTACCTTAGCAGAAATAACCTTCTTATGGTTTCCGTTCTGCCAGATCTACAGCAGATGTGCTAACAGCTATATCTCATAGGATTAGTGAATCTCTTGACAAAGGCTTCCTTTCTAGGGCAATTGCTCTTGACATATCAAAGGCCTTCGATAAGGTATGGCATAAAGGCCTACTTCATAAGATTTCCAGCTACGGTATAACTGGAAATGTTTTCTGAATTATTAAATCATTTCTCTCGGATAGGTTCATAAGAGTAGTGGTTGATGGGCAGAAATCAGAGACCCAGAGTATTAATGCTGAAGTCCCTCAGGGGTCAATCCTGGATCCAACTCTCTTCCTGATCTACATCAGTGATCTCCGAAATCACATACTTAAATCATTCATTGACATCTATGCTGATGACACGACCATCTATAGCAACACATCAAAGGCTGTAAATGACAAAGTTCTCTCTAATTCTCTCTCCTCTGATCTAGAGTGCGTGGTACAGTGGGAGAAGAGGTGTCTGGTTACTTTTAATGTATCTAAAACCAAACTCCTATCTTTACATCATCAACGCTCTAATCCCCATCTGACATCAATTGAGATGGATGGCTCTCGTCTAGGGGAGGTTTCATGATTTGATAAGTTTCTGGGCTTGACCTTTACTCCTAACCTGAAATGGAACATGTACATCAGGTCTGTTGCCAAGGTCGCTGGAAAAATAGTAAGATCTTTCTACTGTTCCAGAAGATATCTCACTGCTGATGCAATTCTCTATCTATATAAAAGCCAAGTATGTCCAAGGATGGAGTACTGCTGCCACATCTGAGCAGGAGCTGCTAAAAACAGCCTATCCTGCCTTGACAGAGTACAAAATAAACTTTGTGGCTTAGTGGGTGATGCCCTTTTCTCCTCCCTGCAACCTATCTCCCACAGAAGAGACATTGTGAGCTTGTCTTTGTTTTATCGTTATTTCCATGGCAAGTGCTCGTCTGAACTCCAATCTTTGGTCCCCTTCGCCAATCTTTCACGAAAAACACCCGTCTAGCTTAAACCACTGTCAATAATTTTCCCCATTCTTTATCTGTGCCTATATTAAAACGTAGATTCCATGAACAAAGCTTCTTTCTTAGAAGTGCACGCCTGTGGAATTCTGTTTCCCACCTGACTACAACTTGGATGTCTTCAAGTCCAACATAAACAAATGTCTGATAAACCGCCCCTTAAGTAAGACACTTTATCAAATCTCCATTACTAACGATTACTATGATGTTATCCCATTGATTACTGTACACGCAATAACCCGTATCCCCAAGTGGCTTCCAGACCTTGATAAGTGGTGATTTCCATGTAAAAAAAAAAAATTTTTAAAAGGCGCCTTTACAAAATAACATGGAAAGAGCTGCTCAAACACTTTGTGCAAGCCTTCTAGGGTACTGGCTCTTTACTCTCACTTTCTGACTCTTGAGAGATAAATATCCAGCCAATAGACTGCTAATTTCTAGATAATTTATTTATATATATTTTCAAAATGTATATTTTTAGCTAAAACTTAAGTGTAAAGTCATGTTTTTTTCTTCTGATTTGTGGGGGTGCTGGACAAAGTCTGTGTTCTACACTTTAGAGAATAATAATGATGATAATCTAAAGGCCTTAAGCCCATTACTATTGACCCACATCTGTGGTGGGATGGATGGGGAGTGGGAACGGGTAACAAGGGAGACAAAACAGGCATTCAGCTTTACCTCCAAATAACCCCTGTTGGGTTTTTAATCTAGGAAATCCATCAGTTACTATGACAGTTCACTTGATCTGAAGCTGTCAATGGTCATTGGAACTCAACTACAAAAATTAGTCATGGTACCCTAGGGTGGACAGGGTGTTGGGAGTATTGTAGCAGTAGAAACCTTTCAACCACCACTTTAGGCTATATCTATGTTTACATATACACACATATCTTTACATACGTGTACGTACATACATACACACATACCTCTGTTTACATATACAGACAAACATACATACATACACACCGTTACATATCTCTGTTGACATATACGCACATATCTTCACATACGTGTATGTACATACATATACATCTTTACATACATATTTATTTATTTATTTATTTTTTCCCCTGGACTTTTTACTTTTTCTTCCTTGTGAATGTCTTACTTTTCTTTACTTGGGCCAAGATATTCAGGTCAGTTAATCACTTTTCCCTTCTTACTAGCTAAAATACTTCCTCCTCCTCCTCCTCCTCCTCTCTTTCTCTCTCGCTCTCTTTTTCCGAATATTTGACCTGATCTTACGTTTTTAAACTATTTTCTCCTCCAACTTAGCAGCTTTCTTTTTCTTTTCCTTTTCTCCCTATTTTTTTTTTTTCGGTAAAAAGAAACTAAGATTTTCTGGTTCCGCTGGCCTATAAAAGTTCTCTTATAATCTTTTCCTGGACCCTGTTTTACGTTGACCCACCCACCCTCATCTCTTACCCACGTTCTTCTACCCCTTTTCCAATGCCACCAACGCCGGTTGCGCTTGAAATGCAAATAGTGAGCTGCAGAAAGGATCTTGAATGTGCAGGTGAATTTTTAAGCTTGATCATCCTTTTCTTTGCTTTTTGTTTTGTTTTTGTTTTTTACTTTTTTCTTTCTTTTTTTTATGCGTTTTTCATCCTTTTCTTTTTTCCTTGTTTTTCTCATTTTTTCTTTTTGTTACCTCCCCTTTATTTCTTTACATGTACCTTTTTACTGCACTTAAAAATTAGTTCATGTTTTATTCAATCTGACTTTCCCCTGATGTTAATTGGAAATGTCTTATGTTTTTTTGTTGCTGTCTGTGAATCTGTTATTCTGTTTGTTAATTAGTTTTTCATGAAATTCAACACAAAACTTTTCTGATCATGAAAGCAGAAAACTGACTGGGCCGTATTCTTTGGAAAAACGCAAGTTTATCTAATGCTAAAATGCCTAATCTCTATTTTCAAATATCTGAAGATTTCCATCGTATTTGTTCGGTTTCCACGAAATGTTCACATTAATTGCTATTTTTACGAAAGAACTACTGGTGAATTCAGAAAAATACTGGTTTTCCCTGTCGAAGAAGGGTGGAGAGAAAAACACACTTTAAATTTGCAAAAATTAAACTTTTTTTGCAAATACCTAAAATTACATTTATTGTTTTTTTTCCCAAAATCCAACAGAATTCTTTAATTGTTGTTTACATGATTCCAAGGGGAGATCATTCATTCTTTACTTGTGTGTGCTTTTTTTTTTTAACACTAGTAGGGTGCCCGGCATTACCTGGTTGTAAAATATGTTTAAATATGGTATTTTGATTTATGCAGATTTTGTATATGGAACCAATTTTCTGTTGATGATTATATTGTACCCAATATATAGTAATGATTTTAAAAGTTAAAAAAAGAAAGCCTTACGGGCCATCAACTAGAAATAAAATCAAAACATTTAACTTAGTCATTACTATTTGAGCTACTGTCAGACAGAGAAGAAATAGTTAAAAATAAACCAACTTTAACATATAAATGTATATTTGCACATGCGTACAAATAACATGTTTAGTTGACTTATATATGGCGAGTTAACATTTAAAATTTTTTTTTGACCTCCTTAGCAACTATTTTTACCAACTAAAAACACATAAAAGAACGGTTCACAAAAAAATGCAATCATTTGATGCATCTCAAGCCGCTCTGCGACCTTGCATCTCAGATTGGATGCACTTTGAAAAGATGGAGACAGACATAGTGAGTTTTATAAATTAGATTCTTTTTTTTAAATTTGCAACTTTTAACACAACTTTCTTTGTCAGCCAATTTGACTGCTGTGCTATCGTTTACTAAGGATCTCAGCCACCACCAAAATAGGTAAAAATCATACTTTTTTGGGAATATCTAAAACAAGTATATTAAAAAAACTTAATGCTTTTGAATTTTTGAGATGTGGATTGATTATTTAGATTCTTTGGACTACTGTTCTCATCTTGTGTATTATTAGCACAACGTTTGGATCACTGTAACTTCTTCAGGTGTATTTTATCAAACCCAGGAATCTTTCTGTTGAACCCAGGGAATCTGCACAGAATTTCAAATGTAATCCTTTATTTAATCCACGTGAGTAGCACACTCCTGTTTGGTCAGCCATGACTGGTAGGAGTCCTACATAATTTGTAATTGTATTTAGATAATGTTATGATTAATTGTTACTTATTTTATAGAGTGATCACAGAATAATCTGCACTCTTCCCTTGCTATTATATTATTTTTTGTAAAATCTACCAAAATTTATAATCAATATTTATTACTGAATCTTTATTCAAACATTGAAAATGTCTTCACAATTAACAAAAATTGCAAAGTTACTAAAAATTGATGCAAAAATTTTAAGATAAGTATTAATGATTTACTGCACTCATCTTACATGTTATTGTTCAGGGTTCGCCTAGACTTGAAAAGTCCTTAAATTTTGACTTTTGTCTTGTTGATGTGTCTGACAGTAGCTCAAATAGTAATGACTAAGTTAAATGTTTTGATTTTATTTCTAGTTGATGGCCCCTAAAGCTTTCTTTTTTAACTTTTAAAATCATTACTATATATTGGGTACAATATACTCATCATTTGTCTATTATTACATTGAAAAAACCCTTGAAAATATGGAAAATGTCTTAAAAAGGCGTTGAAAATCATATTCTTTATGTCCAGTAAAAGTTTGTGTTGAAATAAGTACTAGTAAATTATTTTTTTAAGTATTAATAAAAATAACATTAGAATATCTTTTAAATACTGAAAAAAATCAAATCAAAATACGTTGTTTTGAAATAGCATAAAAATATATTGTGGATACAAGAGTTACATCCCTTTACGTAATTCCATTTTTTTGGCCTGATCAGCCGAGTTTTCAATTATCACAGTTTTGTTTTTCACTTTTATTTTATTTTGAGGGGCTGGGGCTTCAAATCTTCCTCTATTTTTGCTGTCATTTATAATTTAATTTTTTGTGGGTGGGAGTCACAAGGATTGGAGGAGTAGTTATGTGGCAGCCGTCATAAATAAAAATGCCCCCCTACCTTTAAAAAAAAAAAAATGCTGTCCTTGTGAGAACGGGACTCTCCAATGCCTTCCCCCTTCCAAAAAAAAAAATATGATAACCCGAAAATAAGGCTGGCCAGCCGAAAAAAAAAAAAAAAAAAAAATGGACAAGATAGCAGCCATCTTGGTTGGAAATTTAAAAACTGTAAAGAGAGTTAATATTTGAGATGAAATAAAAAGCATTCTAAACTACTTAAAAACACTACAAAATGGTGCAGGTTCAAAATAACTGTTATTGGCTGTGGTAACATTTATTTGTTGTATAGTTGATTTTTTTACCACTTTTTAATCGCTGTGGATTGTAAAACAAACCTCAAATTTTGTTTTGAAAACTTAAATTTTGTCTGGAGAAGGCCTTGAAAAACTGAAAAGTCCTTGAAAATGGACATTGAAAATCTGTACGAACCCTGTTCTCACAATATTTCAACAGATGTAACCTCTGACCTTCTTCACATGTGTCTTATTAAACTCAGAAATCTTTATACAATATTTCATTGAAACGATTGAATCCACAAGGGTATATTGTTCTCATTCTGTCAGTTATTACCAAGCAGAGGTATTAATTAATTATTAAAGCATTATTCTTGGTATCGCCTGTACTGAGAACTGAATCGCCATCAACCTCCAGAAGATTATCAATTTAAACTGTACGTAAAACGTTCGATAACGTTATTTGTTGTGCCGCATGTTCATATGACAGTCTGTTGGAGGTTGAAGGTTCAGTCCTCGCTACAAGTGATACTAACTATGAATAAAAAAAATAATAATAATACATCTACTCAGATGTGGCTGACGGAATAGAATAATCTACTCCTGTAGATTAAATAAAAGTTCAGTTTGAAATCCGGTTCTTCTGTAGGAGAGGTCTCCCCGAACTACTTTCACTTTTTCTCGCTTTCATGCCCCTATTCCAAATTTATAGCAAAAAGCCGATATCCGTGAGCTCTTTTTTCTACCTAAACAAAACTTAAAACAAAAATAATTTTTCTTATTTCAAATTATTTGATTTTTTTTACTTGATTATTAAATGTAAAAATGATTTATTCTAATAAATTGTGGTACTTAATTTTATAAATAAAAATATTGTAAAGACTGAATTTAAACATGAAAATGCTGTGCAATAATTTATATCAGTTTGAAATATGTTAAATATTAAAAAAAAAAAACATTTTGGTAGGGGAAAAAAACGTCCTAATATCGTCTCACTGTTATGAATTCAGAATAGGGGCATGTTAGCGAGAAAAAGCGAAAGTAATTCAGGGAGAAGTATTGTCCAATTTCTACTGTACACTCTTTAACCCTTATCCTCAAGTGGCCTCTTGGCCTTGATAAGTGGTGATGCCTATGTAAAAAAAAACAAAACAAAACGAAATCCATATAGGTTCCCAAGTTTGATGAGACATAGTTGAAAAAGGTTGGCAGTTATATTGGCCAAAACCTTGCGAGAATAAACATTGTAGATTAGAAAACGGAGTTTGAATAACGCAAATAATGTAAAATTGACTTTATTCGTCTTTTACTTAAAATCCCAAAATATTAGGTTTGATAATTATTTGCATAAAATCATGTGCTGAAAAAAAAAAAAAAAAATCTGTTGCTAGAAATGACCCACAAATGATAAAAATGATTAAAAAAATTTTCATTATGCCTTGTTCAACAATCAACCAAAAGTGTTATTTTTTAATTAGCAGCTTTACTTGTTATTTTTATTTATTTTTTTTTTCATGTCAGGAAACTTTTCATGTCATTTATTTTTCAATATTACAAATATTTTGCAAACCTTTTAATATTGTTTGACTTTGTTTTGCTTTTCATCAAAATATTATGGTCATAATATTTAAGATTTTAATTTGACCACATCTCAATCCTGTAGAATTTAGAAATGGAAATTTACAAACTACCTGGATTGTTAGTTTCATAATGTTGCGACCAATGTAATGGTTGATAGTTCTTTAGGTGTATCTTTTTGAAGTTGGGAATTTTTATATTAACTTGGAAACTTATATTGAATTTCAGATTCTTCAGTTTGACATTTTGATTCCCAAGTTTGAAAAGATGCACCCGAAGAAGGTTGGAGGTTACATCAGCCGAAACATGAAAAAAACTAAGATGAGAATAGTAGTCCAAATAATAGAAATAATCATCTTCACCTAAAAAACTTACATTTATTTACACATATTAGTTTAAGAGTATTAACATGTGAATAGCTTAGTGGTTAAGATATCAGGCTGACAACATCAAGGTTGCTGTTAAACTTTCTTTAATTCATATCCCATGTTCGAACCTTGGGAAACACAAGGTAATTGTGTGTACGCGTGTGTGTGTGTGTGCGTGTGCGCGTACCTGGGAGGATACTAACATGACGAACGGACATATATCACATTGACCCTCCCCCTTCACACAAAGGAGGGTTAATGGGAGGATGGTCTTATGACAACAGAACAAATATATCCCCTCCCTCCTCCAAAAATGGAGGTTATGCCTGGGGGGACAGCACTATGACACAGAACAGATATTGCTCCACACTTCCAATCTGATTTGAATATTGAAAGATAGTGAATTAGTCTGAAATAATAAACTGAATTAAACATTAAAATATATGTCAATAGAATACGAGAGTCATTCACTCAAAAACTAAAATGTTGACTGGAATGAATGAAGACTGGAGTAGTACTATTAAAATGAGTGACTCTTTGCGCTCCAGAATTTATTTTTCTACATAGTCACCACCTTTCTCAATGCAATATTGCCATCGATGAATGATGCATCGATGGTAAAAATCCAGAGCGTACTTTGTTACTCACAGCAAATTAAAAGACGTTTCAATTATACCAGTCATCATAGGAGCAACTGGGCTTATGAAAAAGAACTTTAAAAAGTACATAGCAAGCATACCCGGTGAACCAAGTGCAAGTGAAATACAAACGATTGCACTGAAAGGGATGGCTAGAATCCTGAAAAGATCTCTTGGTTGGACTCACTAAAATAGGGGTAAATGTCAGACATCTGGTTGGATGTCCCATCCCCTAGAAGAAAAAGTTTAAGAAAAATGAAAAAAAAAAGTGAAATTAACGATCCATCTCCTAACTGTGCTGACATCAATTGCACCAGCTTTGTAAACGTTCAACAGATGCCAATAAATATTGATCAGTTAATTTTTTTCTGCATGGAGGAATTCAATGATGAATTTCTCCTTCTGACACATATCCATGACAAGGGTTGCTTTCTTAGAATCTCACATAGTCAATATCTGCAGCAGAGAGATGAAACTTTCAGGTCATGAATACATAAGTTCAGTCATCATAACAATGCAATTAGCAATCACTTTTGATTCATTTGGACAGACTAAGAAATAGGAGGCATTACTTTAAAGTCCCCTGTAATAATATAGTTTTAAAACAAAAAATACTGACAAACACCATTGATAATTAACTTAAAAGTAAAATGTTAAAAAAATTTCCAATTTTTTTAACATTAACTTTTGAAATCATTACTATATATTGGGTACAACATAAATAATAGAGAATTGGCCATATAATAATAAATACAAAATCTGCATAAATCAAAATATATTCAAGCATTTTTTATGGTGAGTAATGCCGGCTAGTCTGTACAATATAGCTACGTTTGTACACACAAAAAGTATGTTTTAATGTTTAGTTAACTGTAAAAAAATTTGTATAAGGTGCCTTTAATAATTTTGCAGACTTTTTTTTGTACAGGTATTTAAAATTGTTGTAGACTCTTGAAAATTCAATATGTTGTTGCTATACATCTTATAAGATGACTGACAAATTTTTAGGATTTCAGGTTTAAATGAACAGCTAGAGCAGGAATTGGAATACACCTTACTAAAGCCTGATTGTCACAGCTGGTGAATTTTAAAAATACAATCTGGATGTGAAGACACTTTAAAAAATGATATGCAATAAAATTCTGTTTAAAACTTGGAAAAATACCACAGAAATATATGGAATGCTTCAGACTGCTTTTGGATCATCTTACATGAATCGAGCATCAGTTTTTGATTAGCAGAAGAGATTCAAGAAAGACAGGAAGTCTGTGAGGGATGATAAGAGGTGTGGAAGGAGAAAGAAAGTCAGAACATGAGAGTTGATTGGCCAAATAAAGAGTTTCATGGATAAGAACTGTCGTGTGTCTATAGAGATAATAAGTGTACAGTTTGATGTCAGTGTGGGAACTGTACACACAATTATTTGCGAGGAACTGAAGATGTGGAAGATTTGAGTGAAGTTTGTCTCAAGGTTGCTCCATCCTTGTCACAGACTATTTGACTAAGATGTTCCTCACTTTTTCTATAGTCCAGACCTTGTCCCCTGTGACTTTTGGTTATTCCCTAAATTCAAGTAAAACCTTAGAGGCTGTCGTTATGAAACAATTGAGGTAACGAAAGAGGCTGTGATGAGGGTGATTGACATGCTAGTACAAGAGGATTTCGATGGAGCCTTCCAGAAGTTGTTAGAACGATACGAAAAGTGCATTGCAGCCGAAGGAGATTACTTCGAAAGGGACTAGAGTTTCATGTGTTTACTATCAATAAAAGTGCCCATATGAAAAAAGTTTGGAACCTTATGAAAAACACCTCATATCTCTTTTCAGATGAATATTTCAAAATTTAAGCATTGTAATCTTGCTTTTTCCTCCATTTGCAAACAGTGAAGTAAATTCATTTACAAAGAAATGTTTGCTTCTTTAAAATGAAAATAATATTCATTAATTAATAAATAATTAATTAATTTTTTGTTTTATTATAATCTAGAAAAAGTTTATCAATGTTTATTGACTTTTTTTTTTATAAGTTATTGGTAAGATACAAAAAGTGAACATTTTATCCAAAAACAATCTTAAATTCTGCTCAGATTACACTCAATAATCATTAAAGAAAGATACAGCAGTAAAGACACTGAAATGTATAACAATAAACATTAGCAAATTATAGTTGTACTCACTGCCTAGGTAAGTACTAGCATACAGGATGCATACAAGGAGTAGGGAAGGAGAGAAGCAAGGCTAACACTGAGCTTCAATCTATGGTCCCCCCTCGCCAAACTTTCACAAAAAACACTCGTCTAGCTTAAAACACTATCAATAATTCCCCCCACTCTTAATCTGTGCCTAAACCTATATGTAGATTCCATGAAAAAAAGTTTATGTCTTAGAACTGCACGCCTGTTGAAATGTCTTCTGTTTTCCTGCTTTCCAGCTGACTACAATATGGTTGTCTTCAAGTCCAACGTAAACAAGTCCTTGATGAGCCGTTCCACTTAAGTTAAATTTATCGAATTTCCATTACTAACGATTACTATATTGTCCAATTGACTACTGTACACTCTTAACCCTTATCCTCGAGTGGTCTCTGGGCCTTGATAAGTGGTTATGCCTATGTAAAAAAAGCAACAAAAAAAACAGACACACGATATGGTAACTAAAAAGAGGCAAGATTATACACAAGTGCAAATTTTGAATGAACTTTCTAAATGTTTAATATTTAAGTCTTAATGTAAGAGGATGATTAAAAAATTTTTTTTATAAATTTTAACCAACTAACCTTGGAGACAAGGATGAGTGGCTTATGCAGGTGAGCTAGGAGGAGGCAGATGAGAAGGCTGAGTCAGCATAGCATAGTTTACAACACACGCTTTTTTCTTTGCATTTAGTTTGGGGGGGGGGCTTTTTTAATCCTATCTGAAGATGTAAATACAGATACAATATTTTGTGTTTTAGTGCATCATATCTCAAGGTCTTACTGTATTATATTAAAAACAAAATTAAGTGACATAAACAAATTGTTAGTTGATTTTTTTCAAATAACTTTTGTATATTTGTAGGAATCAGAATTGGTAATTATATTGAAACCGAGAAAAAAAAATTTGAATTGCATCATTGCTAAGAGCAAACAGTTAATAAAACATGTTAAAAACACTTTGAAAAAGAGTTAAAAACATATTTAATATGAAAAGGAAACACTTGATAAGTGGATAGTCCTTAATTTGCGGAGTTTTGAAGAAATACTTTCCTTCTCATCAGAGGCTAGGAATTAGCAAAATGCGGGATCGGATTTTGCATACAAAAGTATTTGATGAAACTGCAAGTAAATCAAAGATCTTACTTGATAACAAAAAGTGAAGCAGAGGGAATATGGTAAAGAAAAAGATAATTACACGTGAATGGATAGTCTGGTGAAAGGTAAATAATCTCCAAGAAAGTTAATTGAATTTCCATTTGCACAAGCAAAATCCAAGGAAATCACGTAATTGGAAGATGGTCCAAAATAATCCAATTTTTTATTATATATATATATATATATATATATATATATATATATATATATATATGCACGAAAATGTGCGTGAAATGTCCACTTAATTGGAATTGTCCCGTCACTAATATCTACACAATGTTGCCCAAGAAACTCTTATTTTTGTTATAATTTCTTCTTTTTAATAGGGAATTAAATATTGTTTTTTTGCAAAGGAATTACTGCTTATCAAGGTCCGAAGGCTACTCGAGGATAACAGTCAAGGAGTGTATGGTGGTTATGGGGACGACAGCGTAGTAATAGTCTGTGGTGGAAATTGGGTATAATTTGATTATTTAAGGGGATGGCTCAACAGGAACTTGTTTATATTGGACTTGAAGACGGCCATATTGTTATCAACCAGAAAACAGACCAGTCGAACAGAGTTTTGCAGGTGGACAGTTCTAGGAAATAAGCTTTGTTCATGGAACTTGCATTTAGATTTAAGCACAGGGAATGAGAGAAATTGTTGATAGTGGTTGTAGCTAGATGAGTGCTTTTTTGTGCAATTTTGTTTATGTTATTTTATTTTTTATTTCAATAAATATTCGATTTTAAGTTGATGCAGAAAATACACACAAAAAGTTGTTTCTCGATTGCAATAATATAAATGACTAGCAGGGCTACCCGACGTTGCAAATGATTTTCTACCGTTAAATGCAAGGTAAATCTTACTGTAAAAAGTGAAAACACTAATCGAAGTAAAACTTATAGCAAAAACAAAAGAAATATGCAAGTTATAAGGGTTGTGATATTAATATCATTAGGTCTTTTGTTTCTAATCAAAAATTGTGATTAATTCTCAATAGTGGCTTTTTTTTTTATATGGAAGTCACCACTTATCAAGGTCTGGAGGCCACTTGGGGATAAGGGTTATTGCATGTACAGTAATCAATGGGACAATATCGTAGAAATCTTTAGTAATGGAGATCTGATAAAGTGTCTTACTTAAGGGGGCAGTTTATCAGGAACTTGTTTATGTTGGACTTGAAGACATCCAAGTTGTAGTCAGGTGGGAAACAGGCAAACAGAAGAGAGTTCCACAGGCGTGCACTTCTAAGAAAGAAGCTTTGTACATGGAATCTACGTTTTGATTTAGGCACAGATAAAGAGTGGGGAAAATTACTGACAGTGGTTTCAGCTAGACGGGTGTTTTTTGTGAAAGATTGGCGAAGGGAGACCAGAGATTGGAGCTCAGACGAGCACTTGCCATGGAAATAACGATAAAACGACAGGCTTGCAACGTCCCTTATGTAGGAGAGAGGTTGCATGGAAGGGAAAAGGGCATCCCCTACTAGGCTACAAAGTCTATTTTGTACTCTGTCAAGGCAGGGTAGGCTGTTTTTAGCAGCTCCTGCCCAGATATGGCAGCAGTACTCCATCCTTGGACGTACTTGGCTTTTATATAGATAGAGAATTGGCTCTTCATTTTATTTTCTTATCAATGTCGGTTTTCCTCAAACCTCTATCCTAAGCCTAACTCTGTTTCTTCTCTATACCAATGATTCTCCAGAGAATATTATTCAGAAGATTTACATCTATGCTTTCAATACAACTCACTATTCTCATGTTGCTTCTCACCCATTTCCCTTGGATCAGTTGAAATATGCAGCTAATTTAAAAGTTGATTTGGTTTTAGCTGTAGATTGGAATTATACAAAATGACTTGTTTCGTACAGTTCTGTTTAGACTCAGTTTGAGTCTTCCAATCTTAGGCGTGTTCCTATTCTTCCTGAGATTCTCATGGAGTGCTCTGTTCTTGAAGAAAAAAAACTTACTTTGAAACTTTTTGGTCTTGCTTGCTCATCAAATCTGTCTTGTAGTACATATATTAGAGCTATTGCTCTTTCTGCTTCTTGTAAATTATGTTTTTTATATCGTTCCGAATACTTTCTCACACTCACATTCTATTCTCTACAAATGTATGAAGTATTCTTGTCATATTTGGGCTTGTGAATCGGTGTTCCATTCCAGAGTTCTTGATGAATTGCAGAAACGTATCTGCAATTTGAATGATCTTAATCTTCTTTGCAACCTCTCTCTCACAGACATGATGTTGCTAATCTCAGTGTTTTCTATAAATATGGCATGTGTTCCTTTGTTTGATTTATTCCCTGCTTTCTTTGTTCCAGCTCGTTTGACTCCAGTGGGCCTCATCAATTTGATGTTTTAAGTTCTTATTCTAATACAGGTTTCTATTCCAGTAGCTTCTTTTCAAGAGCTGAAGGGTTGCAGAACTCTCTTCCTACTGAATATTTCCCTCCTACCTATTCACATTGAAATTTGAAATCACGTTTTCTTTCGTTTGTCACATTGAAGTTTAAAATTTCATTCATATGTTCTTTGGTTTGTCGCATTAAAGTTTGAAATTTCATTCATATGTTCTTTGGTTTGTCACATTAAAGTTTAAAATTTAATTCATATGTTCTTTGGTTTGTCACATTAAAGTTTGAAATTTAATTCATATGTTCTTTGGTTTGTCGCATTAAAGTTTGAAATTTAATTCATATGTCCTTTGGTTTGTCACATTAAAGTTTGAAATTTCATTCATATGTTCTTTGGTTTTTCACATTAAAGTTTGAAATTTAATTCATATGTTCTTTGGTTTGTCACATTAAAGTTTGAAATTTAATTCATATGTTCTTTGGTTTGTCCCATTAAAGTTTTAAATTTCATTCATATGTTCTTTGATTTGTCACATTAAAGTTTGAAATTTAATTCATATGTTCTTCGGTTTGTCACATTAAAGTTTGAAATTTAATTCATATGTTCTTTGGTTTGTCACATTAAAGTTTGAAATTTAATTCATATGTTCTTTGGTTTGTCACATTAAAGTTTAAAATTTAATTCATATGTTCTTTGGTTTGTCACATTAAAGTTTAAAATTTAATTCATATGTTCTTTGGTTTGTCACATTAAAGTTTGAAATTTAATTCATATGTTCTTTGGTTTGTCACATTAAAGTTTGAAATTTCATTCATATGTTCTTTGGTTTGTCGCATTAAAGTTTGAAATTTCATTCATATGTTCTTTGGTTTGTCACATAAAAGTTTGAAATTTAATTCATATGTTCTTTGATTTGTCACATTAAAGTTTGAAATTTCATTCATATGTTCTTTGGTTTGTCACATTAAAGTTTGAAATTTCATTCATATGTTCTTTGGTTTGTCGCATTAAAGTTTGAAATTTAATTCATATGTTCTTTGGTTTGTCACATTAAAGTTTGAAATTTAATTCATATGTTCTTTGGTTTGTCACATTAAAGTTTGAAATTTCATTCATATGTTCTTTGGTTTGTCACATTAAAGTTTGAAATTTAATTCATATGTTCTTTGGTTTGTCACATTAAAGTTTGAAATTTCATTCATATGTTCTTTGGTTTGTTGCATTAAAGTTTGAAATTTAATTCCTATGTTCTTTGGTTTGTCACATTAAAGTTTGAAATTTAATTCATATGTTCTTTGGTTTGTCACATAAAAGTTTGAAATTTAATTCATATGTTCTTTGGTTTGTCACATTAAAGTTTGAAATTTAATTCATATGTTCTTTGGTTTGTCACATTAAAGTTTGAAATTTCATTCATATGTTCTTTGGTTTGTCACATTAAAGTTTGAAATTTCATTCATATGTTCTTTGGTTTGTCACATTGAAGTTTGAAATTTAATTCATATGTTCTTTGGTTTGTCACATTAAAGTTTGAAATTTAATTCATATGTTCTTTGGTTTGTCACATTAAAGTTTGAAATTTCATTCATATGTTCTTTGGTTTGTCACATTAAAGTTTGAAATTTAATTCATATGTTCTTTGGTTTGTCACATTAAAGTTTGAAATTTAATTCATATGTTCTTTGGTTTGTCGCATTAAAGTTTGAAATTTCATTCATATGTTCTTTGGTTTGTCACATTAAAGTTTGAAATTTAATTCATATGTTCTTTGGTTTGTCACATTAAAGTTTGAAATTTAATTCATATGTTCTTTGGTTTGTCACATTAAAGTTTGAAATTTCATTCATATGTTCTTTGGTTTGTCACATTAAAGTTTGAAATTTCATTCATATGTTCTTTGGTTTGTCACATTAAAGTTTGAAATTTCATTCATATGTTCTTTGGTTTGTCACATTAAAGTTTGAAATTTAATTCATATGTTCTTTGGTTTGTCGCATTAAAGTTTTAAATTTCATTCATATGTTCTTTGGTTTGTCACATTAAAGTTTGAAATTTCATTCATATGTTCTTTGGTTTGTCACATTAAAGTTTGAAATTTCATTCATATGTTCTTTGGTTTGTCACATTAAAGTTTGAAATTTCATTCATATGTTCTTTGGTTTGTCACATTAAAGTTTGAAATTTAATTCATATGTTCTTTGGTTTGTCGCATTAAAGTTTGAAATTTCATGCATATGTTCTTTGGTTTGTCACATTAAAGTTTGAAATTTAATTCATATGTTCTTTGGTTTGTCACATTAAAGTTTGAAATTTAATTCATATGTTCTTTGGTTTGTCACATTAAAGTTTAAAATTTCATTCATATGTTCTTTGGTTTGTCGCATTAAAGTTTAAAATTTAATTCATATGTTCTTTGGTTTGTCACATTAAAGTTTAAAATTTCATTCATATGTTCTTCGATCAGTCACATTGAAGTTTCAAGTGACGTTTTCACGTGTGTTTGCATATCTCTATAATTGACTTTGTCATTCCACTCATCAATCTGTCACACATAATTTTAATAGTTTCATACAGATTAATTAAAAACATGTTATGAATAAATCTACTGCTTCTTTTTTGTTCTTATTATTAAGCAAGTCAAACTTCTCCGTAGAGTTCACAGAAATCATGCCCTCAGATAGTTTTGTCTGTATGAAGTCCTCTTCATTAGTTGCCACTATTCTTTAACCGTCAAGATTGCAGCAAGGTTCAGCAGTTGTATGCAAAGTCAGGAAAGGCCCGGAGGCCACTTGAGGATAAGAGTTAATGGGTATACATTAGTCAATGTGATTATAGCATAGTAAACATAAGTAGTGGGAATTTTGTAAAATTAGGGGGACTGTTCATCAAGAACTTGTTTACATTGGACTTGAAGACAATCAGATTGTAGTCAGCTGGAAAGCAGGCAATCGGAAGAGAGTTCCACAGTTTCTAAGAAAGAAGCTTTGTTCATGGAATCTACATTTAGGTTCAGGCACAAATAAAGAGTGTGGGAAATTGTTGATAGTGGTTTTGGCTAGATGAGTGTTTTTCGTGAAAGTTTGGCAAGGAGGGATCATAGATTGGAGCTCAGACGAGCACTTGCCATGAAAATAACGATAAAATGCTTTGGTGTCAGATTTCTCCAGAATCAGATTTTCAGATGACGTAGCCTGGAAAACTATGTTGCCTGCACCCATACAACAATGAAGAAGCGGGAAATGCTGCTGCTGCTGATTATTATTATTATTATTGGTTCACAGGAGCTTTTACACAGGTCATTAAAGATCTCTCCTTGAAAACAGCCTGTGGTGTTCCCTGGAAGCTGAGTGACAACAAGTCTCCCAGTTTATTATTATTATTATTATTATTATTATTATTATTATTATCATTATTATTATTATTTATTTATTATTTCCTCACTAGAGGTTTTCATACAAGTCAATATTAGAGATTTCTCACTGATAATAACCAGTGGTAACCTCCTGGTGTCTAATTAACAAGTCTCTCCAGATTTCCAGCAGTCTTCATCTCTTTTCTACAAACATTGCAAATCACTATGCGTTATCACAAAAGTTGTTTATTGGTTTCTTGCTAGTACTGCCCATTTGCCTCCTTTAGAATTTGAGTGACAAAAAACCTGCCCAAAGTCACAGTATTCTATGCACCCCTCCAGTGTAGGTCTAGTTAGTGATTTCTCTCCTCAGACATTTGATTCTCCTTGACTCATCATAATCATTTTGTGCTGTACCTGCTGAGGTTGGTGTTACCATGTGTGTGTGTGTTATTGTTGATAATATTTAATATGGAGATGGGAAACTCAATGTGGCCAATTCAATGGAGGGACAGATGTCGACCACACCAGTCACATTTTTATAAAGATTTTTTAAACTTTTTTAAAAACAATTAAGGAAAATAATATGAAGTTATATTACTTTAACTGTTTTTAAGAAAAATCATGTGTTGCAAAACTCTTTTTTTTTCTTCTTTTTTTAAAAAATATTTTTTACTTAGTTTTTTTTTTTTTTTTAAATTAAGACAAAACAATATGAAAATATAATCTTGTTGATGACTGAGTGTTTGTTTGGTTTGTTTAGTGTTTTAAATAAACACGGTTATTTTTAAGTTCTTTTTTTTTTTTAAATATTTTTTACTTAGTTTTTTTTTTAATACCGTTCATTGGACAAAACAGGGGAGGGTAGAGCGGTGGCCCTTGATATATCTAAGGCTTTTGACAGGGTATGGCACGATGGTCTTCTAAGGAAAATTAGATCATATGGAATCACTGGAAGAATTCATAATGTAATTAAATCCTTCTTAAGTAATAGAAAAATCAAAGTTGTCCTCGACGGTCGTACATCTAAACAATATGACATAAATGCAGGAGTACCTCAGGGGTCTATCCTTGGACCTCTATTATTTCTGATATTCATAAATGTCCTCCCTAATAAAATTGTTTCCGAGATGGGTATATTTGCCGATGACACCACTCTCTATAACAGATATGAAGAGAAAACAAATGAACACATATCCAAGGAAATGGCAGAAACACTAGAGGATGACCTCCAATCTGTAGTGGAATGGGGACAAAAATGGTTGGTCACATTCAATGCTGCTAAGACTAAGCTTGTTTCCTTCAATAACTACAAGAAACCTTCTCTACCACCAATAGCAATGGCTAAGAACACATTGCCTGAAAGTACTTCTTTTAAACTCCTCGGCCTAACGTTTACAGGGAATATGAACTGGAATAGATATATTGAGAGCATTGCCAAGGCTGCTGCAAGGAAGGTTGGCTCCCTCTACCGTGCTAGAAAACTACTTACGCCTGACAGTATCCTATACCTCTATAAGGCCACCATTCGCTCATGTATGGAGTACTGTTGTCACATCTGGACTGGTGCATCTGCTGCTTGTCTCTCGCTCCTGGACAGGGTTCAAAAGAGAGTCGCCAACCTGATAGGTCCTGAACTGTCATCTAGGCTTCAGCCTTTGTCCCATCGACGAGATGTTGCATCCCTCTGCCTATTCTACAAATACTTCAATGGTGAATGCTCTGACGAACTGCAAACACTTGTACCTCCCCGACGTAACTACCCCCAACAAACCCGACAAGCTACTAAGTCTCATCCCTTTACAGTAGAGATCTCTAGGTGCAAGAAAGCCTTTTACTCCAATAGTTTCTTCCCCAGAACTGTGGGTCTTTGGAACTCCCTTCTGGGATTCTGCTTTCCCAACTGCACTGATATGCAGAAGTTCAAGTGTAATGTTAACAAACATCTTTCTACTCATCTCTCTTCATAATGATCCCGCTAATTAAGTTCCTAATAGTAGCCCCCTGCTTCAAAGTGACACTGTGCCTTGTTTGGGGTGAAAATTGAATTAAAAAAAAAAAAAAAAAAAAAAAAATTAAGACAAAATAATATGAAAATATAATCTTGTTGATGACTGAGTGTTTGTTTGGTTTGTTTAGTGTTTTAAATAAATATGGTTAGTTTTAAGTTCTTTTTTTTTAACTCAAATTAAATTTTTTCTTTTAATAATTTTTATTTCAATTTCATTCAAAGATGAAAAATATTTTTGTTTACTGAATTAATTTTAAAAATATAAAAAAAATCTTTGACTATAACAATGAAGCACTAATTTGACGCCCAATTGCACACACTGAAACGTACCAAATCCTGATAATTCTGCTACCTCCAGATTCATTTACTGTGGGGGGGGGTTAACAGATGGTTGTGTGTAGCATGCATCAATTTGTTTGTTTGTGCTGCACCTGCTAGTGGTAGTTTCCCTTTATTTTGAGAAATGAAAGGACACAACGCTCAAGATATGCCACTTCCTTCTAAGAAAGCATTGCACACTTATGTATCGTGATTGGTTCATAGTTATAGTTTCATTTTCACAGGTAAATTTTATACCGAGGAACCATGACAGTCGTCCAAGATCGGCCATTTTAAATGTTTTATTTAATTCATTTTTAACATCTTTTAAAGTGTTGTCACAGTTTAAGGCGAGTAATATATCGTCAACCCAAAAAACCAAAATCAACAATTTATTACCTACATGTTTGGTATACATGCACGCGTCTACGGGACATTGTTTGGATTCCTGTTCTATTAAATAATTATGGAGTGTTAAATTCCAATTGTGTGCACTTTGTTTTAGTCCATATAACGATTTATTTAATTTCCACACCCAATTTTTATTTTTCATTTTAAATCCTTCTGGAGGGTAAATGTAGATTTCACAGTCAATCGGAGCATTTAAATAAGCATTTTTTACATCCATTTGATGTATTTTTAAATTGTATTGAGCGGCAAGTTGTAATAAAATTCTAATTGTCATTAAATTTGTTGTTGGTGAAAATGTTGCAAAATATTCCACTCCAGAAATTTGTGAAAAACCTTTTGCAACAAATCTTGCTTTAAAAGTTTCACTGCCAGAAGCTGTGATGTTTTTGGAAAAAACCCAGTGTGAAGAAATAATTTTTTTATCTGTTGGTTTTGACACTATTTCGTATGTGTTATTTTCAGATAAAGCTTTCAATTCGGATACCATAGCTTGTTCCCATTCTTGGTGATTTTCTGAATTAATCGCCTCATTATAACTTTCCGGTGCGCTGTTCAACGAATAACAGTAATCCACGGCGTAATCTTGTATCTTTTCAATTTGTAAGAAGTCTGGTCTTTTTTGCTCCCTTATTAAGTATCGACATGTCTGGTTAATATTTTCGTCAGAAGTTCTACTGTAATTGTCGTCGTTATTAATATTTTCATTGTGATCGATTAAGATGCTAGGTAATATTTCACGTTTTTTCATCCACTGGATCGCCATTTTTAAAATTTAATGTATCATTGAATTTTACACATCTAACCCTTTTTATGGCATTTTGGTTTGGGAAGTAGATTAAATATGCCGGACTATTTTTATCATAACCTACGAAAGTACCTTTTTCGCTTTTAGTATTTAGTTTACTGGTGTTTTCTATAAATGCAAAACAATCAGAACCAAATAGATGCATTTTGTTCATTTTAGGTTTTACACCGCAAAACGCTTCATACGGCGTTTTTCCTAGCCTCTTATTGAACGATCTATTTCTGATATATGCTGCTGCCATTAAAGCATACATCCATAAACTATGCGCTAATTTCGATTCGATAAGTAGGCATCTTGTCATCTCAAAAAGGGTTCGCCATGCCCTTTCAGTGGTGTCATTTTGAAAGGGGGAATACGGCGCTGATTTTTCATGTTTAATACGGTGGTTAATTAATAGAAGTTCAATGTCTTTACTAGTAAATTCAGTCCCATTGTCTGAGCGAATACATTTTACTGAACCGTACGGGGCAATATCAGCTAAATATTTCTTAGTGGCGAGGATAGTGTTGGATTTGTTTTTTAGAAAATACACCATAATTAAACTGGAAAAATCATCAATAAAGTTCAAAATGTATCTTAGATTATTTCTCCCCATCGAGCTGATCGGACCTACTAAGTCACAATATCTTTCGTCATTTTCCCCTGTGCACACACATCACAATTTGGGAGATCGCCTGAAGGTATTATTTTCATGCCTTCGACTACATTTGGTAATTTTTTAATATCAGCTGTATTGCAGTGTCCTAGAATTTTATGCCAGGTTTCCAAGTCGTGACAGGCAGTTTTTGAGGGAACCATATTTTTTAAATAATATAGTCGGCCATTTTTTTTAATGTCAAATACAGTTCCATTGGGGTATATCAATTTTGATTTATTTTGGCCAAATTGTATATTCGCGCCTTGTTTAATTTCAGCCTGGACGGAAAATATGTCTTGCTTAAATGTAGGTATGAATAGAGCATTTTTTAGAATACAGTTACAGATTTCACCTTTATTATTTACATGTGAATAGAAATGTATGTTCTTCCTCAAAGTTCTCAATTTTTTTTACGGAGTCCATTTTGGAGTGTTTATATCAACATTGGAAACTTTTGTGGTTGAGTTGTCCACAATTATAGCAGATAATTTTATTCTTTTTCTTGGGAAAATTATTTTTGGAGATGTTGTGGTGAGGTGCGTAATTTGGTGGTGTCTGCTTTCGAGAAGCATTTTTGAACTTCATAATATTGCTGGAGTTATTATTGTCCACGAGCATACGATTAGTCTCTTCGTAACTGTGCAATGCCACTTTAAATTCGCTGAAATTTATGTGTTTGTCTTTCTGAGTTATAACAGTTGTAAATGGTTTAAAATCGGCTGGAAGTCCCTTGAGGATCATTGATATCAACAAGCTATCGCTTATTATTACACCTGAGAGTTTTAAGGCATTGGCGGTTGTTTCTGCCCTTATAACGTAGTCGGTGATCGTTTCATCCTCGTTACGTTTCAGAGATGTTAATTCTGTATATAGGGATATTATTTTCGGTTTCCCTTTTGATAAATAATGTTTTCTTAATATGTTCAATGATTTCGTCCATCATCCAATGCGTCTCTTATAATCAGAAACAAACTTCTATCGTCTAAACATTGAATCAGTTCTGCGAAAATAGTCGCATTCTTTTCGAGAAATTCAGGGTCGTTTGGATTCTCTGTTGGAGATTGTATGATTTTGTGTAGTTTTCGAATCCTTAGATATCCCAGAAATTTCACCTGCCACAATTCGAATTCAGATTCCGATCCGTCAAAGAAAAGACGATGGCTGGGTGCATAACCTGTTAAGTTTTGAGACATTGTGTTGAACAAAGATGGCGGCGTAGTTCAGATCAGTAATCAAGATGGCAGCCAAGAATCAAATGCGGTCCGTGGCTTAGTTAACGGCGAACTGATTGAAACCAAAATTCGACAATTTTTATAATAATTTTGAAACGTTTTCATTGGTTTTAGCACAGTCGGTGCTTATAAAAATGATTGGCGAATCCATTCGTCTCATACCCCCATTAGGAGTCAAAAACATTTTACAGTGGTGTACCTTAAAAATATGACCTGTGTATTTTGTATTTTAAACTTGTGATGACAATTTCTAGTTTATAAAACATTAAAAAAAACATGCATGATTATTTGTAAACACACAAAAAAAAGAGATAAATTGTAGATAAAAACAAATTTATAATAAAAATAGATTTTATATTAATTAATTTCTAAATTTGCTTGGGGATGTTAAACTACACAAGTGCCAAAATATATATATATATATTTTTTTTCACTAATTTTTATCCTCCGCCCCCAAAATCAACAAAGATTAAACCATTCCAGTAATAATATGGTTCCTGTTGATTTTGCGGTGGGAGTTTAGTTCTGTGCAGTTCTAGGAGATTCACTCTTCCAGGCTTTGAGAAGGGGTTAGTTTATTGCTAATCGCCTGAGAATACCGGAGAATGCTGACATAGCTGCCCAGTCACTTTCTGCAGGTTAGAATGCCCCTTCTTTGGGATACTGATATCTCAATCCTACTTTCGGTCTAAGTGTCTAAGTTCTTGCAGTGGGAGAGAACTAAGTAACCTATTATTTTGGTAAATAATCATATTTACGTTTGGAATATAAAATTCACTGGGTTTAGATTTACATGGCTGAGTGTGGAGTGCGGAACAGTTGCGAGGAAGTGTCATATCCTAGATGTTGCACCCTTTCATCTTTTGAGACTATATTGTATTATATTTCAATTTAACCCTAGTTATGGTTGAGTGCCAATATTGAACATCAACATATTGATTGATTTCATTTCTTGTTTGTGTTCCTGACACATGTTTGGTGTATAATTGGTGGATTAAGGGTTAGGGTTGATCAATTAATAAGATCATCTGGCAAAATCGTTAATCTTGTGGCCAGGCTCTGGGACCAAGGGTGTCAGAAAACCAGTGTTTACACCTGTATTAATTCATTTAAATCTCACAGATACGGGCAGAGGTGAGGGAATTATGGTTTCACGTGTGAACCTTTTTATTTCCTATTTATCTATCTATCTATCTATCTATCTATCTATCTATCTATACACACACACACACACACACACACACACACACACACACACATCTTCTACTTCCTTCTCATATGAAAATGCTTTTTCATCTTTTGAAGTGATAAAACTATTTGACTATGACAAAACTCATGTATTTTTTTCTTTTTCTGTTGGAAATAAAATTTAAGAAATAAAAAAAGATTTTGTAGCAGAATTTATCTTTTCATAAACATAACATGAAAGTTTCTAAAAAGATAAACTTGTAAAATTACTCTCTCTTTCCGGCTGATATTGTACCCTCTTTCCAACTCTCTCCACCACTTGACTCTTTAGTACTCTCACCACTTACCAACTCTGGCTCCACCCCTCTCTCCTAAATTGTAGTATTCACACTATGGATCTATCCTGTTAACCACATGTCATACCTGTATTCTAGCCCCCTTCTACTTTTCCTTTCTGGACTGTGACTTCACTGATTCACACTCTGGACTCTGACCCCCCCCCCCAAAAAAAAAATTGCATGTAACCCTAACCCCTCTCCATTTGCCTTCCTTCTAGCTCCTCTTACCTTCATTGATTTCTGCCCCCCCCCCCCCACATATTGTCTGCACTTAACCCTAACCCCTCCCCTGAGTAACCAGCACCCCCACCGACTGCACTCTTGATCTGCTCTCACCTATATTACACTGCACTCTTGCTCCTTAATCCTTTTGCATCCTGGTCTCAATCTTCCCTCCCTCTCTTACACTCCGGCTGCTCTTCTACCAGGTTGTTTTCACTGCCCACTTTTGCCTTCACATCAATCTGCAGTTGGTACACACACACACACACACACACACACACACACACACACACACACACACACACAAACACACACTTTTTAGAATGCTTTCTTTCCTCCCCCCCCCCTCTTCCTCCAAGGATCCTTTCTATAAATGTGAGACTGGAAACCTAAAAGAACATTTTTATTGTTTTCATTTCCATTTTATTCATTTTCACTTTGCTCTCCCAACTGGACTTTATCACTCCCTCCCCTCAAAACTGCACTTATTATACCCCCTCCCCCTACCCCACATTTTGTATCAGTGGTCATATCTTAATACAATAGTCGACCATAGCTGTTTGCTATTTTTATACTCACTGCATAAATTAGATGCACCCATCCATTGGCAACTTCTTTCCCTTTCCCTTCTTTTTCCTTTTCCCTTCTTTTTCCTTTCCTTTTCATCCTCCTTTTTTGTCTTCTTTTTCTACTTCGTTTTTTGTCATCTTTTGCTTATTGTTTTGATTTTTTTCTGTTTTGTTTTTTCTTCATTTTTTTTCATCTTCTCTATCCTTTTCCCCCTTTTTCGTCTTCTTTTGCCGTTTTCTTTGCCATCCTTTTTTTTTTACATTTTCTTTTTTTTTCATCTTTTTCTTTTCATTTTTTTTCATTTCCAATTCATCTTTTTCATTTCCTTCTTAGGCCTCTTTTTCTTCTTTTTCTTTTCTTTCATCTGCCTTGTTTTCTTTTTTCTTCTCGTTTTTTTTCTTAATATTTTGCAATGAAGAAAATAACTTACAAGAACTAAGAACTACTCCACCCCGTCAATTCACTATCTGAATAAGACTGGAATAACTTTGTTTTTCTATAGGACAAGTTGTGTAACGCTCATTTCTTTTCTACTCGTTCTAGTCGATGATCGCTTTGTTACGGCTTTTTTCGTATTGATCAATTCTTCATCTTTATTGCAGCGAGTGTTTTTTTTTCATCATTTATCTCCCTTGTTTGATTTGATTTTTTTTCTCTCTTTTACTGTTATTGCTTGATGCAACTGCCACTGCCTCTACAAGTCTGCAATACTAGTAGGATAGACTATTGACTCTCTCTCTCTCTCTCTCTCTCTCTCTCTCTCAACACAGAAATATATAAAAGTCTGCTGATATAACTACTTCCACAGCTGCGCTTGCGCTTGTTGCATCTATAACTATACTTACCAACAACACTAGTGACACTGCTAGAAATTGTAGTCAGTAACTACATTGGTTACTCCCCCATCCACCCACATCTCTCTTCTTTGATTAATACTATACTTGTTCTTTTACTTATCTTTACTTAGATATAATTATTTTCTTAATTAAGTTTACTGTTATTTCAGTTTTATTGTTAGGACATCATACCTACACAATTTGAAATAAAGATCAGAGCATGTATCCATCATACCCACCACCCTACCCTGCCCTATCTCCCACCCTCCTGGATAGTCATTTCAGCAGTAAACATAAACATGCACATCTACTATTGCTACCTTTTACCAGCAGTTACTAAGTGACCAGTTAGTCTCCCCCCCCCCTCCTGCTGCATCGGATCCAGCCTGGCTGCTGCTGCTGCTGCTGCTTATGTTGGTTAACCGCTGAATTAGAGGCGACCATTATTGTGCTTGTTGCATTTGGTCGCTGTGTTTATTAACTAATGACTTTCTGCACTACTAGTGTCTCTCTCTCTCTCTCTCTCTCTCTCTCTCTCTCTCTCTCTCTCTCCTCTCTTTCTTTCTCTCTTGCACTCACCAAGTGCCGCCACTGCTGGCAGGGAGAATAGGCTGGTGACAACTCGCAAAACATTGAAGGATGTAAAAAGTAGAGATGAATCCACCGAGAACTTATTTATCTTATCAAATTGGAAACAGTAGTAGCGTTACCTGAACAATATCGAGAACAAGGGACATTACTTTTTGCGGGAATTCAGTGGAGGAGGAGGAGGAGGGGAGAAATATTTAGTTAAAAAAAAATAATAATAAACGTGGACAACCGCGTGCACACTTTTTTGCCCCTCTCTCCAAGTCCGCAATTAAGTTGACCATATTTGGAGGATACCTACGGTTTGTCAACCTCTTTTATTACCCAATATTTACACACACACACACACACACACACACACACACACACACACACACACACACACACACACACAAACAAAATATAACTTAAAAAAAAACAAGTAAAAAAAAAATTAATTAAAAAATATATATTTTTTGAAGTTGACAGTTATCCTTTTATACACTTGTGATAATAGTTTTTAGAAAAATAAACAGATTCAATAATAAAAAATAAACAAAAATAAACAGATTCAATAAAAATAAATAAACAAAAATAAACAGATTCAATAATAAAAATAAACAAAAATAAACAGATTCAATAATAAAAATAAACAAAAATAAACAGATTCAATAAAAATAAATAAACAAAAATAAACAGATTCAATAAAAATAAATAAACAAAAATAAACAGATTCAATAAAAATAAATAAATAAAAATAAACAGATTCAATAACAAAAATAAACAGATTCAATAATAAAAATAATAAACAAAAATAAACAGATTCAATAATAAAAATAAACAAAAATAAACAGATTCAATAATAAAAATAAACAAAAATAAACAGATTCAATAAAAAATAAATAAACAAAAATAAACAGATTCAATAACAAAAATAAACAGATTCAATAATAAAAATAATAAACAAAAATAAACAGATTCAATAAAAATAAATAAACAAAAATAAACAGATTCAATAATAAAAATAAACAAAAATAAACAGATTCAATAAAAATAAATAAACAAAAATAAACAGATTCAATAAAAATAAATAAACAAAAATAAACAGATTCAATAAAAATAAATAAACAAAAATAAACAGATTCAATAAAAATAAATAAACAAAAATAAACAGATTCAATAAAAATAAATAAACAAAAATAAACAGATTCAATAATAAAAATAAACAAAAATAAACAGATTCAATAAAAATAAATAAACAAAAATAAACAGATTCAATAAAAATAAATAAACAAAAATAAACAGATTCAATAAAAATAAATAAACAAAAATAAACAGATTCAATAAAAATAAATAAACAAAAATAAACAGATTCAATAATAAAACAACAAAAACAATAATTATTTTTGGTTCAAGTTTTGTTTTGCTGTTAGAACCATTTATTACTGACTTATGGAAACTAGGTGTCTAAGAGAAAGTCAAGCTAAAGTTGGTCTTTGTTATGCCAAGTGTCACATTTGGCTCTCCAAGACTTGACAGCCCCCCCCCACCTCTCTCACCTCAACACATCCCCCCACTCACCATATCTCTCTCTCTCTCTCTCTCTCTCTCACATGACCAGATTTGATATTGGTATGCCAGTGTCAACATGAAGCCATGAACAATAAAAACAAGTAGAATTGAAACCTACCAAATCTTTTCTTTTCTTGAACCCCCCTCCCCTCCCCGTCCGTCCCCACCTGTCGCTGGACCTCATGGCAGGGTGGTTTTATTATGAAGTATACTTCAACACTTGATACCAAGAAAAGTAAGTTCATTAGTTTTTATTTTTGTCACTTTCGACCTCACACGTTTTACTTCTTTGACTTTTTTTTTGTGCGTTATGTAACCAATTTCTGTATTTTACCGAACCCAAAATCATTATTAGATATGGGGTTCGTAAAATTCCCTGCAGTCTCTCCCTTCTAAGCTTCTGAATTTATCAGCTTTTCGTATTGTGCCCGATTTCCTCAACTATTCTTTTGTTAATAACTTGGATTCAAGAATTGACTTGAGCATGAATTAGAGAATTTTCATTTATTTTTATTTATTTAGTTTTGCTTCTTTTGACATTTAATTTTTTTAGTGGTTACATACAATATAAGTCTTAAAGATTTTTGATTTTGAAAGAAACAAAACTGCCATTTGAGTTAGAACAAAGAATTTCATAGTGAGATTGCTAAAAAATAAAGAATCCGATAATCTAACGTGGAATTGTTGGCCTTCTTGACTTTTGAGATTAAACCCTATAAATACCATGCACGAATGTGAAGATACCCTTTGTGTACATCTCTTTTTCCAATCTTTCGCTTTAATAGTCTTAAAACGTGTACCTCTTGTGGAAGAAGACCTGAAAAAAAAAAAAAAAAAGAATTTAATTCCTCTAAAGACATCTAAGACTCACCCACCCCCATTTGAAACTTTCAAAACTCTATTAACCCCCCCCCCCCAAAAAAAAAACACTATGTATGTACAACTTAAAACAACTAAAGGTGCTCCTTCATTATTAGAGTGAAATTCGAAAATCGTAATATTAAATTTCAAATAAAACCAATGGTATCTACTGAATCATTATGTTGCAGTAATGAAAATTTCCAAAAATTAAGAAAAACGGTAAGATAGAAAATAAATTAATGAAAATAGTTTTCAAAGACAAGTAGCAAAAATTAAGTTTTGCTAAATTGGCATAAATTTTCAAGAAAAATTACCTCCCTTCTTATGAATGGCACTCTCCGCTTTTTTTTTTAAAGCAACTTTTGCTACTTGTCTTTCAAAAGCTATTTTCATTAATACATAATTTTCTATATTATCGTTTTTCATAATTTTTGGATATGTTCATTACTATGGTATGACAATTAAGTAGATACCATCGGTTTTACTTGAAATTCAATATTTCGATTTTTGGATTTTGCTCTAATAATGTAGACGCATCTACTAAATAAACTGCAGACTCCAAAATTTCTTCCGACTCTTTCACAGAGCACTATTTGTGGTGACTTGACCCCCATCAACTTGATGTGCAATAAAATCAAAAAAGTCAATCCAATTTTCGTCTGACCAGAATTATTAGTTTGTTTTCAAAAATGGAGGAATTGGAAATCTGCCCACAAGAAATGCCTTTCTCTTCTTTGTTATTAAAATCATTTGTAAAACATGACTGTTTAAAAACGTTTGTTTTGTGATTATTGCGGTAGAAATTATTTTAGCAATTACAGATTCACATTTATCAACGTTTAGAATTTGTTTACATTCCATCGTAATCGTAATCGGCCTAAAATGAAGACAGAATTTAATGTACAACGTGAATTCTTTTAGTGATTTTTCTTTTTTCTTTCTTCCTATTGTTTTTCTGTGTTTTTTTTTTTTTTCTTTTTCTATATCTACTTAAGACAATGAAGAAGAAAGCAAATGCTGTCCATGACAACTGTCAACATTGCCCTTCATGTTCTTTGGAAGCATTTCTTTATCAAGGAAAAAACAAACAAACAAAAACAACAACTTTATTGGTTGGACTCATGGGGGGGGGGAGAAAGAAAAGAAACAAAAAACGCTCAACAATAGACCTTTAAAAACAAGGAATTTTTAAAGAAGTTTTTTGTTTTCTTGTGGCATTTTGTAAATATTCTTTGGTTGCGAAATCAGTTTATTTGATCAGCAACATGTTGAGGGTTAGATGAACAAAATCCTAGAAGACGATCTTGATTGACTTTCTTCCCATGTGAGCCTGTCTCATTTAATACAGACTAGCAAGACTACACGATATTGCCTGTAGAGGAATGGATCACATAATAGAAGAGTTTTTTTTTTTTTTTAAACACCTTTCTTTTAAAAATTTTCTCTCTCTTATTCTCTACTGGTTTAGTATAATATAATAGAAAGAAAGAAAAAGCTGACTGGCTGCCGTTTTACCTACTTTCAGTGTTATTTTTGAAACAACTACCAGTGAGAATGAAAAAAAGTATCCCCCCCCCACACACACACATTAGTCACTGGTGACCCCTATTAATATTATTGTATTAATTAAAAAAAAAAAAAAAAAAATTTGGTGGACCATAACTAGGTCGGGTTACACTGAATCCAATTATGTAATGTTTGTAAAAGTATCTTGTTTAGTTTCTGATTTTTAATCAGACTTGCAAACATAGAATAACAATTCACTTATAATAGCTTACAAAGCGTTGCCTGCAGACCTGCATAAGAAAAATAGGCAAGTTAAAAACTGCTCTTCCTTTCTGACTGGTTGCCTTTTTACCTACTTTCAGTGTTTTTTTGTTTTGAAACAACTGCCAGTGAGAATGAAAAATTACACCCCCCTCTACACATACACATTAATTTAGTCACTGGTGACTCCTATTAATATTATCGTATTAATTAAAAACAAAATCAGGGGACCATAACTAGGTCGGGGTTACACTGAATCCAATAAAGGTATGTTTGTAAAAGTATCTTGTGTAGTTTCTGATTTTTAGTCAGACATGCACATATGAAAACACAGAATAACAGCTTAGCAAGCATTACCAGCAAGCGTGCATAAGAAAACTAGGTAAGTTAAAAACAGTTCTTTCTTTCTCTCCCACACCTACTTCAATATAATCGACTCGGTTGTATTTTTTATGTTGATGTTTAATAGCAAATGAAAGCAATAACGTGTACATTGCGTTTAGGCAAGAAACGCATGCACAAAATGTGGTCAGACAATATTATCAATGTACACTGGTGCCCGCCTTTCAGTCTTTGAGACAATGAATAACGTTTGTGCAGGTGGCTGCATATGCAATTGTGAAACAAGTGTTGGGCAATCCTCAACCACACCTTTCCTGAGTTGACACTGCCTGATTCCAGTGGTTAGAAGAAATATAGAACAACTGGAAGCAATACCGAGATAAGCGATGAGCACATACAAAAGCACCTGCTATTCTGAAACGGTCACCTATTTTAGGGAGCATACCTATGAGTTGTGCAGCAAGATGTTCGCATTACATTAAATTTCTGCATGTTAGTGCAGTCAGGAAGCAGGAAGGAAATTTCAAAAGCTAACAGTTCGAGGAAAGCAACTATTAGATTAAGAAATTTTCTGGCATGTGTGAGACCTCTACAGTGAAGAAGTGGGATTTTGCTGCCTGTAGGTTTGGTCAGGTGTATTTATGTTTACAAATAAGCAAATGATAGGCATGAACTGGATCAATTTTTGTACAATCAATGTCTGAACGTTTTACAACATTATTAAAAAAACATTTAAAAAGCCAGGATTTCTTTTTCGTTTGTTAAATCTGCTCTCTATCCAATACCTATACTGACCCTCCCACTCAATTATTGTTTTAGACCGTTGTGTGGACGATGAGAATGAAGAAGACATTTTCAGTTTGATAATAAAAATAAACAAAAAATAAAAACGTCTTTTTGTTTGGTTTCAGAATTTGGTGCTTATATATTTTCGGTACCGTGCTATTTTGAAATAGTTTTTTTAAGGTTGAATTCAAGTTTTACAATATCTTTTTTTTTTTTTTTTTAATTAAATTGTTAGGTGGAAGCACAGAATAGTTACAAAATACCCTCCCCCTCCCAAGAATGGCTTTCGAAATAATAACGTTATTAGTTTAGTGCGGCATCAAAAATACATAATTTTTTTAGATGAGGATCGATAATTTTGGATTAGTTGGACTGACATTTTCAATTTGTTGATTCGTAGTTTCAACCGACATAAATTCGCTTATACTTTAGTTGCATCTTATCGAATTTTGGTACCTTCTAGTTAGACTTGAGAATTTTTATGCCATTGGAAAACTGGTATGAAATTTTGAACTAAACCTTTATTTAATCTGCGAGGTGGATTGTTCTCATTTCATCAATCAATTCATCAGTAGAAGTGTTAATTATTACGTTATCAGTTATTAATGCTTATTAATGCTTGTACTAAGAATTGAACCTTTAACCCCCCACCCCCCGAAGATTGTCACTTAGAAGCGATTGTTAACCAACGTTGTTAACTTCATTATGTGAACAATTCTAGTCTATATAAATTTTGGATACTTGAAACATAATCTTGTCAGCTAAAGCGTGAATATAACGACGAAGATGATGATGATGACGACAACCTATTTTGCAGTTGTCAGATGTAATCCATTTTGAGGACATTAATTTTTGCAAGAGGTGTCATTGTCATCATCCCTCATACAGCACCTGGTATTTCCAAATAATCACTCATCTTTTAATGGCAAGGTTCCATCTAACAAGAATCAATGTATCAATTTGATTAATTATCAAATAAAAACAAATTACATCAAATAACCTTCATTGTTTAGTATAACTTTATTGTTTAGTATAACTTTATTGTTGATGAACCTCAACATAAAAAAAAGTTCCTCTCAATTTCATCATTTGTTTGTTAAGCATCCATGGGGATCTTCCTGTCAAACCATATCCTTTGAAAAGCACATTTCACAGAATGTCTACACTATTTATGATGGATACTCCTATCATATGAGGTCCACCACAACACAACTAAGTTGCTCGCAAAACCACACACATGATTTGTTTATAGTCGTGAAGACTTTGTGTAGAACCATCCACACTTTCTTGTGCTAATTTCAGTTGGTTTGATGGCAGCCACAAGACAAAACAGACAGTAGACCTCATAATAATTTATAAGAGTTTTTGTTCTTCAAAATACATGTCTGAAAGAAGACTAAGGGTGCATCTCTCCCAGTGAATTAAACCCCCCCCCCTCCACCACCACCACCAATCTGGAAATTTCTATGTCTCGACAATTCATATAGTGCCTAGCATTCCTAAATGGTCACCCATCTGGTACTGGCCACGTTCATCGGAGCTTAACCTTGATGATCTGGCAAGAATTGGTGTGTTAACGTTATTATGCCATCAGGACTCTACATTGCGAGTGAAACAGTCGCATTTGCGAGTGATTTTTCAAAGTGGCGACTAGAAATAATGAAACGCTTATCTTTTGGCGATTGCATTTCTTTCACTGACAATCTTCCAAAGCTCACTACTGAGTGAAAAATATTTTTCATTTTTTTTTAATAAAACAAACAAAGTTAAATTATTTAAACAATAAAAGTTTAATAGAACAATATACACTTTTCTACAAAGGCCGTTTAAAAAATATCTGAAGAAATTAGAATGTTTATATCTTCAAGTATCAACATAAATTTTGTTGTATAATTTAGAATTACACTCTTTAAAAAAGTACAGAAAATATTTATTATGTACATACTCGTCACAGAACGAAAATGTCATATTCTAAAAATCATGTGGGTTTGACTAGTAACTTTTCTATTTGGCTAATAAACGAAAATATTTAGTTGTCAAAGGTCAACTAAGGATAAATTTGTCCATAGAGCCCTGATATATATATATATATATATATATATATATATATATATATATATATACACACACACATACTAGTTCCCAAAATTATTTTTTGTTTTAATCATTATTTCTGAATTCATTTAATTCCTTGTATTATACGTACTACTGGTCTCTTCATGGCTGTTATATTTGCAATCTTTCAGACACTGTAACCTTTTTGATCTTACGAAGCTTTGTGTTAAACTGTATGGAATTTCAAACTGAATTCTGTATTGTTCTCACACTGTTAGCTATTACTGGGTAGAAGTGTTAATTACTATGTTATTCTTATTATCACCTATAGTAACAGATTGAATATATATATATATATATATATATATATAGAGAGAGAGAGAGAGAGATTCTGTATATATAGTTCAGAAATATTCATGTTTACAAAATGAAGAATTTTGGAACTTTTAAAACGATATATAAATATTAATACTAATATTTATAGGACAACCTTAACGAAATGAAAATGCTCAATATTCAAGATAGAGCATCAGTATATGAGGGAAGTGAAAATTTTGCAAATTAGAATTTACAACATTTATTATTCGAAACAAGGGATACAGATTAAAAGTGATTATTTCCTGATTTGCAAAATTTTAACTTTTTTCATAAGTCCTCGCGTGAAAGAACAGGACACAAAATGTTTTAAATAATAATAATAATAATAATAATAATAATAGAATAACAATAACAAAGACTTTCACTGGCGAGGACTACTATTGACCGTAACCAGTTATACAATCCTTTTGAAATTTTCATCTCTGTTTTTCTTGTCATGTACTGAATATTTGTTAATGAAACCTATATGAAATATGTTCCTTATTAAAGAAGGAGAGTTTTAAAATATAATCTTAAAAAGATAAGATACAAGTTAGAAAAGCATTTCATCCAAGGCATGAAAATTGTTAAACAAAATGTTTTTATTATAGGCTTTAAAAATAAAGGTACAAGATTCAATTTGAAATTTATTTATCTTCAAAGTGCACTTTTATAAATTTTACAAAGTAAGGTATAAAAATTTAATTTAAATTGAATCAAAAAATTACCTTGGATTTATTTTATGTAATGTACATTCTGTTGCAATTTAAAAACATAGATATAAAATTTTCAATGATTTTTTTTAAAAAGAATAGAAAAACTTAAATATAACTTATAAACTTAATATAAACTTAGACATATATATATATTGTAAATCATCTGAAATCACATCGTCAAAGGCAGGAAGGACATTCTCATGAGGAAGCTTTTACAGCACATCTGGCCACGCTGTTGTCATATTTGTGGTCTAATCTGCAAATCTAAAAGTGGTCCTGGATATGACCTTAAACTATATCCAGTGGTGAGGCCCCAGCTTGCGGGCTTTGGGGAGTGTGGAGCCACCCTTTAATTGCCATTGCTCCCAGGTCCACTCTGACCCGGAGTGGTAGTACCTGTTAGGGTCCCAACTATGGGTTAAATAGAAAATGATTTGAAAACAACAAATATATTCTATTAAAAATTTTTCTTCAAAATCTTTGGATTCAGCATTAAATAACCCGAAAGGGTTGGTATGCCGTAAAACAAAAACCAACCAACCAACCAACCAACCAAATCTAAAAGTAGCTTGACACGACATTCGAAAATTTACAGTATTATCATGTGATCACCTTTACAAGAAGAAAAGTTTTTATGTCACATATGTGTACTTTCATGTAGAACTAAAGCTGGATTAAAAAGTCACCTATGTGTACAATGCCACACAACACTTAACTGAAAAGGTGGCAAACTTCTGTCAAGATGTAGCAATCATCATCGTCATCATATATATTTAAGCAAATATTAAATGCAACGGAGACACTTTGCTTTATGATTCTTTTTTTTAATTTTTCAATTTTCTGTATAATCTTTTTTGTATCAAAAATATTAATAAAAGTTCCATAATTGTTGCTGTCACGAGCGCTTTCGATTCGTCCACAAATCATCATCAGATTTTGAAATAAAAAGTCTGATGGAGCGAAAATGAGAATTAAAAGTGAAAACTAAAATATTCAGTAAACAGCGATAAGTTAAAATTTATAGAGTCGATGAAAAGTCGATTAAAAATATAGGTCGATTAAAATTGAAGTATTAAATTCAGCAAGTTCGTGGACACCGTTAACAAAGTCCGTCCGATACGAACTACGCAAGCAATTTTAGAATGTTGCTGCTTTTCTCGAATGCGATATCATTTATAGTGGGTTGAAGGGTTCTAATATATGACGCTTCAAGAAGTTTTAATTTTTTAATATTATTTTTATGTTGTATAATTTTTATGTTGTCAACAAAGACCTTTCTGAGATTGGAGGGGGAACAGTTCTTTTATAAAATGTTAATATATAGAACTAGTATTATTTAGATGCATGGTTATTCGCTGGGACAATGTTGTCGTTATATGGCCAATGTATGTATTATTTTTAGAGTGACATTCTCCCATAGAGCATTTAAATTTATACACTACTTTGGTTTGTTCCAACGTTTTTATAGCCGGTGAGGAGTTGTTTCTAACCACAAGGTTTTGTGTTCTAAACTTCTTGTCACAAATAATAAATTTAATTTTAGAATTACTATCAACAGGCGTCAAGTATCTACGTATGATATTTATAATTGCATTTTTTTTATTCTGAAGTTTGGTGTCATTTGATTTTGATAAAAAATATTGATGGGGTTTGCATTGCAGTGTTGGCTAATATTATTAAGGTTTTCAATGGATTGCAGTATTTGTTTTATTTGTTTATTGACAATGTAATTAGGAAAATGATTATTAATGAGACTTGTTTAATATTTTTTATTTCAATTAGTAATGCTATTTTTGTGGATGATATCATTTTAACACGATTTAATAAACTTTTTATTATAGCTATTTTGTACCTTTGTGGGCACTCACTTTTTAAAGTTCAGGAGGCTGGAGTTTATGCTTGTTAGTTTTTTTATATGCAGAAGTATTAAAAGTATTATTGGATATGTCAATAAGGACATCAAGAAATGAAATTTTCTTATTATTCAATTCTACTGTAAATTTAAGAATTGAGTTTTTTTGAAAAAGGTACTGTAGTTGTTATATCTTTTCATTATTTTCAGCTAAAATAAAGATATCGTCCACATAGCATACATATATGGGGGGGGGACTTTATCTTATTTATAAATATTTGATTCTCTAAATCAGCCATGTAGAATTCACTTTGGGTCGGTACAAGTACTGATCCCATAGCTACTATTTGAGTATATATGTTGCCGTTGGAGTCATAGAAGGGTACTTGTGTAGTGCAGATTAATAGTAATTTTTTAATACTCTTTTATTAATTTTAAGTGGGGTGGGGGTGACGGATTATTATAAATGTTCTTGATAATTATATCTATTGTTTCTACTACAGGTACATTGGTGAATAAACTTTCTACATCAAGAGAAGCAATTATTTTGTTTTCTGGTTGCATTGATTTTAATATTTGCATTAGTTCATGTGTGGACTTAACACTATATTTGCTCAGAATATACGGGTTAATAAGTTTGTTTAATGTTTTTGTTAGATGAGAGACGGGAGTAGGAATTTAGGATATGATAGTTCGGAGTGGGAAATCAGGTTTATGTATCTTGACTGTGCCATATTGTGTGTGTGTATGTGTGTATATATATATATATATATATATATATATATATATATATATCTATATTTTTATAAAGTAATAGGGTTCGTGTGTTTCTGTCTGTGTGTACAGCTCTCCATCATCAACGAAATATAAAGGAGGTAAGAGGGTAGATCTCTCCTGGTAGAGAAACATTAGAACCCATTTTAGGATGTTTCTGTTATAGGAGACATAAGAATCTGTGCCTAATTTCTTTATATACTATTCTACAAACAACCCCCATATCGAATGACTTATGCTCATTTGCATATCACATTATATTAAATCTCTTTAACTAATTACCTCGACCTTATTACATATTGGAAATATTCTAATCATTTCAACTGTACTATTTACAAAATCTATTTAACATTTAATCTATCTTCTATCTTTTATCTATCTATATCTATATCTATCTTCTATATATATCTATAAAAACAGAGATGTGTGTGTGCCACAGACGATTTCTGATTGGTTAATCCAATAATCACATCTCCTAAAAAACAATCGTTTCTACGCTCTTACCTTTACCATAAAATATTATGGCTTTATTTATTGTCCATCTTGGAAGGGTTTAATTTTTTAATAACTTGTTATTTACAAATTAAAAAAATACGAAACTACACGAAATACGCGCACACAAAATACTAAACTACATGAAAAATACTAAACTACGCAAAAAAATACTAAACTACACGAAATACGCGCACACACGCACACACACACGTTCACTACCGTCACGTTGTTATGGCAACCAAACCCGCTGACTTCTTTTTCTCATTTCACTCGGGGTCTTAAATTCATTTCGGGTTTGTATTACTGTACACATAGATTCGAATAAGTTGCCAAAAAACAAATATATAACAAATAAATGTTATCAAAGGCAAATTTTTCGTGTTTTTATTCAATTTAACATGTTTATTCAGCTCGAAAAGCATACAGTGTTTACCGATGTATTGGAAAATTCAAGATGGCGGCCGATTCTCTCTTTAACACGGTAAGTTTGGAAAAAGGTGTAATAAATAAAAAACCGGTTAAAATACTGTTAAAAACTCGCTCAATATATGTTACCGTGACATAGGTTGACATATATTCGGCGGGTTTTTAATAGTATTTTGTATAGTTTTTTATTTATAACACCTTTTCCCAAACTTACGGTGTTAAAGAATGTGTGAGACGCCATCTTGAATTTTCCAACACATCGGTAAACACTGTATTCTTTTCGAGCTGAATAAACATGTTAAATTGAATAAAAACACGAAAAATATATCCAGTTTTTATCGGTTTTTTACCTTCTCTGCAGAAGTACAAAAAAAAAACAAAAAAAAAAAAACGGAAGGTACTTTTACAGAATGTTAAACTAACCCTAACCGATGTTTTATGTTTAGTTTAGGAAAAGTCAGAAGAAATAAAAGTCATTATTGCATGAAATATACGTATTTAGTTGAAGTATTGTTTATGTCAATTCTTTCGAAGAAATTTAGCAAGAATACCTGTAAACCAGGAAATCGGTAAAATGTCATCATGGATGAATACTTGTCTATTATAATTTCTACCCTTGACAAAAACTTAGCCATAACAAAAGAGATTTATTGGTTCAGATTGTTTTTGAGATTGATTTCTAAAAAGATATTTTACAAATAAAATCGACTTTAAACTTAAAGACTTAAATTACAATAATTGAATTTAAACATTCTTATTTCAATATTTGGCACATAACACCTGCAAAAATGATCACAATGTCAGGATTTCATTTTATTTCAGAATCGATGGCAAATACTAATATTTAACATTAGTTTATCATTTAAGCCGATAAAAAAGCCCTTTTTTTTCCGAGTCATAAAAGGGTTTGGAGTTTCCTAATCAACCTTTCGGGTGCAGTTGCACGCTCTCAAAATAACTAAAGTGTTGGCTTTAAAAAAATTGGTTCATTAAAACTAAACAGGTTTAGTTTTAATAAAAAAAAAAAAATTAAAAAAAAATCGCTTTGGTAATTAGATATGTCGTATGGTTATCCCTAATCGCTGAATAAAACCGCTAACGAGTTGAATGATTACGACATAAAATTAAACTCGGGTTCCTGAAACGGAAACTTCGTTTGTTTTTGTTTTTTTCTTATCAATATATTTACATTGTTATTTTGTTTTCATTTTCAATCATTCGAACAGTTTTCTTTTTCAAGTAATCCAAGTTACAAAATTCCCACTGTTTACTATGCTAAAATCACAATGACTAATGTATACCTATTAACCCTTATCCTTGAGTGGCCTCTGGGCCTTGATAAGTGGTGACACCCATGTAAAAAAAAAAAAAAAAATCACTCGAACAGTTTTCTTTTTATAATGTACAGTTTTAAAAGTTTAAAAACGATATAGTTTTTACTTCAGGAAAATTAATGGGTCAGTTTTTACGATGTGCCCTGTTAAAATACTGTTAAAAACTCGCTCAATATATGTTACCGTGACATAGGTTGACATATATTCGGCGGGTTTTTAATAGTATTTTGTATAGTTTTTTATTTATAACACCTTTTCCCAAACTTACGGTGTTAAAGAGGGTGTGAGACGCCATCTTGAATTTTCCAACACATCGGTAAACACTGTATGTTTTTCGAGCTGAATAAATATATTACATTGAATAAAAACACAAAAAAGATATCCAGTTAGGTAGAAAAGTAACTTATCTTGCCTTTGATAACATTTATTTATATATTTGTTTTTGACTATTTTTTCGAATCTATGTGTACAGTAATCTTGCCAGGATGCGGAGGAAAATGAATGAAGGGGGAGGGGAATAAAATAAAAACATTTTGGAAACAGAGTAAGTTTGAAAGAATTGCTTTGCACAGAAAGAAATTAATGAAAAAATAAAATTAAATTTCTTTTCTTTCTTGATTTTTTTTTTAGTTTTTTATGAAAAAGGAAGTCAAAATTAAGACTATAAAAAACAATTTTTATTAAGAGCGAACCTCAGTCGTCAGGTCTGTAAAAAAAAGACGTGGAATAATAAATGTTTTCTAATACAAATTGTTTTTACTTATGTGTTCATTTGTCTCTTTGAAGTTCGTTTGTTTAATATATCGGTTTGCAATATAATTTTGTCATTCTGTCAGACTCAAATTTTAAATCTATATATCTATAAAAGTGAAAGTGTGTGTGTGTCTGTGTACATTTCCCTACGAAATAACTCTGTCAATTTTTAGTCTACAGACTCGAAATTTGATATACAGGGTACTGAGATTTGGAAAAATCTATGTGATCGGTTTTTAGCCAGAAATTTGGCGATTAAGGGGTCAAAGTTCAACGATTTGAGCTTTGAGAACTCTACCAAACTTCTCCGACAATTTTGGGTCTACACACTTTAAATTTTAGATATAGCTTCCGTGGACATGGATCTAACTTAATAACTTGATTTGAGCCCAAAACAATAAATTTTCAGGGGTCATAATAGGGGTCAAAGTTTAAAAAATTACCCCCTTTTTTTTTGCTCAGCATACACCTCCAAACACCCGGGCAACGCCGGGCACCCATGCTAGTATATATATATTTCTTTTTATTACATTTTTACCCCAAACAAAGTGTATTGCCACTTTGATGTAGAAGGCTACTATGAGGGACCTAAATTCCAGGGGTACTATGTAGGGAGTTTAGCAGTCTGTTTACATTACACTTGAACTTCTGCATGTCAGTACAGTTGGTGAAACCGGAAGAGAATTCCAAAGTCCCGCAGTTCTGGGAAAGAAGCTTTTAGAGTAAAAGGCGTTTTTACATCTAGGGATCTCAACTGTGTAGGGGTGGGACTTCGCTGCTTGTTGGGTTTGTCGGGGGTATTTTCGTTGAGTGCTTGTAGTTCGTTGGAGCATCCACCATTAAAATACTTGTAAAACAGGCAGAGGGATGCAACATTTCGTCGGTAGGACAGGGGCTGAAGTTTAGATGAAAGTTCGGGACCTATTAGGTTGGTGACTCTCTTTTGGACCCTGTCGAGGAGTAAGAGACTAGTAGCAGATGCACCAGTCCAAATGTGTGGCTTTGTAGAGGTACAAGATACTTTCAGGCATATATGTATGTATATATATATATATATATATATATATATATATATATATATATTCACACAAACAATAGTTGTAGTTTCTGAGATATAAATCCACTGAAGCTGTTTATCAGAAAATGCTCAATAAGATCATAATTCTAATATATTTATTCATAGCAAGAATGTTTATATAAAAAGATACATTAATATATATATAATAAATATTTAAGTAAATGTCTTCATTTTTGTGTTATTTGTAATTATTATTACCTGTAGTATGGATTGAACCTTCAACTTCTGGGAGACTATCACTTAGAATTGATTGCTCGCCAACACTTTTGACTGTTATAATACCATGAGTCCGTGGGGGACAATTTTGAGATGAAATGAATTTGGGAACCCAAAATCTAATCTTGATGTGTAAACATTATTACTTATCATATTTCGAAACATATCTAATTCGATTAGAAATGTTCTTCATAATTGATTTTATCCATATGATCCGATAAATTATTAAAAAAATATATTAAAAAAAAATGCAATTTGTCAATTGATCTAAAAAAACAAAAATGCAATTTGTCAATTGATCTAAAAAAAAAATTCTTCAAGTATATTTATTTATGCTGATGCTTTCCCTATATACAGGGTGCGTCTGGTATTTGAGAACATATATTTCCTTTTTAAAAATAATCAAAAAGACAAACATAAACATCTGTATTACCAAAAAGTCACTTTATGGTACATAAACTAAAATATTATTTAACTTTAAAAAAAAATCGCTATCAGCATCAATTACAGCTTCTATTCGAGACATAAACCGTTGGCAGGCACGTTTAAGATGGTCCTCGTCGATATCCTGCATTACTCTGACTATGGATGCTTTCAGAGAATATTTAGTGTTATGAGGATGTTTATTCACATCTCTCTCAACAACGCCCCACACATAATAACGGATTTAGGTCTGGAGAGCTTGGAGGTCACAAATTGGGAGTAGTGTGATCATGGAAATTCTCTGCTAACCATTCTTGTGTCTTCTGAGTCTTATGTGCCGGTGCAGAGTGTTGTTGAAAGATGTAGGGCCTTCCATTTCTTACTCTATCAATCCAAGCCTTCACAACAGTACTCAGGACTTCAATGTAAGCAGTAGAATTGATTTTTAGTCCTTGTGGGACGAAATTTGGTGGCATCACATGTCCCTCATTGTTAACTACCCCCAAAACCATAACAGTTGCTGGAAATTTTGTGTGCATGACTCTTGGAACTTCAGAAGGGTCAGCACATAGCCATCTGTTATTTCTTCGGTTAACCTTTTAGTCTTGGTCAAAATTTTTTTCATCTGAAAAAAAACAAAAAACCAAAGAATGTGTTGCTCAGTTGGGTGTTTTAGTTTGCTTAAAAGCCTCTTGGATCTTACCAACCGATTTTTCTTTGTTGTTTTCAAGTCGGTTTCTATTTAACCCATAGTTGGGACCCTAACAGGTACTACCACTCCGGGTCAAAGTGGACCTGGGAGCAATGGCAATTAAAGGGTGAGGGTGGCTCCACACTCCCCAAAGCCCACAAGCTGGGGCCTCACCACTGGATATAGTTTAAGGTCATATCCAGGACCTGGGAATTTGGACCTGTGGAACAAATTCTATTTGGTTTTTAGCTGATAAAAGTAGTTGCTAATATAAAATTAATAAAATTGGAACTTAACAGGTGTGAGTAGACTTAACATATTTCTCTACGTATGCACAAATATACATTTATATGTTTATGCTGGTTAATTTTTAGAGTTATGCTATACATCTGTTAGTGGTTCAGATATTAACATATAAGGCTGGACAGCTAAATGTCTTAATTTCTATTCTAGCTGATAGTACCCAATTATATATATATATATATATATATACACACATTTTTGAAATCACTACTATATATATTGGATACAATATAATAATCAATATAGAATTGGTTCTATAATAATAAATATGAAACTGACATAAATAGATATATCATATTTAAGCATATTTTATGATTGGGTAACGCTGACTTGAGAGCTGCTAATATATATCTATATCTATCTATCTATCTATATATATATATATATATATATATATATATATATATATATATATATATATATATATAAAGTGACTTGATATATAACTGTTTTGATGTCATGATTCTGTTAAAAATTCTTTAGATTCCATATCGTTTTCATTTGACATGTCCTTTGAATTCTTTTTACCTTTGTTCTAAGAATGAGTTCCATTGTGATGGCAGGGTAAAATGCCTCTTGTTTTATTTGGTGTTGGTTGAATTAGATGAAGCAGATCACTGGATGCAGGATGCTGAACTGTTTGGTATGGTTATATCGGGTAGATGCAAGGAATTAGATTTTGGAAAGGGTCAAAGTCAGACTCATAAGAATGCTAGGAGTTGGAGTTGAAATTTTTAATTTCAGAAAAATCAACACCGTCAGAATATTGAAAGATTTTAAAGTATGAGTCTGAGTTAATCTGATATTTAGGAATTCTAGGAGTTAGAAGTCTAATATTTTAATATTCTAGTAGTCAGAGTTTGATATTTTGAAATTGTAGGAATCAGAATTAGATATTTTGGAAGTCTAAGAGTCGGAATTTAATTTCTTGAAATTCTGGGGGTCGGGATTGCATATTTTTAAATTCTAAGAGTAATGTTCATCAACCATAACAACGCTTTGGATATTTCAAGATTTTAAGGCAGTTCTTGTAAAATCGTCATGTTTTAAAAACAAAAATACTTTAAGTCCTCAAAATGCCACCATTTTGTTCGGAAATGAATATCCTTTCACATGCTTTAATAAATAATAACCACTTGATATATTTTAGTTTTTAGGAAATAAAATGATAAAAATGTTAATACTATGAAACAACCATTTTGTGTCTGATTTTTTTTTTTTTTTTTTTTTTAACTCCGTGGTGTTTTGAAGCTTGGTGCCAATGAGGAATTTTGTCATGAAATTTGGAAACAATTAGAAAAAGTATCAATCTTATTATCTGGGTACAAAATAGACTAGTCCATTCGTTCTTTTTATTGTCTTAAAAATAAAACTTCAACATGACGTTTTTTGAACAATTTTTTCTAAATATTTTTTGTACCCTAAATACCAAGTAAATGTTTTATTATATTTTTATGCGTTAAAATGTTAATTCTATGTTGATTTCTCTCCCTCAAGCACTTTTCAGCAAAAATAAACAATACTGATAATTAAAAGCTTGTCACCAGCAACAGCAGCAACTGTTGGCTCTCAGCTATTAACTTGAAATCAACGAGTTTCGTGAATTACGTTTATTTTGAAAAGAAAAAGAAACAAAACAATTTTTGTTCAGGGTGTGATTTTCGTAATAATGCGTTGTAATTTGGCTTTTAAATGGACCTGATATGTATTTTATTTTATACAATTTTTCTGTTTAAAATTAATGTGGTTTTGATTCTTTTGTAAAATTTCTCTCAAGAAAATCTGGTTTTCAAATATACTTAACTTTCGAACTTTAATTGCAGTTATAAATGACTTTATAACTGCCAATAAAAATAAACAAAGTATGATTCTATTCTTTTAGGGGATTATGTGTGAGTACCCTAAAAAAAATTGGGGCGCCGGGAGGGGGGGGGTGACAACAACAATAATTTAGAATTTAGAATAGTGAAGAGGGGGACCATTTTCACAGATAAATTCAATGTGTAATTTTCCTCCATTTACCAACTATTATTGTTTTTTAGAGCAGTTATTACTTCAAATTCTTTTGATATTTTTTCAATTTGAAAAAAAAAAAAAAAAAAAAATTGTTATCACTAAATCTACGCCTGAGTGACAAGCCCATCTCTTAAAAGTGACTCCCTTGAACCGGTTGTAAATCTTGAATGACAAGTCCCACCCTGCAAAATTTCCTTTAACTCTGCCACTAACCCACTTCAAAATAAAAATCCTTCTATGACTTTACTGCTAACCCTAAGTCCTATAGGCCACTCTAGGATAAAGGTTAATAAGTGTACAGTGGTCAATGGGACAGTGTGTTGTGGAAATTTGGTAAATTGGATTATTAAGAGGAACGGCTCATCAAGAACTTGTTTACATTGTACTTGAAGACTGCCATATTCTAGTCAACTGGAAAGCAGGTAAACGGAAGAGAGTTCTGCAGGTGTGCAGTTCTAAGAGAGAAGCTTTGTTCATGGAATCTACGTTTAAGTTTAGGCACAGATAAAGAGTGGGCGAAATTATTGATAGTGTTTTCAGCTAGACGAGTGTTTCTTGTGAAAGTTTGGCAAGGGGGACCATAGATTGGAGCTCTGACGAGCATTTGCCATGAAAATAACAATAAAACAGACTCACAACGTTTCTTCTGTGAGATAGAGGTTGCAGAGAAGAGAAAAAAGCATCCCTCACTAGGCTACTTTATCTATTTTGAGCTCTGTTATGGCAGGATGAGGTCTTTTTAGCAGCTCTTGCCCAGATGTGGCAACAGTACTCCATCCTTGGATGTACCTAGCTTTTATATAGGTAGAAAATTGCATGAGCAGTGAGATATCTACTGGATCTATAGAAGGATCCTACCATTTTCCCAGCGACCTTGGCAACAGATTTGATGTATGTGTTCCATTTCAGATCAGGAGTAATGGTCAAGCCCAGGAGCTTGTCAAAACATTTTTAAGTGCACACCTGCCCTAATACGGAGGCATCTAATTTTATCTGAGACTCTTAAATTAAAATGTCGGTTTTCATTTTTCTCTCTTGGATTTTGTACAAAATGTTATTCAAATCATTTTAATCTGATTTTCTGTTGAAGATGTTCATTTCGAATTTGCTCAAATCTCATTCATTCCGGGTTGGATTCAATTGATTATTCAGGCAGAGGTGTTTCATGGAGTAAAACAAACAAAAAAGATCAAATCATTTGAACCACAAATCATTAATGTTTCATATTATTGAGCTGCTCTTTTATTGCACTATATTCATTATGTAATGAGGCATTAATATGACACTATAACTTGGCTTTTATAGGACTAACTTTATAAATTAATAAATTGTAAATTATTGAGCTTGGCTTTTATAGGACTAACTTTATGAATTAATAAATTGTAAATTATTGAGCTTGGCTTTTATAGGACTAACTTTATAAATTAATAAATTGTAAATTATTGAGCTTGGCTTTTATAGGACTAACTTTATAAATTAATAAATTGTAAATTATTGAGCTTGGCTTTTATAGGACTAACTTTATAAATTAATAACTTGTAAATTATTGAGCTTGGCTTTTATAGGACTAACTTTATAAATTAATAAATTGTAAATTATTGAGCTTGGCTTTTATAGGACTAACTTTATGAATTAATAAATTGTAAATTATTGAGCTTGGCTTTTATAGGACTAACTTTATAAATTAATAAATTGTAAATTATTGAGCTTGGCTTTTATAGGACTAACTTTATAAATTAATAAATTGTAAATTATTGAGCTTGGCTTTTATAGGACTAACTTTATAAATTAATAAATTGTAAATTATTGAGCTTGGCTTTTATAGGACTAACTTTATAAATTAATAAATTGTAAATTATTGAGCTTGGCTTTTATAGGACTAACTTTATAAATTAATAAATTGTAAATTATTGAGCTTGGCTTTTATAGGACTAACTTTATAAATTAATAAATTGTAAATTATTGAGCTTGGCTTTTATAGGACTAACTTTATAAATTAATAAATTGTAAATTATTGAGCTTGGCTTTTATAGGACTAACTTTATAAATTAATAACTTGTACATTATTGAACTTGGCTTGTAGGACTAAGTTTTATTGAAAATTTACAAGTAAATTATTGAGCTTGACCAGTGGAAAAAGGCCCAGAATAAGTTGCAGGTTTTACCATTTTAAGTGTTTGAATCATGCATTCATACTAATGATTCCAGCATGCTTTTATTTAAAAAACATGAAAATCTTTGAGGAACATATATTATAGCAAAGTTGTAACTAATGTTGACTTTTGTAAGAATTTATCTATGTATTGCTGACAGCATGACATAAAACGATGAGAAATTGATTGGTTGATGTTAAACTGTTTAGGTTTCGCAACCAGTTGGCAGGGGAATGCCTAGAGAAAGACATAAATAAAACTCTGGCCAGCGATAGGTTAATTTGAAAGTTAATTTCTTAAAACTGTCTAAAACATTTCAGCATAAAGTTTTAGTATTTTACACTTTTATTTTTAATTTTAATAAATAATCAAAACATCAAAGAAAAAAAAACACAAAAAAAAAAACTAACGTAAGGCAAACGAACAATGTTAAATGTAAAAATCTGAAAAACAAAAAAGAAAACGGAAAAACGAACGTTAAAACTTCTGAAAAATACCCCCCCCCCTAAAAAAATGTAAAAAATGGCTTAAATAAGCCTGTTTCAATATTAAAATTTAAAAAATCGGTGGGTACCCGGGTGGCTTTGGGTGTGTGTGGTCGGTCGGGTGTTTGGGGGGAGGGGTGTTAATGAAAACCTAAGAATAAGCGAAGTAAAAAAAAAAAAAAACAGAAAAACGAACGTTACGTGAAAAATGGCTTAAATAACCCTGCTTCAATATTAAAATTTAAAAAATCGAAAGAAAAAAAGACATCTCACACCACGATTCGAACCCAAAACATTTAGATAATGAACAAACGCTCTAATTGAGCTAACACGACGTACATAAAATTTTGTCAGTTCTTCAAATATTATAACTAAACCAGGTTATGACGTCATCTGACGCATGCGTAGAACCGATCTCGTCATGAGAGGTCAGTTTTTGTTGACCCCCCCCCCCACCCTGTAGAAAAGTGTTGATTTCAGGATGAAAAAATTAATGTTTTTGGCCAATTTTTCAATATTTGTCGGGTGAAGGATGAGGCTTTCATATGAGACCAAGTTTGTGAATTTTTGTTCTGTCTGTCGAAAGTTTTTAGCAGACACACAAACATACATACATACATTTTCGCTTTTATATATATAGACTAGCGAGGGGTACCCGGCGTTGCCCGGGTGTTTTTCGGGGTATGTGAAAAAAACCCGAAAATGTGAAAAAAAAAAAACAGGTGCCCGTGAAAAAAAAACGAAGCCTTCACGACGCGCAGTTGGAAAATAGTAAAGTGTTTAAAAAAAAAACAGGTGCACGTTTTTGATTGACGTGACAGCAATAGGTATTCAGCAGTAAGCATTTTGTGCGGGACAGTTTTGAATGAGATGAATAAATCGGTTTGTTTGTTTTTAAAAACCCGCTCCCTGTTTATTAGGAGGAGCAAAATGAAAGCTACAGTCTGATATGACGAAGTCGACATTGAACAAACGTTACTTAGCTCTCTTGAGACAACTGGCTTTCGGCCTGTTGTATTTATTTGCTCCCCCACCGAGCAAATTAGGCACAAGGCCAATTTTTAATGTGAGAAGTCAAGGGAAGGGGAAGGGAAAATGGGGACCAGCTCCCGAGAGGAGGGAAATGGGAGCTGGTTAAAGGTCAAGCATGTGGGGTTGCCCCCACATCTGGTCTTTGCTAGTCATAGCTAGTCCTAGCTAGTCATAGCTTGCAGCATCTGCCGGAACAGATACTACACTTTGATCATGTCACCCGGGCCCCGGAGGGCGCGCGGGCAAGTGGCTTTCAGCCTGTTGTATTTATTTGCTCCCCCACCGAGCAAATTAGGCACAAGGCCAATTTTTTATGTGAGGAGTCCAGGGAGGGGGAAGGGAAAATGGGGACCAGCTCCCGAGTGGAGGGAAATGGGAGCTGGTTAAAGGTCAAGCATGTGGGGTTGCCCCCACATCTGGTCTTTGCTAGTCATAGCTAGTCCTAGCTAGTCATAGCTTGCAGCATCTGCCGGAACAGATACTACACTTTGATCATGTCACCCGGGCCCCGGAGGGCGCGCGGGCAAGCGGCTTTCAGCCTGTGATTAGAGTCGAGTTTCGCTTTTTTTTATACCGAAAACCGAATGTAACGCGTGCCGATGCGGGAAATGTTGAATAATTAACGTTTGAAAGTCAATAAAATTAAATAGACAGGCGAGCTCCGTGGGTAACTCTGAGATATTACGATTTATAGATGATATAAAAAGTTTTAAGAAGTTGTGAACCGAGCAAGTGCTTCTCTGAAAGAAGCCTTTTGTGGACATCAAGGAAAAGCGTACACACATACATGCATACATTTTCGCTTTTATATATATAGATGATAGGTTATGAAAAGGAAGGGTTGTAATGAGATAGCTTCGAATTTGGGGGTATCAAAACCAAAGCAAAATATGATGAAAGTAAACATAAAATAGATAAGCCCCATAATTTATTATACCATACCTGTTCACACTGAAACACTTATCACAATATTCTGTGGATCTATATTAAAAAACCTTGTTAAACTTTGTGATATATTTCCATTCTATGGCGGTCAGGCGCGAACGAACACCCCATAATTTTATTATACCATATTTCTTCAAACTGAAACATAATTATCAAAGTCTAATTACACAGATAGATATGAAAAGTCTTTATTAAAGTTTGTACCTATTTCCATTCTATAGAGGCCAGGCGGGATCACAGACCCCACAATTTTATTATACCATCCCTATTTAAGTTAAAACATACTTATCAAAGTATTCTTATGTACATCTATATCAAAAACACTTGTAAACTTTTTTTTTTTTAAATTTTTAAATTTTTTATTTCCATATTTTGTGGACCAGGCGCGAACGCAGACCCCACATTTTAATGAACCACTGTTCTGCCAGATCAAACATACCCATTCCTGTTTCTCAATACATCTTCTATCATTATATTTAATCAGTTTTTTAAAATAGTCAACCATATAAGAGCCTATTTGTGACCAGACACACACACACACACAGACACATACACACACAGACATTCAGCTTTATATTATAGATATGAAAAAGTTTGACTCATGTCTAGGTAAGCTACATCTAAAATTTCAAGTGTTTAGACTCAAAATTGGCGGAGGAGTTTGGTAGAGTCTGCAAAGCTGAACTCTTTCAACTTTGACGTCTTGATAGTGAAATTTTCGCCCAAAAACTGATTAAAAAACTTGCTGCATGTCTGAATTTACTTTATGTAAAATTTCGAATCTGTAGACCCAAAATTAGCTGAATAGTTTGCTAGAGATCGCAATGGTTAAATCTTTTGATCCCTTGGCAGCCAAATTTTCAGTTAAAAACCAATTAAAAAGCCTGAAAAATGTCTGAATACACTTTATGTAAAATTTCAAATGTTAAGACCAAAAATTGGCTGAGTAATTTGGTAGAGACTGCAGAGGTCAATTTTTTAAAACTTTGACCCCTATTATGTATGACCCCTAAGCATTTATTATTTTCAGCTCAAACTAAATTAAAAAGTTCGATTCATGTTTAAGTAACCTACATCTAAAATTTCAAGTGTTTAGACCTAAAATTGGTAGAGGAGTTTTTTGAGTTTTCAAAGGTCAAATCGTTGAACTTTGACCACTTGAAAGCCAAATTTCTGGCCGAAAACCGATTAAAAAGATTTCCCCAAATCTCAATACCCCTTATGTCAAATCTCGAGTCTGTAGACTGAAAATTGACATAGTAGTTTGGTAGGGAAATGTACACACAGACAATTTCACTTATATATATATATATATATATATATATATATATATTATGCAACTAAAGTTGAGCCTTATATTTTAATCACAAAATACATGCTAAAATATTCCTCAATTTTGAGATTGAGTTATATTTTGAAAACAACAAAACAAAAGATACTAATGTTTATTTTAGTTGTTCTAATTAGCAGTAATTTCCAATTAACTCATCACGTGACCATCTCATACTGTATGTTATTTAACCTCCGCTTCTCATTTTATATGCTGTCCACTCGTGCTTCTGTCTCTTACTTCCCCCTTCTCTCTCTCTCTCAACAATAAACCTTTCTGTCTATTATACTGCATTTACTCTCCTCCTCCTCTTTTCTCTTTCAGTATTGACGAAAAGAGTCAGCTAGAATACTAATACTATTTAACCCGTAACTGAAGAGTGAAAGACAAAATAAAGTGATGCATTAAGCAGAAATTTAACTGACTTCACAAACTCACTTTTCAAGCAACCTAGCCCAGACTCTAGGGGTGACTCAACGGGTCACTTTTCTTTCTTTCTTTCTTTCTCTTTTTTTTTTTTTAAAAAAAAGTACAAATTAACTTTGTTCCAAGTTACAATCTCTCTCCTGCATACAATGTTTTAGAGAGGATAAAAGGAGCAATCAAAATCCTTAGGATTGAATGTATCTTGCAATCCTTTACAGAAACAACTCTTTTTTTTTATACTTGGAATTTGTATATAAATCTTTAAAAAAAACAAAACTTTTTTATGGCTTTATCTAGAAAAACTAAATGATTTCAGTTCAATAAGCATTCTTAAATTTTTGGTAGTTAAAATGATATTAAATATTCTAATGTTACCAATAATTTGCTTCTTTCTTTTTGAATAAATAATCCCATATCTTAAGATCTGATTCTTTTGAAAGTGATTTACTTCAAAATCTGGCGATTTTGGTTCATTTTTTTTAAGAAAATGACCAATTTTTAAAACGAGTTTGAATAAAAAAAACAAACTATTTTTCTCCTTTGTCCAAAAGATTTTCAAAAGCCATTACAATGGAATTCTTTGAAATCTTCAGATAATGTGAAGATTTCAGAGAGACAATAGAAATATTTCAATTGTTTATATGTCATTACGACCGTGTTTGTAAATGAAATGATAATCTTTTTCTTATTTATTTGATCCGTAATATTAATTGATTCTAGCAAGATGATGCCATATCTGCTGAGTGCCTGTATGGGGGAGGGATAGAATTTCTTACTGTCTTTTCTCATATATATGCACACACACACACATGCACGCACGCGCATTTTTTTTTTAAAATTCCAAACAGAATTTTCATGCTGCACGTAGGGAAAATAAGAATCGCACATTTTATGGATACATATACATGTTTCTTTTTTAAGAGACTAGTAGGCTGCCTGGCGTTGCCCGGTCATAAAATATGCATAAATATATTTTAATTCATACAGAAACTGAAACATGTGTATGCGAGTAATGTTTTTTTCAAAACATTTCACTTCTTGTAAGTAAAAAAAAAAAAAAAAATACTCGAGCTGAGATGGAAACCAAAACATAACGACAGTAAGTTAAGTACAATAGCCATTAGGCCAGCGTGACAAGCTCTTTAAAAAGTGTTTTCAAACCGACTTATACTTAACATAAGGAATCTGTAATGTGAACCATTCATGCATGCGTAATCGTGAAACAGTTAGCAAAGACAAAAATCTGATGACTTCCACATACCAATTTTTCAATTTTGACCCTTTAGCCGCCTTTTTTTCTGGATGAAAATGGATTAAAAAGTTTTCCACATGTCTGAAGGTCCCATATACCAAATATCAAGCCTGTAGATTAAAAATTTGTTGAGTATATAGGTTGAGAAGTCCTCACACACATGCACACGCATTCTCACTTTTATAAAAATATAGACAAGCCATATCTACCCAGCATTGTTTGGGAGTCGTTTTAATTTTACTTCTATTTTTACTCGTTGTTATCTCCCCCCCCCCTCTCCGCCTTTCACCTTGGGTCCCTTTTCTTTATTGATTTGGTGTAAGAAAGTATTAACATTTGCTTCGAAAGATATTTATTGTTTAAAGAAAAGCAGTTTAGTAATAAAGTCAATCAGACGTTTATGGAATGTTGAAATTTACATTGCATAAATATTCTTCAGATTTTTAATATTTTTTTTTTAACTATTCATCTTATAAATAATCTATTGCTTGAAGTAAACATTATAATAGTGTCTGTACATCCAGCAAAAAGTCAGAAACTACATGGGATAAACTTACAACGCATACATCATTGGATGCAAAGAGAAAGATGTCACATACACTTTTTTTTTTTAATTCTTCCATTTTGGTACTCATGTCTTGGACAACGCCAGGTATCCTTACTAGCACAAAGCTCATTATTTACCAAATTATTATTCAAAGCTTAAATTTATTCCTTTTTAATTTTTAATTAACTATTTTAAATAAATCATTAGATTAAATTATTATTTTCTGAATTTTACAAATCACACTTGTTCATAACTTTCTATTCTCTTCCTGCTACATGCTTCCCTGACTGTACTGATATGCAGAGGTTTAAATGTAATGTAAACCAACATCTTGTTAATCTTTCCTGGTCCCAAATAGTAGCCCCTTAAGTCCAAGTGGTGATATGCCTTGTTATGGGTGAATGTGAGTAAAATAAATAAAAAAAATTATCAGGTTTATGATAATTAAAATAGTTACCTCATATCTGCATTTTATGCTTTTAAAAGTTTTTGGTGTTTAACATTTAAATCACTGCATTCTCCTATGCGTATGAGTTCTTTGCTTTTGAGTTAAAATTCTGTTTTTTTTTTTGTTTTTTTTTTTAATAAGAAACACTTATTTAATATTTTTGAATTTTTTAGATGAGGATTGTTAATTTGGATTATTCGGATTACTATTCTCATCTTGATTGTTATTTTAACAATGTTTCGGTGGTCAGTGTAACCTCCGACCTTCTTCAAGTGAAAAATAAACACTGAAGAATCAGAATAATATGAAGAAAACATCTGATGCCAAATCACTAATCTTACCTTCATATTTTCTTGATGCTATTTGGCTGGATTTTATTTCTCTTGCAAAATGGATAGTAGAATTTAAAATGTAGTTAACCTGACAAATTCTTTTGACGTGATGAAACATAAACGTTTCTCAGTAACCCACTCGTTAGAAATATATTTTATAACGCTATAAAAACAATATTATTGTGTGTGTAGGCTAGTTTGACTCAAGCTGATTTCCCATCCAACTTTTACTCATTTAAAAAGCACTAATATATTAAATTTTAGAACTTATATTTTGGGGCCACTACAAAATCATATATTTTAAATTAGTTTCACCTCAATGTTCGATCTACCATCATCAGTATTTTCTCTATCATCTATGTTTTTAGAGAATGACCGTGAATGGTAGTCAACATAAGAACCAATTGGAGGGAAGTGTGGGGGGGGGGCTTGCTGCTGACGTTTTTACAGTTGGGCATTGAACTCTTTTCATGTATCCTACGAGAATAACTTACCAATGTAATAATAGGTCGATTTGCAACTTTTTTCAGAAAATCAACATGGCACTGGTGATGATAGTTGGGATTTGATGTGATAAGAACAGATACCAAAAATTAGATTCCTATCTTGAACAGAAAATTGAGCATTTAATTTTAAAAATCGTGTAGAAAAATGCTGAAAAATCCTTCATTTTCATAGCATTTTTCACAACACTGACTTTGAAATTTCACTATTTTTATAAAATATTCAATTAAAATTGATATACTTATATAAAATACATTGAAAGAAAAGTATATACATGAATTATAATTTTAATTATGAATCACACCTAGCAAAATATCTCAACTTTTACTGCATTGATTAAACAAAAACTGTAAAAAAAGCTAATTAGCAACTAAGTCTTTTAAATTTCACAATTCAAAAAGATATGTGGAGATGTATTACACAGTATAACAACTTGATACAAGTTACAGAACCAGGTATTTTAATTTTTTATTAAATGCAATAATATAAACTGTTACAATAGAACTAAATTGTTCTGTATACTTTCCTTTCAAGGAAAATGAAGGTCTAATTTGCTGGCACGATTACTTTGTAATAATGTGTCTATGCCTTGCTTCCTGCCCATATACAACTTTTTGAGAAAAATCAATCAAATTTGACCAATGTGTGGCTGCAAATTGATAGCAGTAATCTTTTCATTTTTTTTTTTTTTTTTTTTTTTTCACTATTTCTGGAAAAAAACAACACAAAAAAAAATTATTTGAAAACACTTATTTTTAAAAAATATTTTTCGATGTAATATGAATAAAACTAGCTATTGTTTGAATAAATTAAGAAAACTAATAAAATTTAATGGATAAATATTTATTTACCTAATAGATAAAATCGTTTGAATGCCCTCTTCTCTCATATCCAATTCATCTGAGTTTATCATTGATATTATATTTTCCGGAAGTAGTGCAAATATATTTTGAATAGTTTAAAACAGTAATTTGGATTTCAGTTAACTGTTTTGTTCTCTGAATCATTAAAATATACTGTTGTTGGTTAAAAAAAATATTGTCGGTTTTGATCTCAAACCAACTAACTGCATACACTTGGATGATAAATTTGACCAATTTAATTTATCATAGTGTTTGAGGATAGACAACTCTAGTCCATAAACACATTAATCTTGTGGGTTCTGTTAGCCATCTCCCTTGATTCAAAGCCCCAATTTTCTAAGTTAACTTATCAACAAGAAATGCCAACAGAATACTCAAAAAGTAGCCTCTGGTCTTCACACTTAAATTATTTCTTTCTTCTGCTGTCAGATAATGATGATCAGGAGGGACACTAATTTTTTAGAATTCTATTTGAGGCAAATCTTGATAATTATTGATACAAAGTTTCCCCAAAGGACCAGTAAATGTTGTTAGGTTTTTGTTGTTTCATCAATTAATTTAAAAATTGCTGTAAATGGCAGTTCTTTTAGTGGAACCTGAAAATTGGAAAATTTGCATGTTTAATGATAGAGCCAGAATCCATAGTAAATACCAATATATTTTATTTTCCACAAAAAAGGAACATAATTGCAGGTGAATCTATAGAATTAATTTTACCTCCTTGTTAGAAGGTCAAGTGCAAATTATGTGCCTTGTTTGACAATTTTCTGTCTTGCACTTTACTACAAAAGTCATCACATCTCAAGACAGAAAGTTTACAGCTACAAGAAAATATATCAAACAGTCTGTCTAGCTGTTCCTTCATTCTTTTCACTTTGATTGCTGCAAGAGATTTTCTGTCAATCTGTTTAGCCCTATTATAGCAAAATATATTGACCTTCTGCCCTATATAATGTTACCTTAACAAGGGCAATTGTGGAGTGACTGCTTGCCGAATACTAATTATTTCCTTGGCAATTAACTTAGAAATCTCACTATTTTTTAAGTGGAGAAAACTGTTTTTGAGGAAATAACTAAACTGGATGACTTGTCGTGAAGTTGACGGTGCTGTTTCATCCAAATGACAAGGTAGACCAGCAAATTTTGTGAACCACAGGTTAAAACTGAACGTTGTGCTTTTACTGACATTCTAATCTGAAAAGAAAAATAAATAAATGGATTATAACTGAAGGAAACTGTATTAGGCTATCTTCCAGTTTCATACGTAAAGAAATAAGTGTTAGTTATAAGAAATAATGAAAAACTTTGTAGAGCTGAATTAGATGTATTGAAGAGAGAGGAGCAAACCAAATGAGAGGCATAGTAAAGTTTAGTTTAGACATTTTTTAGCAGATTTTAGCTCCGCCTTCGATAACATGAATTTATCCATAAAGATATTCATTCTTGCTGTAGCTGTGTCATTTTAAACGAGTCTTTTGTGTTTAGAGTTTGAAAAACCAGTGCTTGTGCATCTGTTACTATGCTATTTTTAATAGTATTTTCAAGTTAAATTTAATTTTTATGAAATTTTTGTTTATTAAATTTTTAGGTGAAAGTGCAGAATAGTTACAATACAACCTCCTTCCCATATTAAGAATGGCTTTCTAAATAACAAAATTATTTTAGCACAATAACATAGATGCACACATAATGAAAAACCTTTAAAGGAGTTTCCTTATTTACTGATTTTAAAACTATAATTTTAGAAGAAAAACACTGCTTAAAAACAATTACTCCCTAAAAATAAAAGAAATTAAAATTTGACATTAATTTTCTGCAAAGTATTTTTTATTAAGTAGAAAAACTTGAAAATTTACGTGGTTATGTTTCGTAAAGAATGTGTAGAATAAAATTGTATGGACTATATTTTTGTTGTTGTTTTAATATAAAACTGGAGTATTACCATATTTTAATAAAAATTTCAAATAGAATTTGATGTGAAATATTAGGTTGGTGCAAAAATAATGCTTTTGACGTTCATTTGAACGTAAAAAAATGACATTGTTTTTGTGTCAACCTAATAGAAAAAATAAATTAAAAAAGATAAAACAAATATGTTTAAATTCACTGCAGACACTTGAAATATAATAATATATATTTTAAACAAGTTTTTTTCGTTTTTCCTTTCGAAATAATTAAGCCTAAATCGTAATGTTTTCAAATTAAATTATAAACAAACGTTAATTTTCAATATCAATAACGAGCGTGTTTTGCGACGGTGAAATCTAAAATGTTTCCACCCCCAAAAAGTTCCTGAAATGAAAAAGCGAACTTTGGTCGTTATTATTTAAAAGACATAATTTTGCCTTTACACTTAATATTTATTTTATTAATGCATTATCCTCACTTATTTTATTTAAAAATGTAGTTTAAAAATTATTGTAAATAATGATTCTATTTTCTTAATAGTACGGATTGTTTTGATGACGGGACATTCTTGACAATTCACCAAAAAACTTTTAATCACTTCAATTTTTCAACTTTTAAAGTCATTTCCTCAAGCAAAGATAACGATTTTGAGAAAAATATTTCGTGTAGGTCTTTTCTATGTCAAACCCCAACTATCATCACCATTGCCTCACCGGGGTTCCAAAATTGACCTGCCCTAATTTAACAATACATTGCTAAAGTTTACCTTGATAATATCCCCTGTCTGCTAGGTAGAGTGACAACGGCATCCCTGATTCGTTAAGGAAACTCCTTGCTTGTTGACAAGACAACTACTCAAAGGAAAAACAAACTGAAACATCTGTATTGATCAAGCGCCGACTCTTATGAGTCTTCTGATTGTGAATGTGTCAGCGACAAATAACTGATGTGTATGAAATAAATGATCTTTCCTCTCTTCTTTTCTTTTTTCTTCTCTTCTTCCTTTCTCGCCTCTTCCTCTTTTCTCCTTTTTCCCTCTTCTCTTCTCTCTTTTGTCCTCTCTTCTTTTCTTCCTTTCTCTCCTCTTCCTCTTTTCTCTGTTCTTTTTTCCTCTTCTCTTCTCTCTTTTGTCCTCTCTTTTTTTCTTCCTTTCTCTCCTCTTCCTTTCCTTTTTTCCTCTTTTCTTCTCCTCTCCTCTTCCTCTCTTTCCTCTCTTCTCTTCTTCCTCTCTTTCCTCTCTTCTCTTCTTCCTTTATCTGTCATGAATTCCAGTTACATAAAATTTACTATTTGTGTTATATAATGGATGTGTAATGCGAGTCTTAAAGACAGTCTTAGATCTGATGAGCTCAGAGGAAAAATAAATGCGAATTGTATATGGAGATATGTGCAGAATCACGAGACTTTGATGGTATGGCCACATTAAATGAATGGATGAGAGTTGCTGAGTTAGTAGATGTAGATCAGCTAAAATAACAGCTTCAGTTCACAGGAGAAAACATAAGAGTAATAAAAAGTGAACTTGATAAGAAGAGGGATAAATAAAGACCCAGCCAGAGATAGTGTAGTTTGGAAATCAATTTCTAAAAGACATCCAACATGTCATCATGTAAAACATATTTTAAACCCATGATGATGACGACTACGGTGGTTAGGTGATGATTATGATTTTTTATTGCATATGTCCTTTGAATTACAGTAGCGTCCAAAACTAAGGGACAAAAAATTTGTTAGAAATAACAATTGTGAAAAGCTGAAATTTTAACAACTGGTAGTCGTTATCATCCATAATAACATACTAAAATTTGAATCATTTGCAAAGGATAGAAAAAGAATTATAACAATTATTTATTTTCAAAATAGGAACGTCTAAAAAATTGAGAGAAACAATGTAAACAGCCAAAAAACAATAAAAATACATGTACAATCAATATTTAGTAAATGAGTTCTTGCTCTCAATGACAGCTGCACATCTTCGACTATAAGAACAAATCAGTTCTTGACAATCCTCGATACTAATCTTAGACCATTTTTCTTGAAGCTTCACCCACAAATCCTCCATGTTAGTGGGATTTCTTCCCATAACTTTCACACCTTAAGGTCTTCCAAAGATTTTCTATTGAATTTAAGTCAGGACTTTGCGGTAGCTAATCCATAATTTTGAAATCTTGCTCACTAAGGTAACTCATTACCACCTTTGCCTTGTGACATAGCACATTATCTTGCATAAAGGTAGCCCTATCGAAACCTGAATTCTGCATGATTGGCACAACATGATTTTGAACAATGTTTTTATAGATCTGCACGTTTACACAAGTTTGTAACCAGACAAGAGACGTTGTACCTTGGCTAGAAAACATTCCAAATATGATGACGCTTCCGCCCCCAAACTCGACAATTTTCTTAGTACACTTTGCACTTAATCTTTCACCAATATGTCTCTTTACATTTATTTTTCCATCATTTCCAAATAAATTAAACTTGCTTTTATCACTGAAAAATACTTTTGCCCAATTTTCATGTCCAAATTACATACCCGTTTGCAAATCTAATCTCTTCTTCTTATTCTTCAAACTAACAAGTGGTTTCTTCCCTGGGGTTCGATTAAACAGCCCTATTTCTTGCAGTCATATAAAAACAGTCTGTCTTGACACATTAACACATGAGGTACTATTCATAACCTTTTTAATTTCTGTTCAAGACTAAAATGGTCCTTTAATGACATATGCTGCATTATTCGATCTTCTCTTGCCAAAGTTTTGCGGGGTCTGTCGGTTTTAAAAGCACTATTTTGCCAGTATCATTGTAGGATTTAACAACCCTGCTTACAACACTCTTGGAACGTTTCACTTTCTCTGAAATCTCTCTAATGGTGTTCTTTTCCTTGTGTAACTTCACAATAGCTTGCCTCACAGTTTTCGGCGTTTCGCCATGGTGCCGGCTGAGTCAACGTTTACAAATGACTAAGACTTATTCTTTAGAGGAAATCCAAAAATTTGAATACTATAATACTGTTTACATTGTTCTTCTCAACTTTGTCCCTTACTTTTGGACGTTCCTATTTTGAAAATAAATAATTGTTATAATTCTTTTTTGTCATGATTCAAATTTTAGTATGTTATTATGGATGATAACGGCTACCAGTTGTCAAAATTTCAGCTTTTCGCAGTTTGAGTTATTATTTCTAACAAATATTAGGTTTCAAAATTTTGTCCCCTAGTTTTGGACGCTACTGTATATTATTGGTCCTCCGATTTATCAGAGAAGGACCTATGCTTTCAGTGGCATCCATGCGTCAGTTAGTCTGGATGATTGCCAGATAACTGTCCATTAGTTTTTCCTGAAATTTTGCCACAAATTGTATTTCATTAAATAGATGTGCACAGTAAAAAAATTTTTTTTGCGAAAATTCCTGTTGCACCCCCAGGGGCTCAAAATAGGAAAAAAAAAAAAAAAAAAAAAAAAAACCCAAAATGGCACCTTTTGACCCATAACTTTTCATCTATCCATTAGATTTTTTTTAAAACTTGGCCAAAATGTGGGGCCCATTGTTCTTAATATAAATCTAGTATGGGTGACTTTTAGGTGGCTCTTTTTTTCATATTTCTCAACAAAAACTTGATATGTCTGACTATATAGTGTTTTTTCACGGAGGTCAACTCAAATATATGTGTTAGGGCCTGAAACTGCACCGTTATCCATTTACACTGGAGTCCGGTATCTCCAGGGGCTCAAAAGAAGTAAAAAAATGACACTTTTTGCCCCGTAGCGTTTGATCCATCCATTAGATTTTCCTGAAACTTGGTCAAAATGTGGAGGCCATTGTTCTTAATATAAATTCAGTATGGGTGACCCTAGCAAAATTCTGGTTCACATCCCGCTGGGACTTTTAGAGCTAAAATAAACATGCCTTTTTCAGCTTTTTTTTTTCATATTACTCAAAAACTTGATATGTATGTCTATATAGTTTTCATGGTGCTGAATTCAAATATACATGTGTTAAGGTCTGAAACTGCACTGTTTGTCCATTTACACCTGGATTCAACATTCCCAGGAGCTCAAAAGGGGGTCACAAATGCCCCAAAATTGCAAAAAAAATGACACTGTTTACCCCATAACTTTTGCCCTATCTATTAGATTTTTCTGAAACTTGTCGGAAATGTGAAGGCAACGTTTGCCCTTTGCACTTCTCACATTCATCGTTTCTTCACTATTTTTTTGTGGCTTTATCTCACATGCAGCACCAGAGGGGGATCACGCACATGCGGCTTGTTCCATTTGTTTTTTTCTCTTGTCATGCTGAGGTTATATGTTTCGTTAATGACTTCCAACTTTTTTTTATCTGTTGCCATTTTTCTTTTGCTAACAATTAGGATCAGGTTGTCATCGACTGATCCTCTGCATGTCTTAAGCAGTGTAGTGTGTGACTTTTGGTCATTCGTGTTGATGTAGGACATATTTTGAAACATTTTGGACGATTGACAACAGGTGATGTGGTTGTACCAGCTGAGAAATCGTGCAACATAATTTCCTATGGCGGCCTGCACAGTAAGACTGACAATTTCCTCCATTCGATGAACGTTTGTGAGGATTGTGTTGTTTTAAAACATGTTTTCTGAAATGAAAAAATTAGAGATTTCATAAATAACTTCCAAGGTGATGCCCTTTTCTTCCCCCTGCGACCTCTTTCTCATAGACGAGATGTTGCAAATCTATCTCTGCTCGGGTTTGTATTACTGTACACATAGATTCGAAAAAGTTGACAAAAAACAAATATATAACAAATAAATGTTATCAAAGGTAAGATAAGTTACTTTTCCTCCAAACTGGATATATTTTTCGGGTTTTTATTCAATGTAACATGTTTATTCAGCTCGAAAAACATACAGTGTTTACCGATGTATTGGAAAATTCAAAATGGCGCCCGACTCTCTCTTTAACACGGTAAGTTCGGGAAAAGGTGTTATAAATAATAAACTAGACAAAATACTATTAAAAACCCACCGAATATATGTCAACCTATGTCACGGTAACATATATTGAGCGAGTTTAACAGTATTTTGTCTAGTTTTATATTTATAGCACCTTTTCCCAAACTTACCGTGTTAAAGGGAGAGTCGGGTGCCATTTTGAATTTTCCAATACATCGGTAAACACAGTATGTTTTTCGAGCTAAATAAACATGTTACATTGAATAAAAACACAAAAAATATATCCAGTGAGGTAGAAAAGTAATTCATCTTACCTTTGATAACATTTATTTGTTATATATTTGTTTTTTGACAACTTTTTCGAATCTATGTGTACAGTAATACAAACCCCTCTGCTCTATTGTTATTTTTCATGGCAAGGGCTCATGAGCTTCAATCCATGGTTGTCCTCCCTGCAAAACATCCATAACAAACAGTCGTCTAGCTTACAACCATTTTTAACAATTTCTTCCACTATCTGTGCCTAAATCTAAACACAAATTTTATGAACAAAGTTTCTTTCCTAAAACTACCTGCATATGGAATTCTGTTCTGCTGGTCTGCATTCCAGCTAACTACAACATAGTCATCTTCAAGTTCAGCGTTCTTATTGAGCCGTCCCTTTAAATAATCAAATTCTACTCAATTTCCACCAATACTAACTGACACCATACACTTATTAACCCTTATCCTTGAGTAGCCTTCAGGCCTTGATAAGTGACGACTTCCTTGTAAAATATAAAAAAATTAGAAATTAATTCTGTCTGTTGCCATTTCTTTTCATGAACCATTAGGATCGGGTTGTCATCAACTAATCCCTTGCATGTCTTCAGCGGCGTAGCGTGTTATTGATGTTGATATGGGACATACTCTGAGACACTTTATGTGATTGACAACAGGTGATGTAGGTGTGCCAGTTGAAAAATCAGGCAATGAAATTTCTCATGAAGGCCTACGCAACCAACAATTTTCTCCATTCGATGCACTGTTGCGAGGATCATGCCATTTTGAAACATGTTTTTGAAGACACTGTATACAAATGTTGCTTGAATAGATTCATGTCAGAATATTGTGAGAAAAATAATTTATTTGAATTTTCTTGGATTTCAGCATAAATCTTGTCATGCATGAGTGAGTCGGTGTAGTGATGATGTGTGAGTGTTTTTAGTTAAGGTAATTCTGCGCTTGAATCTGCTATTAATTTGTAGGTTGAGTCTTGTTATTCTAACAAAATATTTTTTCTTCTTTACTCAATAGAAACTCCACCCCCTGGATACATTAGTGAGGATGGTGAAAATACAGACAACCAAGGAATGGGTAAGCATTTTATAACCCCCCCCCCGCGCACACACACACACACACACACACACGCACACAGCCACCTTCCTTTCTTACTTATAGAAGATGAATTACTTTCCATCTTTAAAAAAAAAAAAAATCCCACTCTTGTATTTTTTTTTTTTTTGCTACTCCCTCACACAAACTCCCATATTTTTTTCTTGTTCCCAACACAATTATGTTTCAATTTTCTGTAATCAAAACATAATGTTCTTATCCTCCATTGAGAGAGAAAAAAATGCTATCAAAGTTGAACGCCTATTTTGCTGCACTCCTCGATTATTTTTCCATTATTGGCAAACATTTTAAAACTAAATTATGTTTCTTTTTAATCTTTATTTTAATAAAATTTTCTTTTCTGATTTTTATTTTTATAAGATTGTGTAACAACTTCCTGTGTTCGTTTATTTCTTGGTTTTAATTTACTTATTGCTTATTAAAAATTAAAAATTAAAAATGCAAAAGCAAAAGATACGACAAAAATCCCCTTTAACAAAATAATTTAATTTCATAAAAATGCATTTTGGTTTCTTCACAAATAATTGAGCTATTTTTATCTATTTTTAATAGTTAAAAAGAAAGAAAAAAAAAGAAAAACTTATTTTTTTGACTCTTTGAACTTTAATATAAAACGAATTACAAAAATTCTATTTAAAAATTAATTTAATTATCTTGTAATAGTTAAACAAAAAAACAGAAGTACTTTGTGACTTTTGGTATATGAAAGCACGTTATTGATTAATACTGATTAGTTTAAAAATGTATTTTTCTGATAAAATTTGATATTTGTATATACATTTTCACCTTCCACCCCTTTTTTCACAAATAGGATCACCTGATCACAGTAGATGCAATGCAAAAAAAATGTAACTAAAAAAAATTTCATCTGATGATATTGTGTTGCACGTGAAACTCAAAATAAAATATATTAATAAATAAAATTATAATAAAATAAAATTCTTGACCTTCAAGCTTGTATGAAAGTGTAGTACCTGTTCTAGTACTGTTGCCAGATCTGGCCAGGGGTTGCTTAGCATACCTTATCCTGCCTTGATAGAGTTCAAAACCAGTTTTGAAACCTAGTACCCTTTTCTCTTACCCTACAACCTCTTTCACAAAGAAGAGACATTGCGAGCCTGTCTCAGCTCTGTCATTATTTTCATGGCAAGTACTCGTCTGAGCTCCAATTAATGGTCCCTCCTTACCAAACTTTCACAAAAAAAAGAAAGCACTTCACTAGCTACAACTATTATCAACAATTTTCCCCACTCTCTATCTGTGCTTAAATCTAAACGCAAATTTCACAAAGCTTCTTTCGTAAAACTGCCTGTCTGTAGAACACTGTTCTGCTGGCTTGCTTCCTGGCTAACTACAGTATGGTAGCCTCCAAGTCCATTGTAAATAAATTCTTGTTGAGCCGTCCCCTTAAATAATCAAATTCTACTAAGTTTAAACCATTAACAATTACTACCTTACATTCATTAACTCTTATCCTTGAGTGGCTTTCAGGCCTTGATAAGTCACGACTCCCTTGTAAAAAATAAATAAATAAAAAAATATAATATTGAGAGGTTTGCATCCGCACAAAATATTCATAGAATGGCAATAACCACACACTCCAACAAGTTTTTCAGATAGACCCCCACAGCCAGATATATTCTGAAACTATATTAACCAAAGTACTTTGTTAGGTATGTTTCAATTTGAACAAAATTTGTCCAATAATGAGATCTGCAGTTTTGTCGGACATTCACGTAAAACGGAAATATTTTTAGGTATTTAGTAAAAGATAAAAAACGTGAAATTTCCTCGGTTGCGACTTGTGAACAAAAATATTAGAGTCTGCATAATGAACCAACACACATGTTAAGAGTATGGAACTTTGTATGTGTGTCTGTGTGAGTTCATTCCGTATATACTTGAAAATGGCTGGACCGATTTTAATAAAATTTCACACAAAGGTACTGTTATGTGCCTGGCAGTGTTCTTAGATAGGTTTTGTATCGGAATGTCTTCGATAAGTATTGATAATTGAAATAATCTGATCAAAGAATGAACAGGCGATTTTGACCAAAGTTAACACCTTACACAGCCTAACATCACGAGTGTATTTGTGAAGTTTTATTACCACACAACTTGAAAGGCTCAACATATAAAATCAGCAGTAGATTCTTTGATATGACAGGTGCGTGTTTGGAATGAATTTTTCTGTTTAGAGCACAATTTCACCATAATACTTGACTTTTTCATTTTAAACTTAAATTCAAACCATTATCACGGTACAAGCAGTAGGGCCAAGCATATAAAATCAACAGTAGATTCTTTGATATAACAGATGCACGTTCAAAATGAATGTTTCTATTTAGAGCACAATTGAAGCATGATACTTGACTTTTGCATTTTAAACTTTAATTCAAGCCATTATTTATAAAAATAATGTCATAAAATCAACAGTAGGTTCTCTACAGTGCAATGTAGACAACAACGTATTGTGGACTATCACTGTGGGGAAGCATGTGAAGCTTCCTCCATGCGCACCACAATGCTCAACCAGAGCAGGCAATCAATTGATTTGATTGAAAAATGGACGATTTCACCGATTTCGATGGCAATAAAAAATATGGAAGTGTGAAACATTTGTTGATCATCATTCAATATTGGGCAATGTTGGGTCTCCATACTAGTTTATATTTAAATAAATGATGTGTAGAATTAAAAAATAATTAAGTTTCATGTTTTACTTTGTTAAATGCTTATTTTCTAAAGTTAAATTCATAAATAAAAAAATAAATTCATTAAGAAAAAAAATTAATAAAAGTGCACCACAAAGAAAAAAAATTGAATAATACAAAAAATCATTTAGTTATTGTCATTCTATAAAGTGATACATTTTTTTTAGTGCTGATTTGTCCAAGAAATTTAGTAATAAGGGAATTGGGGTGCTGTACATTTCTAATGGCTCAAATCTAAAAAAAAAAAAAAAAAAAAAAAAAAAAAAAAAAAAAAAATTAAATTTGGAATATTTATTTAAATTTATTTAACTTTCACATAAAAATCTTGTTCTTTTTCATGGTTCAAAAATTTTGGAGATGAGGGTTTATTATTCATATTATTTGGATTCTTCCGATTATTGTTCTCATCTTGAATGTCATTTTCACGTTTCAGTCAATGTAACCCTCTACCTTCTTCAGGTGTATCCGACAAACTTAGGAATCTTTCAGTCAAACTCAGAAATCTGCACGGAATTTTGAACGGACCCTTTATTTAATCCATGCTCTTATTCCAGCAGCCATATCCGAGTAGAAATTGTAAGCAATTCGCAATTGTATTTTTGGATCACCCACTCTGAAGATTGAATCTTCAATCCCATGAATGTAACGTTTACAACTGAATTTCACCAAGCTCTAATTTCTACTGCGCCGAGACCCTACAGAAACGTTGCACAAATAACATCTATATATATATAAAAGCCAAAGTGTGTGTGTGTGTGTGTGGGAGAGAGAGAGAAAGAGACTAGTAAAAGCTTTTGAGAGATTTTCACGAAATCGGTATCATTTCGACAAATATCGAAAAATTGGCTAAATACATTAATTCCTTCACCCTCAACTGGGAGGGGGAGCTGGCTTTTTTCCCCCCACATTAAAAACGACCTTTTGTCTAATTTGTTTTCGTGGAAGGTTTAAAAGCAATGCCATTTCTGCAGGTCATCTTTTGTTTGTGATTGACTGCGTTAAATTTGAACGCTTTAGACTTCTGTTTGCGTCATGAAGTACCGGTAAGACGTCAGATTTTCTTTCACTTTCCTGCCCGCCTACTACCACTTTTTTTTTTTTCTCAACACACATCTCCAAACAACGCCGGGCATCCAGTGTAGTTCCAAATAAGAACATAAGTCGAAAGAATCCAAATAATATTTGTCCTTTTTTATTCTGGTCTTTAAATTTCGAATATGTTAAATTTAACACCTTCCCCAATGATTTAACAATTTAGCAGTTAATTTAATAATAAAAAAATAAATTGATTGCAATTTTATATGGTAATCTGAAGAATTTTAAAAAAGTAAAGGTACTTGTACAGTTTAGTCAAGACATTAAAAAATGAAAATATTGAAAAAAAAAAAGATTATATTGCACGTATCCGTTATGGAACAAAGTTCTCCGAAAAAATCTCACTTAATTTCATCAAGTAGTTTTTTTTTTTTTTTGTTTTTTTTTACAGCGAAAAAACAATTTGTTATAATACCGAGCAAAAGGTTCGATTTTTAGGAAGAAAAGCTAGAATTAAAGATGGGGAGGGAGTATCAGTGCTTTACATGGAGTTATCTCCCCATTACGTTTATAAAATTCAAACAAAATTAAAAAAAAAAAAAAAAACCAAGATGTCTGCCTTCAACACGCTCTCATAAAAACATGTTTTTCCGCTTGATCAAATTAAATGAAATTTTTTTCGGAGATCTTCAGTCCAAAACAGATACGTACAATATAACCTTTTTTTTTTTTTTTTTTTTTTTTTTCGATATTTTCATTTTTTTAATGTGTTGACTAAACTGTACAAGTACCAAAATAAAAAACGAAATAAACATTTTTAAGTAGCAAACAGGGTAAAGAATTCTTTGGAAAATATCAGCAAGGTAGATATTTTATATCTGCGTAAACACTTTCTGAAAAAGTAAACATTTTGTTTTGTTTTCTGACAAATTGATGCTTAATGTTTTATCTTAGAGTAAAAGTTTGGATTTTGCACACAAGAAAATAAGGATTCATATTTAAAGATAAACACTGAAAGTTTAAACAACAACAGTTTTTGAAGAATAAGAACAACATAATTGAAGAATTTTACTTTGGCAAACAATAAAGAATGATATATTCAGCTCAACATCTGTTTTACTTTGTATTGTTTTGATTATTCGGACTACTATTCTCATCTTGGGTGTTATTAGCACAACGTTTCAGTCGTTGAAACTTATAACCTTTGTCAGGTGTAAAATCGATGTTTTTTTTGGGTTTTTTTAACTAAGGAAAAGGGTTTAGCTCTGTATTGTAAGAAATTGGACCGTGTGTTTGAGGGTTTGTTTGTAGATTATAAAAAAAAAGGTCAATTTTCAGGGGTCACTCTGGTATTTTTTAAGACTTTCTTTCAGTTTTTAGCTAAATCCTTATGCTAATTGTCACTATTATAGATAGACAACTTACGCATGGTTTCGTTTTTTTTTTCTAAAAAACAGTGCAAGGGAGTCGGCTTTAAAAAAAAAGTTTTTTTTTGGGGGGGGATTATCTTCCTTGGATGGGGCGTATTTTTTTGTTATTTTCTCTTATTTATTTTTTAGTTGAAAAAAAAACAAACATGGAGTTTACACCTGACGAAGGTCGTAGATTTCAACGACTGGAACATTGTCTAAAATCACCAAAGATGAGAATAATTATCCAAACACTCAAAACAATACAAACATTCATACCTCATCTCAAAAATTCAGAACTGCATCTGTTTTACTTGCCGACAATGAAGGTATAAAGAATGAAAACTTGTGCATCTGTGAAACTTATCTGAAGAAATGGTTCGATAACCGATGTGCATACGCTTTGGATTTTGTGCGGTTGTTGGTTATTTCGTGATACGTTTGCGTCATGATATTGTACACTCTCAATGGACATAACCAAACTAAAAACGGTAAAAGAGGTGGGAATTATCAGCAATTAAGTATAATATAAAAGAAACTTTGCACTACAATCGAAACCAAAACGTTTAGTTTACGATTTACTTTTTCCTTTGACATTAATAACTGAACGATGAAGACGTGTTTGCTGCAAGGCTAAAAATTAAAATATGAACCAATAGCTATTACGTTATGCATGCATATTCATAATGCTGTCATTCGACCTTCACCTGGAAAATTCCATTTAAAAAATTTTTTTTGCACTTTTGCAATGATTTTCTCCAGTTAAAACCTAAATATAAATTTTTGCATGGGTTCAAATACCCTATATATTAAGTTTCATATCTGTAAACCAAAAACTGACAGGAGTTTTGTAGGCAAAATATTTTAAACAAATATATACACGCATGCATAAATATATCTTGAAAGAGGTTTGTGTTTACTAGAAGCTTTTTACGCAAATATTACGCAAGTATAAATCATGTAGAATATCAGCATGAATATAATTGCATGTAATAGTTAACTAACGATGATCATTCCATAAGAAAACCGAAAAAACTAATAGGGAATTAATTAAACTGAATGTTTAAAAGAATATGCAAATAAGCTAGATCTTTTGAAGATGAATGCAATTCAACGATCCATATATAACAAGTTGTATTTTCTTTTTAAATAAATAGAAAAAAGGTTTTTATTATGAACACCAATACACAAAAAAAAAAAACAAGTTTATAGGAGTATATATATATATATATATATATATATATATATATATATATATATACTTTATAATCAAATAAAATTATATATTTTAAGGAGTCAATGCGGCTAAATCAAGTTTTTCAATTTTTATGAAATATTGAAACATTAATTGATCTGTGTAGACTCCTTACAATGTTTATACAATTTTATTTATTCTATGCATATATTGAGCACTTTTGAAGAGATTTGGTTTTTAGTTCATGTTGACAATATACTTGAATTTATATATACAGAGTTTACATGAAAAGTCCTTGAATTTTGGCTTTATCTTAAAAAATCCTTGAAAATAAAATATGAAAAATGTCTTGAAAAGGCCTTGAAAATCGTATTCTTTATCTCCCGTAAAAATTTGTGTTGCAGTATTAAAAATAAAATCAAAATAAATACTATAAAATTATTTTTTAAGTATGTCAATTTTTAAATATTGAAAATAAACTTGAAATGCATTGATCTGAAATTACATTGTATTATTGCGGATACAAAACTATCTGATGTTTTCCATATAATAACATCAGGTAGTTTCATGATAAAGGGATGTAACTCTTTATTCACAATACCAGAAACTCAAAATCTAAAAGTAAAACAAACACAGCGTAGACCAATCTACTATGAGAAACATTTAATCATGCTTGGTTGGCCAAATATAAGGTGGTCAAGGAATGTAAATATGATTGTCGAAAGGCATATTGTTTTGCATGTAAATGAAAATGACTTTACTGTTGTCAGTTAAGTTTTTGGGTTTATTATATCATTTATAATATAAATCTTACCCGTCTATACCTGTGTACATATGTTTGTATGTCTGCCTAAAACTTTCACAAGATCAGTATCATTTTGAAGTTTGACGTCTCGAACGACAAATATCGAAAATTGGCCCAAAACAATAATTAATCCTTGTATCAGTTGCATTGACTTTGCCTAATTTTAACATTTTGAACTTCTGGTCGTGTCATAAAGTAGCGATAAGACGTCAGATTTTCTTTCACTTTCTTTTCCACCTTTGTGTCACGGGTTAAAATCTGCTTACTACCACTTTTCTTTTTTTTTTTTTTTTTTTGCCCAACACACATCTCCAAACACCTGGGCAACGCTGGGCACCCAGGCTAGTTTTTTTATATATCAAATTTTTTGTTTTGAAAACTTGAATTTTGTTTGGAGAAGGTCTTGAAAAACTTAAGTCTTTCAAAATGGACAAAGCTACACAGAAATTTTCAAAACTTACTATTTACATATAGAGCACTGTTGCATAAAATACTGAAAATAAATACATAAAATTATACACAAACACACACAGTAGAATCCCGGGATATGGTGGCTCTAGGATACGTTTTATTCAGGTTATGATATGGAATACAATATTTTTCCAGCCCCTTACGATTATTATTTATTGTACTGTATTTTGTTACTAATTTTTAATGCCTTATCACTGGGTTCTACCACACACACACACACACACACACACACAAACACACACACACACACACACACACACACACACACACACACACACACACACACACACACACACACACACACAGCAAAATGAATTTGAATCAGCTTAAAAAGAAAATAAAAATCAACACGTATGATGAATTAACATTTAATAAGAATAGAAACAAAACCACAAATTGAAATATAATTTCTTTCAATTTTCGTCTTGTAAAAAAGAGATAAAAAACAATTCTGTAAGATAATAAACATTTCCCTAAAAGCAATAATATAAACTTGTCAATTTTGTCCCCCAGTCTTTCTTTTTCATTCTCTTCTACTATCCTTCTCCCTCATTTTGTTCCCTCTCCCCTCTCCCTCTCTCTCTCTCTCATTCTCTTTCTCACCACCTCTCACTCATTCTCACATCTATCATTTTCCTTATCGACATAAACACTTAAACATATTTTCTCTCTGCCCACATTCAGGCATATTCTCTTTACAACACACATACTGTCTTAAATATCAGTTCAGTGAAAAAGAAGAATTTTAAACAATTGTAATTACTGTTTGCATGTTGTTATTAATTAAACATATGATTAATTTATAAACTTTTCTTTCAGATTAATTAACTTCATTCATAGTTCATTTCTTTCAGATTAATTAACTCCATTCATAGTTTTATAAAATATTCTATGTTGACCCCAAAATGACCTTCTTTAGTCAACAGAAAGGGAGTCATCTTCCATCATGATAATGCTCATATTCATACAGCACTACTGACGAAAAATCTTTTCTGAGAATTCGGTTGGAAAAGTTTACACATTCTGCATATTTTCATGACTGAGCTCCTTTCAATCATCACTTATTTCGAGGATTACAAAACCATTTAAGTGGCCTTAGGTTACCATCACAAGATTATTATTGAACACGAGTTAGATTAATATTTCACATCAAAACATAAAGAACTTTACAAGTGAGGCATTTATTTTGTGCATATTGTTGCGAATCTAGACGCCATTTCAAATAGACCAAAGATCTAGGAGAATTTAATCTTGTGCCATCCTGTATGTTCTCCTGACCTAGCTCTATTGGATTATTTTTTATTTATTTATTTATTTTTTTACATTTTCACCACAAACAAGGCACAGTGCCACTTTGATGTAGGGGGCTACTATCAGGAACACGAGTTGTAGGGATACTATGTAGGGAGTTGAGCAGCAAGATGTCTGTTCACATTACACTTGAACTTATGCATGTCAGTAGAGTTGGGGAAGCAGAAAACTGGATGGGAATTCCAAAGTCTAGCAGTTCTAGGGAAGAAACTATTAGAGTAGAAGGTTTTCTTATATCTCAGGATTTCTACTGTGTTGGGGTGGGACTTTGCTGCTTGTTAGGTTTGTCGGGGGTATTTACATCAAGGGGTATAAGGGTTTGTAGTTTGTCAGAGCATCCACCATTAAAATACTTGTAAAATAGGCAGATTTATCACTCATCTGACATGTTGCTTTTTGAAATGTGAGGATTTCAAAATTATTCATGATGTCATGAAAATAATTCAGTTCCAGCTGCTCCTTTGTTTTTAATTTATTTTCATCAAATCTTTTGTTAAAGTGTTAGGTGAAAGTACAAAACAGGTAAAGGACCCCCCCCCCCATTAAGAAGGGCTTTTTTTAAAAATAATGTTATTTAGAAACAAAGCATTCTTAACATGGGGAGGGGCAACCGGAAGTGAATTGGAAACTAATTGTAAAGATAACTGGATTTGAAGCATAAAAACGTTTTATCAAAATGACTTAATTTGATAATAAATAAACTCAAAAAGGTTGATATGTTACAAAACAACCAAGCAATCTACATTTTCTTTAATTAAACTGTTAAATTCCAACAGTATTTTCATACATTCATTTTTTTTTTGTATTCTGTTTGTGTGTGGTCCTCAAAATTTAAATTTTGTATTTTTTGTCTCTTTTCATAGATGGCGTTGATTTATCTCCCAGTCCTCCTATAGGTAAGTCATCAAAACTATTCCATTTCTAACCTGCACTTTCTAAATTCCAATGTGTGTGTGTATAGTTTTGGAAGTTTTTTTAAAACTATGAAAAAAATTATCCTTTGTCAGTAAATCAATTAGCATTACTTGTTGATATTTTCTTTTTAGATAATTTTTATTTTATCAACTTGCATGAAAAGAGCTATGTAAAAGATACTTAAACCCGTTTGAATTATGCAAATACCATCAAAAGTTATGAGAATTTTAAGTGCGAAAATTTATACTTTTCCGTGGACATTTTTCTGTAGAAAAAGTGGGCTAAATTATAGCCATCAACATTTCAAGAAATTTGGTAATTTCGCCAGCATTTATTTATTTTTCAAGCTATTCTCATGAAACTTGGTACTCTTATGTAAAATTCTTTGCTCTTTCTGATTATGCAGTGAAATCTGATGTATCTCTTTACCATAAGCCATGAATTATAAATTAAGATGTCCAAATTTCAATTTTTTTTAAACTGGCGCATGGTATCATACAGTGGGTGTCTATTCATGAACAAAACTAAGTATTATAGTGGTATTTAAATGTAGCTTTATTAAGAGTAAGTATTTTCTCACCTCCCCACCGAAGGAGAGCTTAATCTGGGGTGTAGCCATTGAATGCTTAAAGTGCATTCATGGCCGGTGCTTACTACTTCCCTCAAAGAAAGGAAAAAAAATTGAGTTGATATTCTAGAAGTGTAAGCCATGTTTAGTTTCAGAACAGTTTCAGATGGTTTGTTGTTCTAAACAAGTCTTGAGAGGTGACTGGTTTGCAGTAGACAGTTCCACAGAGTAAAATATTCTTACCGTGTCGAGACGGAAAAGGCATGCGAAATTGCTACAGAAAAGGTTTAATATTTATGGAGCAATTCTGGTTTCTGATTGGTTGGTAGCAGAACGTGAATTCATTCGATTCGTCAGTTCCTAGCAGCATCGTTTATAAATAGAATTGTCTGACTGTGTGGGATCATACCCCATTATACGTCCAAAATATTGCAACAGATATGAATTAATCTCAGAAATAAATTGAAAAAAATTTTTCATATAGATTTTGGATTTCTGTAAAAAAATGGAAATTCCCATAGTCGACGAGAACTTATGCATTTTGGGACCAGTTCAATTTTCAATTTTGTAAATCCTCTCTATCTGGCACAAAATATACCCCTATTTTCTGAGATGCAACCATAAATCGTACTCTACATGAATCCTTGAAGTAGCTTTCATAGTACCAGGATACCAGGAATCCTGATAAGCAACAACTATATATTCACCAGTTGATGGTAATTTTTGTCATTTCTATTCTGTTGTTTTACTGAAAATTCAACAAAGAAATAAAAACGGTAATTTTTTACCTTGTTTCCATTTTAACATTTAAAATGATTACTTTTATAGGTTTATTAGTATGCTGAAAACGAATATCATATTTAAATTTCTTGCAGATAAGTAGTTTTCCGGATATTAAGCAATATCATTTCTTATGTTATGGTAAAGGTATGCACGAATGCGCAAACGCAACCCCGAGGAACTATGCGTAAACACATATACCAAGACGACTACCAGCAATAACATAAGAAATGACATTGCTTAATATCCGGAAAGCTACTTACTTGTGGAAAATTTAAATGCGATATTCGTTTTCAGCATACCCAAAAACCTATAAGATAGTCATTTTAAAGAAAAATGTTAAGGTGGAAACAAGGTAAAAATTTACAAAATGCATCACAATGAAAGTCTTTATCAAACCGCCTAATTATTATTATTATTGTTGTTTTCGTCGTCATGGTTTAGATATCTTCAGTTAAAAAAAGAATGGGGTTGTTTTACAGATTTGAAAAAATAGTCTTGACAATGAGTTAAAAATAAAAAAAATTATACAAAATACAATTAGAAACCCAATAAATGTCATGAGGACATTAATTAGTTTGTATATTTTTAAGTCATTGTCGAGATTTCAAAGACATGAGATACCACGTGGCTATTTTTCTTGTGCTTGTGTAACGCTCAACACTAATTTTCGAAATAAACAAACATTTTACATTAAATAAATACACTAAAAACTTATCCAACTAGGTAGAAGAGTAACTTATCTTGCCTTTGGTAATATTTATTTGGATGCTTAAACACTTATGTTACTGTGCTATTTTTTTTTCAAATAGTATTTTTAAGTTAAATTCCAGTTTCACAATATCGTTTTTTTTTTTATTCAGTTGTTAGGTGAAAGTACAGAATAGTTAACAAACACCCTTCCCTCCCTATGTTAAGAATGGGTTTCTAAATAATAACGTTATTATTTCAGCATGGTAGCATAAGTGCACAGATAACTTTTATTTGTTATACATTTGTTTTGTTTTTTTGGGGGGGGTAACCACTAAAAACACAATTCTACCTTAAGTACAAGTAAGAAATATAAATATCATGATAACAGAAATGCATGTACTTAGTACATTTTGTTGTTTTTTAACGTTTTTAGTACATTGTACTAAAAGCGTTAAAAACAATAAAATAGTATTGTTTGAAAATAAAATTTGAAAAACTTGAAAATAATTTTTTTTCAATTGACAAACTCAAAATAAAAAAATGACTAGTCTAGTAAAACAAACGCAGAAAAAACAGCTTTCTATTTTTAAGCGAATACAAACAAAACTCATTAATGCACTAACTTTAGTGAGCTCAGCGCTGGTCAGTGCATTAGCAAGCCGTTTTTCCGTTTAGCAGATTTGAGTTTCTATAAAAGATAACATTTTAAAGAAATTTCCGCACAACTAAGAATCATCAAATATTTACATATTATACATTAAAATAATTCTGAAACTATTATCCATATGCTAATGGTTGATATATGCCGATTTATCTTATCAATTTTGAAATATTCTTTGTCAACTTTACTCTGTAACTTTACTTCCTGTGGTCGTAAAAATAAAAATCATCAAAGGCCAGTAGAGATGAACTTCTATTTTTATATAGCCTGTAAAATTTTAGCCATATCTAATCAAATTTAACCCCGCGCATATGTATCCAAATGTAACGTATGAAATGTAAAACATTGAAAAAACAGTTTCCCTTTTTGCTGTCGTTTTTTTTTTTCATTTTCAACTTGGAGCATAAAAATATTGAACGCATAAAAGAAAAATAAATTAACATCATTGGAATGCTTATTCTAATGTCTTTCCATCAATGTAATTCTTTTAAAAATTGACCAACAAATAAAAAAAATATGACTTGTTGAAGCACATAAGGTATGTAATATTGCCGATGTCCACGAAAATACAGCATATGCTTGTAATCCTAAATTATTCTCCCGTATCGCTAAATAGTTTTAAGTACATGATCAAACAATAATACCAATGTTCTTAAAGGGATCATCAGTTGTTTACCATGAAACACACACACACACACGTATACACACACTACCTTAAATAAGTTTTCAGGACTTTTTTGTACAGGCATGTGAAATTGCTGTAGACTCTTAAAAATTCATTATGTTATTGCCATACATCATGAGATGACTGACCAACTTTTAGATTTCGTGTTTAAATCAACAGCTACAGCAGGAATTGGAATACACACTACTAAAGCCTGATTGTCACAGCTGGTGAATTTTAAAAATGCAATCTGGACGTGAGGACATTTTGGAAGAACGATATGCAATAAAGTTCTGTTTTACACTTGGAAAAATACCACAGAAACGTATGGAATGCTTCAGACTGCTTTTGGACCATCTTGCATGAATTGAACATCAATTTTTGAGTGATATAAGAGATTCAAGGAAGGCAGGGAGTCTGCAAGAGATGATGAGAGGTGTGGGAGGAGTGAGGAAGTTAAAACACCGGAGGTGTTGGCTAAATAAAGAATTTCATGAATAAGGACCGTCATATGTCTATAGAAATAATAAGCGCACAGTTTGATGTCAGTGTGGGAACTGTTCACACAATTATTTGTGAAGAATTGAAGGTGTGGAAGATTTGTGCAAAGTTTGTCCCAAGAGTGCTCAGAGAAGATCAGAATGAAAGACGTTTTCATGACAGCAAGGAGAAGGTCGAGTGGATCAATTCAGATCCCGCAGTTGTTGATGCTCTGATGACCTGCGATAAGAGCTAGATCTAATGCCATAACCCAGAGACCAACAAGCAGTTCCCAGTGGAAACATGCTGGCTCTCAAGAAGGCCAGACAGAGCAAACCACCCAGAAACTTATGATGATCATTTTTTTGACAGCACGGGCTGTATGGATCTATTTTCAGTATTTACTTTGGCAGTGTGTAACACTTAAGTAGAACTAGGTTGTGAGATTTGAAAATGTATATGACACTTGTGAGTGTGAGTGTGTGTGTGTGTGATCAAATTATGCAAATTATGAATTAAATAAAGAATACCAGATGTTTTCTTATTTCATAGTATTTTAAAAAATTTGACAGTTGATTAGCAAAAGAATATTTTTTAGAATTGCTATGATATGACAAAATATGTAAAACTACAAAGTGTAATATTCAAAAAGTATTAAAATACAAAGAAGAATATTTTAATTGATGTCCATATATGAAGATAAGATCCAATCAACGAAGTTGGTTGGAAAATAGTAAAATAGTGCTGGTATGGGTACATCCACAGATCGAGTAGAAAACTGGAAGCAGGCAGTGTATTTCCAAATATATATAAATATCAACTTTTGTTGATAACGGCATAAGTAACAGTTAATTTAAAGGATCACCATGGCAACAGGTTGGAGAGTTAATGTTAGTGAAGGAACGGGTTGAAAATGGGGTTTAAAGTAATTTAGCCGGGCGGGGAGAGATTGAAAGATATTGTTTATAAAATGGAAAGAAAAAGAAAAGAAAAAATAAGTTAATGAATTATACTTTACAGGTTTATTTTGATAGTGTAATATCATTACACTATCAAAATAAACCTGTAAAGTATAATTCATTAACTTATTTTTCCTTTTCTTTAAATTAACTGTTACTTATGCCGTTATCAACAAAAGTAGCGTCTTTTAAGTTTAAACCGTTAAAAAACACGTATATAAGAATTTACACATAATTAATATTTAATTATAAACCCCTCTCTTTTTTTAATACACTCCTACTACTTTAAACTCCAACGTCCTCTCCCCACCACTCCCCCTTCTTTTCTAACTCCCCTTTATCTACGATCTTTCCATTTTTATTTGACTTTATAACTTAGTCCATCTATGAATTCTGATGATGCTAGTTGGATTTTTCCTCTCTTTGAGGATTTTCCTCTAGTTGAAACAATTTGTAAACTCCTTCTGGACTCACAGTAATAAATTTCCTATATATATATATATATATATATATATATATATGCATACACAGACATGTATATATTTTTATACTAAGTAAACAAGGTAAAGTTAGGATAAATAAGTAATAATAAGTAAATACATGAGTGTAGTTAATAATGCAGGGTTAGATAGACACATCATTAAGTTACTATATATATACGGGGTGGGCCCCTAACATGGTGCTTTGGGCATATATACATATACACATGCACACACACACACACACACATATATACATACATACATGCACACACACACAGACATGTATATATTTTTATACTAAGTAAACAAGGTAAAGTTAGGATAAATAAATAATAATAAATTAATAAGTAAAATACATGGGTGCAGTTAATAATGTGAGGTTAGGTAGACGCATCGTTATATATATATATACACGAATTACCATTAGCGTATAAAGTGATTCTCTTTGTGTAAACAAACTGAGCTTAGGTATTTCGGACGATGTCATGGTTAGGAGCCTTAACTGTCATACAGGTGGTCGGGTTTCAATCCTGGCTTGAAGTAGTTGCCTTTCTAGCCGCAGTGATGAGCTGTGAAACAGCGAAACAGTACTGCATGATGATGACTAATATATATATATATATATATATATATATATAAATATATATAAAGCTGAACGTCTGTGTGTGTGTCTATTCACGAATAGGCTCCTATATGGTTGACTATTATAGAAAACTCATAGCAGCTATTTTTACTAAAAACCCATAAAAGAATGGTCCACAAAAATTGCTATCATTTCACTCTTTGCAACGTTGCATCTCAAAGAGAACGTTTGAAAAAAAAATCGGGGGGGGGGGGGGCACACACAGTGAATTATATATAGTAGGTTAAATACCTGAAACAGCTTATGATCCTTACAAAAATATGAAGTCTAGTGTAAAGTCTTGGAAGCAAACTAATAAAATGATTAATTGACTGATATATGAAGAACATGGGACTAAAATTTTTTTTTTTCCCCCTAGTTTTCATGGTTGAAAACTTATAAGACTGTGTGTGTATATATATATATATATATATATATATATATATATATATATATATTGTTGAACTTGGGTCTCAACATCAACACAGGGATTTTGCACTAATTGGATGGTTACATTATGACATCTAAACCAATGTAAATAATATATCTATCTATACACATATAAATTCGTTTTTCTTTTGTGTGTATTGATATTCATGTTAAAACCCCTCTTTTCTATTTATTCAAAAAGAAAATACAATGTTCTTGTATATGGGTTGTGGAAATGCATTCACTAGCAAAAGATCTAGTAATTTGCATATTCTTTTAAACATTCATTTTAATTAATTCCCTATTAGTTTTTTTTGGTTTTCTTATGGGATGATCATCTAGAGTTAACTATTACGTATAATTTTTTTTTTTTTCATACACATCACCACTTAGCAAGGCCAAGAGGCCACTCGAAGATAAGGGTTACTGAGTGTACAGTAGAAATTGGACAATATAGTAATCGCTAGTAATGGAGATTCGGTAAATTTGTTAACTTATATGGAACGGCTCATCAAAAACTTGTTTACGTTAGACTTGAAGACGACCGTATTGTAGTCAGCTGGAAAGCAGAAAAACGTGCAGTTCTAAGAAAGAGGCTTTGCTCATGGAATCTACGTTTAGGTTTAGGCACAGATAAAGAGTGCAAGAAATTAGTGATACTGCTTTCTGCTAGACTGGTGTTTCTTGTGAAAGTTTGGCAAGGGGGGGGACCACAGAATGGAGCTCAGCCGAGCACTAACCATAAAATAATGATAAAGCAGAGGCAAACTTGCAACATCTCTTCTGTGAGAAAGAGGTTGCTGGGAAGAGAAAAGGATATCACCCCACAAGGCTACAAAGTCTACTTTGAAATCTATCAAGGCAGGATAAGTCCTTTCTAGCAGCTCCTGCCCAGATGTGGCACAGTACTCCATCCTTGGATGTACCTGGCTCTTATATAGATAGAGAATTGCATCAGCAGTGAGATATCTACTGGATCGATAGAAGGATCCCACCATTTTTCCAGCGGCCTTGGCAACGGATTTAATGTATGTGTTCCATTTAAGATCAGGAGTAAAGGTCAAGCTCAGAAGCTTGTCAAAACATGAGACCTCCCCAAGACGAGAACCATTCATTTAAATTGATGCCAGATGGGGATCAGAGCGTTGATGATGTAAAGATAAAAGCTTGGTTTTAGATGCATTAAAAGTAACAAGCCACCTCTTTCCCCATTGTACCACTTGCTCAAGATCAGAGGAGAGAGAATCAGAGAACTTAGTTGTGTACAGTCTTAGATGTGCTACCATAGATAGTAGTGTCATCAGCATAAATGTCTGCGAATGATGTAAGGATGTGATTTGGAAGATCATTAATTTAGATCAGGAAGAGAGTTGGGCCCAGGATGGACTGCTGAGGGACTCCAGCATTAATACTAAGAGCTTCTGATTTCTGCCCATCAATCACTACTCTTATGAACCTATCAGAGAGAAATAATTCAATAATTGAGAAGACATTTCCAGCTATACCGTAGCTGGAGATCTTGTGAAGTAAACCTTTATGCCATACTCTATCAAAGGCCTTTGATATGTCGAGAGCAATTGCCCTAGAAAGGTAGCCTCCATCGAGAGATTCGCTAATTCTATGAGATATAACTGTAAGCACATCTGCTGTAGATCTAGCAGAACGGAAACCATATTGAGTGTCACTAAGAAGGTTATTTTTGTTGAGATGGTTGATTACTTCTCTATTCAACACAGATTCCAGCAAGTTACTCATGACGCACAGGAGACTTATTGGCCTGTACTGTAAGGAGATGAGCGATCACTTGAATTCTTAAATAGGGGGCATACTGATGAGATTTTCCAGGGTGACGGGAAGCAATTCTCCTTAAGACAACGTTTAAACAGTTTTGTAAGTATGGGCGCAAGTTCTGGTTGAAGTCTTTTGAATACTATAATTGGAATACCGTCAGGGCTGGTTGCAATTATATTCATGCAGATATTCTACATGATTTATACTTGCATAATATTTGCATAAAATCTTACAGTAAACAAAAAATTGTTTACATATATATTTATGCATACGTATATATTTTTGTTTAATCTATTATTCTATCTATCTATATATCTATAAAAGTGAATGTGTCTGTGTGTGTACATTTCCCTACGTAATAACTCTGTCAATTTTTAGTCTACTGACTCGAAATTTGATATATAGGGCACTGAGATTTGAGAAAATCTTTGTGATCGGTTTTCGGTCAGAAATTTGGCTGTTAAGGGGTCAAAGTCCAACGATTTGACCTTTGAGAACTCTACCAAACTCCTCCAACAATTTGGGGTCTAAACACTTGAAATTTTAGATATAGGTTCCTTGGACATGGATCTAACTTAATAATTTGATTTGAGCCCAAAGCAATAAATGTTAAGGAGTCATAATAGGGGTCAAATTTAAAAAAAATTGACCTTTTTTTTTTTTTTTTTTTCTTTTTGCTCAACATACACCTCCAAATACCTGGGCAACGCCGGGCACCCATGCTAGTGTATCTATAAAAGTGAACGTGTCTGTGTATCTGTTTGTCTTTGTGTGTACATTTCCCTACGCAATAACTCTGTTAATTTTAAGTCTACAGACTCGAAATTTGATATACAGAGTACTGCAATTTGGGAAAATCTTTGTAATCAGTAACGATTTGACCTTTGAGAACTCTACCAAACTCCTCCGCCAATTTTGGGTATAAACAATTGAAATTTTAGGTATAGGTTCCTTGGACATGGATCAAACTTTAAAACTTGATTGGAGCCCAAGACAATAAATTTTAAGAGGTTATAATAGGGGTCAAAGTTAAAATATTTGACCGTGTTTTTTTTTTGTTTTTTTCTCAACATACACCTCCAAACAGCTGGGCAACGCCGGGCTGAAATGCTAGTATATATATATATATATATACATATACAAGGGCATACCAAAATAATGCTTTCTATTTTTGTTCCGCCTGAATGAATCGTGGTTATGATGACTAAACTTACACATTCATGATCTGAAAGTTTAATTTCTCTTTTTCAGCAGTAGATTGCAAACTGATGGTCATCTCTGCCAGCAGCATTTACATTAAAAAATAATGTAGAATTTAACTCTAACTGTTGCTAAATAAGCTTTAGGATCTCTGCATATAGAACTTGTATTTTTATTGCTTATTTCGTTTTCTTGTTGTGGAGTGTTGGATTTTTCTGCAGCATCCCATATATAAATGCAAAGAAGAGAAAACATCTGCAAATAAAAAAAAATGAATGTTATATTTTCGCACGATTGGATGTGTTTCTCTATTTTGTTTAATTTTCGAATTTGAGTAATTATCCAGGGTCCTTGTTCAATACTTATAAGCAGTCATTTTGGTTTTGTTCTAACTGAACAGAATTGACATTAACTTTGCTATGAGCCAAAAAAAAAAAAAAAATTAAAAAAATAAATAAATACCTTAGAATAAATCTAAACAAATAAACTTATCCTCGTATCTTTGCCTTTGGTAACAGTTATTTGTTGTATATTTGTGTTTTGCTTTTGTTTTTTTTTGCTCTGTTTACTACAGTTAATCCCCCCCCTAGTATGTAGCCTGATGTTTTTCTCAAAATCTTTCCTCCACTTCAGCAATAGATGCAAAACTGAAGAGAAATGCTGTGGTCAGGTGCATTATCATTTGTCTTGGAAGGAAAATTCCAGCTTGAAGATTGATTATTTATAATATTTTGATTTTTTTGACTACTGTCTCATCTTGAGTGTTATTTTCACAATGTTTCAGTTGATGTAACCTCTGACTTTCTTCGGATGTATCTTATTGAACTCTGGAATCTGCACAGGATTTTGAACAGAACCTTTTATTTAATTCATGAAGATAGCATCCATCAACTACGGCTGGATGGAAGTCGTAAATAATTTGAAGTTGTATTTGCTAATGAAACAAGAGCATGCTACACCTGTGGATTAAATAAAGGATTCTATTTAAAATTCTGTGGATTAAATAAAGCATTCTGTTTAAAATTCTGTGGATTAAATAAAGGATTCTATTTAAAATTCTGTGGATTAAATAAAGGATTCTATTTAAAATTCTGTGGATTAAATAAAGGATTCTATTTAAAATTCTGTGGATTAAATAAAGGATTCTGTTTAAAATTCTGTGGATTAAATAAAGGATTCTATTTAAAATTCTGTGGATTAAATAAAGGATTCTATTTAAAATTCTGTGGATTAAATAAAGCATTCTGTTTAAAATTCTGTGGATTAAATAAAGGATTCTGTTTAAAATTCTGTGGATTAAATAAAGGATTCTGTTTAAAATTCTATGGATTAAATAAAGGATTCTGTTTAAAATTCTGTGGATTAAATAAAGCATTCTGTTTAAAATTCTATGGATTAAATAAAGCATTCTGTTTAAAATTCTGTGGATTAAATAAAGCATTCTGTTTAAAATTCTATGGATTAAATAAAGCATTCTGTTTAAAATTCTGTGGATTAAATAAAGCATTCTGTTTAAAATTCTGTGGATTAAATAAAGGATTCTGTTTAAAATTCTGTGGATTAAATAAAGGATTCTGTTTAAAATTCTGTGGATTAAATAAAGGATTCTGTTTAAAATTCTGTGGATTAAATAAAGGATTCTGTTTAAAATTCTGTGGATTAAATAAAGGATTCTGTTTAAAATTCTGTGGATTAAATAAAGCATTCTGTTTAAAATTCTGAGGATTAAATAAAGCATTCTGTTTAAAATTCTGTGGATTAAATAAAGGATTCTGTTTAAAATTCTGTGGATTAAATAAAGGATTCTGTTTAAAATTCTGTGGATTAAATAAAGGATTCTGTTTAAAATTCTGTGGATTAAATAAAGGATTCTGTTTAAAATTCTGTGGATTAAATAAAGGATTCTGTTTAAAATTCTGTGGATTAAATAAAGCATTCTATTTAAAATTCTGTGGATTAAATAAAGCATTCTGTTTAAAATTCTGTGGATTAAATAAAGGATTCTGTTTAAAATTCTGTGGATTAAATAAAGGATTCTGTTTAAAATTCTATGGATTAAATAAAGGATTCTGTTTAAAATTCTGTGGATTAAATAAAGGATTCTGTTTAAAATTCTGTGGATTAAATAAAGGATTCTGTTTAAAATTCTGTGGATTAAATAAAGGATTCTGTTTAAAATTCTGTGGATTAAATAAAGGATTCTGTTTAAAATTCTGTGGATTAAATAAAGCATTCTGTTTAAAATTCTGTGGATTAAATAAAGGATTCTGTTTAAAATTCTGTGGATTAAATAAAGCATTCTGTTTAAAATTCTGTGGATTAAATAAAGCATTCTGTTTAAAATTCTGTGGATTAAATAAAGGATTCTGTTTAAAATTCTGTGGATTAAATAAAGGATTCTGTTTAAAATTCTGTGGATAAAATAAAGGATTCTGTTTAAAATTCTGTGGATTAAATAAAGGATTCTGTTTAAAATTCTGTGGATTAAATAAAGTATTCTGTTTAAAATTCTGTGGATTAAATAAAGGATTCTGTTTAAAATTCTGTGGATTAAATAAAGGATTCTGTTTAAAATTCTGTGGATTAAATAAAGGATTCTGTTTAAAATTCTGTGGATTAAATAAAGGATTCTGTTTAAAATTCTGTGGATTAAATAAAGCATTCTGTTTAAAATTCTGTGGATTAAATAAAGCATTCTGTTTAAAATTCTGTGGATTAAATAAAGGATTCTGTTTAAAATTCTGTGGATTAAATAAAGGATTCTGTTTAAAATTCTGTGGATTAAATAAAGGATTCTGTTTAAAATTCTGTGGATTAAATAAAGGATTCTGTTTAAAATTCTGTGGATTAAATAAAGGATTCTATTTAAAATTCTGTGGATTAAATAAAGCATTCTGTTTAAAATTCTGTGGATTAAATAAAGGATTCTGTTTAAAATTCTGTGGATTAAATAAAGCATTCTGTTTAAAATTCTGTGGATTAAATAAAGGATTCTGTTTAAAATTCTGTGGATTAAATAAAGGATTCTGTTTAAAATTCTGTGGATTAAATAAAGCATTCTGTTTAAAATTCTGTGGATTAAATAAAGGATTCTGTTTAAAATTCTGTGGATTAAATAAAGGATTCTGTTTAAAATTCTATGGATTAAATAAAGGATTCTGTTTCAAATTCTGTGGATTAAATAAAGGATTCTGTTTAAAATTCTGTGGATTAAATAAAGCATTCTGTTTAAAATTCTGTGGATTAAATAAAGCATTCTGTTTAAAATTCTGTGGATTAAATAAAGGATTCTATTTAAAATTCTGCGGATTAAATAAAGGATTCTGTTTAAAATTCTGTGGATTAAATAAAGGATTCTGTTTAAAATTCTGTGGATTAAATAAAGGATTCTGGTTAAAATTCTGTGGATTAAATAAAGTATTCTGTTTAAAATTCTGTCGATTAAATAAAGGATTCTGTTTAAAATTCTGTGGATTAAATAAAGGATTCTGTTTAAAATTCTGTGGATTAAATAAAGCATTCTGTTTAAAAGTCTGTGGATTAAATAAAGGATTCTGTTTAAAATTCTGTCGATTAAATAAAGGATTCTGTTTAAAATTCTGTGGATTAAATAAAGGATTCTGTTTAAAATTCTGTCGATTAAATAAAGCATTCTGTTTAAAATTCTGTGGATTAAATAAAGGATTCTATTTAAAATTCTGTGGATTAAATAAAGGATTCTGTTTAAAATTCTGTGGATTAAATAAAGGATGCTGTTTAAAATTCTGTGGATTAAATAAAGGATTCTGTTTAAAATTCTGTGGATTAAATAAAGGATTCTGTTTAAAATTCTATGGATTAAATAAAGGATTCTGTTTCAAATTCTGTGGATTAAATAAAGGATTCTGTTTAAAATTCTGTGGATTAAATAAAGGATTCTGTTTAAAATTCTGTGGATTAAATAAAGGATTCTGTTTAAAATTCTGTGGATTAAATAAAGCATTCTATTTAAAATTCTGTGGATTAAATAAAGCATTCTGTTTAAAATTCTGTGGATTAAATAAAGGATTCTGTTTAAAATTCTGTGGATTAAATAAAGCATTCTGTTTAAAATTCTGTGGATTAAATAAAGCATTCTATTTAAAATTCTGTGGATTAAATAAAGGATTCTGTTTAAAATTCTGTGGATTAAATAAAGCATTCTGTTTAAAATTCTGTGGATTAAATAAACGATTCTATTTAAAATTCTGTGGATTAAATAAAGGATTCTGTTTAAAATTCTGTGGATTAAATAAAGCATTCTGTTTAAAATTCTGTGGATTAAATAAAGCATTCTATTTAAAATTCTGTGGATTAAATAAAGGATTCTGTTTAAAATTCTGTGGATTAAATAAAGGATTCTGTTTAAAATTCTGTGGATTAAATAAAGCATTCTGTTTAAAATTCTGTGGATTAAATAAACATTCTGTTTAAAATTCTGTGGATTAAATAAAGCATTCTGTTTAAAATTCTGTGGATTAAATAAAGGATGCTGTTTAAAATTCTGTGGATTAAATAAAGGATTCTGTTTAAAATTCTGTGGATTAAATAAAGGATTCTGTTTAAAATTCTGTGGATTAAATAAAGCATTCTGTTTAAAATTCTGTGGATTAAATAAAGCATTCTGTTTAAAATTCTGTGGATTAAATAAAGCATTCTGTTTAAAATTCTGTGGATTAAATAAAGCATTCTGTTTAAAATTCTGTGGATTAAATAAAGGATGCTGTTGAAAATTCTGTGGATTAAATAAAGGATTCTGTTTAAAATTCTGTGGATTAAATAAAGCATTCTGTTTAAAATTCTGTGGATTAAATAAAGGATTCTGTTTAAAATTCTGTGGATTAAATAAAGCATTCTGTTTAAAATTCTGTGGATTAAATAAAGCATTCTATTTAAAATTCTGTGGATTAAATAAAGGATTCTGTTTAAAATTCTGTGCAGATTTCTTTGTTTGGCATAAAAATTCCAAAGTTTGACCAGATACACTTGAAGAAGGCTGTAGATCACATCAACCGAAACAACACTCAAGATGTGACAGTAGTCTGAAAAATCCAAATAACACGAACAAAGACCATCTTTAAAGAAGGCCAATGGTGCCTTGACATCACTTAGCAAAATCTTTAATAGCTGTTCTTCAGCGTTTTATTTAAAACTGTATGCAGTTATGGTGTGACCATGTTTAGCACTTGTACGTTTGGTCTGGAAACTTAATCTTGCTTGGAACATTGACTGCATGGAAACCGTTCATAAACATGTAATCAAGTGTATGTCCTTTGTCATTACACCTGTCATACTATGAAGCCTTTGTTCTGGGATTGAATTCACTGATATCTAGCAATTGAATTGGTAAACACCCACAAAATTATTAACCATGGCGCCAACAGCAGCCCATCTCCATGGGTCTAACACATGGATATGCCTGCAAAGTCAGAAAACAACACAGCTTCCATAAATTTCAGAAGCATTTTTTTGTACTCAAAATTGTTGAAACATGGAACAAACTGCATCAGTTGTCAGCTGCCAAGACACTGCATCCATTTAAAACTTTTATACTTTTCGAAACTTGCCAAGACTACACCTGGTGCCCCATCCCTCCCATACGCTGTTATCCAATGTAAAATGCATGCACTTTTGATGATGTGTAGTGCACTTAAGCGTTGCACACAATGATTTCATTTCATTATTACCAAAAATGATTTTTTTTATTATTTTTTTTTATTTTTAAAAATTTATTTTCTTCTGTTTCTTTGCAGATGCTCAGCCTGTGACGTATAAGGAGCCTGATTTCTGGTGCTCTATTGCATATTATGAGCTGAACACCAGGGTCGGGGAAACCTTCCACGCCTCCCAGCCGTCCCTAACTGTCGATGGCTTCACTGACCCATCAAATTCAGAACGTTTCTGCTTGGGACTACTGTCCAACATTAACAGAACACAACAGGTTGAGATGACCAGAAGGCACATAGGTGAGTGGTCAACAGCTCAATTTTTTTTTTTTTTTTTCTTTTTATATATATATATATATATATATATATATATATGTATATATACATATATATACCTCCTCTGCTCTTGCTGGGAGGAAGTTTCTATTTTTTATATTGCTCCTTAAATCCTTAATTCAAGTGACTTAAAATTTAATCCTCCCCTCCCTAATTTGTGAATTAAGAGAAGAATCTAAGAGAAGGAAAACTCCGATGTTAAATCTGTGCCACTGACCTCATATATCTTGACATCAAGCGGGTGAGGGAGGCCTCCTCAGTTCTGGTCGACAACCTCCCTAGAGCTGTTAACTCGATCAAATCACCGGTTTGCAAACCTAAACTGCTTAAGGATTAGATAGACTCTGCCTATTGGCCAGCTTCCATACTTCTTTGCCTATTAGCCAGGAGCAGAAGTGTGATCACAGGGACTCATTAGAGACACTCAGTGCTTAGCCTTGTTTCCTAACTAGGGCAATGAATGCCAACCCCCACATCCCCCCTCATTCCCTTCCCCTAAACCTGAGCAGTAGACATCCGCAAGTGCCAGAAAGTCTTCTACTCTAAAAGTTTCTTCCCCAGAACTGCTAGATTTGAAAATTCCCTTCCTGCTTCCCTGACTGTATTGACAAGCAGAAGTTCAAGTGTAATATAAACAGTGGCTGCTCAACTCCTTACATAGTATCCTTGCAGTTATATCCCAGATAGTAGCCTCCTACACCAAAGTGGAACTGTGCCTTGTTTGAGATGAAAATGCAATTTAAAAAAAAAAAAAAATGAAGAAAAGTTTCCTATCAAAGAAAATTTAAGGGAAATAACTGTGCATTTGTTTAAAATGAGTTAATCGCTTTCACTAGTATAGTTTGTTAAAGAATATGAATTTATCAATAGAAAAGCCAACTGTTTCTGTGGTACCAGTTTTCAAGAATTCTGGTGAAAGAACTGACCTATTAAATTATTGCCCAATTAGCCTCCTCACACTTTTCGCCAAAATATTTGATTCCATAATTAACCAAGCTCTAGTCCATCACCTTACAGATGCTAAACTTCTGACCGACCAACAATATGGATTTAGACAAGCCCGTTTCACAGCAAATATCCTAACTGTAATCTCTTAACGTATATACTATTCATTGGACAAAGCAAGGGAGGGTAGAGCAGTAGCTCTAGATATATCTAAGGCTTTTGACAGGGTATGGCATGAGGGTCTTCTCAGGAAAATCATATCATACGGTATCACTGGACGAATGCGTAAAATAATTAAATCCTTCTTAGATAAGAGAAAAATCCAGGTTATTCTCGATGGTCGTACATTGAAACAATGCGATATAAATGCGGGAGTGCCTCAGAGGTCTATCCTTGGACTTTTATTATTCCTAATATTCATAAATGACCTCCCTGACAAAATTGTCTGTGAGATGGGTATATATGCTGATGACACCACGCTCTATAACAGATACGACAAGAAAACAAATGAACACATAACTAAGGAAATGGCAGAAACACTAGAGGATGACCTGTAATCTGTAGTGGAATGGGGACAAAAATGGATGGTCACATGCAATCCTCCAAGACTAAATTTGTTTCCTTCAATAATTACAAGAAACCTTCTCTCCCACCAATAGCAATGGCCAAAGATTCATTATCTGAAAGTACTTCTTTTAAACTCCTCGGCCTAACGTTCACAGGAAACACGAGTTGGAAAAATTACATTGAAAGCATTGCCAGGACTGCTGCAAAGAAGGTAGGCTCTCTCTACTGTGCTTTACATCTATAAGGCCACCATTCGCCCATGTATGGAGTATTGTTGTCATATTTGGGCTAGTGCATCTGCTACTAGTCTCTCACTCCTAGAAAAGCCCAAAAGAGTCACCAACCTGATAGGTCTTGAACTGTCATCTAAGCTTCAGCCTCTGTCCCACCGATGAAATGTAGCATCTCTTTGCCTGTTCTACAAGTATTTTAATGGTGAATGCTCAGACAAACTGCATGCAGTTGTGCCCGCACAGTGTAACTACCCCTGACAAACCCGACAAGCAGCTAAATCCCACCCCTTCACAGTAGAGATCCCTAGATGTAAGAGAGCTTTCTACTCCAGTAGTTTCTTCCCCAGAACCGCTAGACTTTGAAATTCCCTTCCAGGTCCCTGCTTCTCCAACTGTACTAACATGCAGAAGTTCAATGTAACGTGAACCGACATCTTACTGCCCAACCCCTACATAGTACCCTACTAGCTTATGTCCCTGATAGTAGCCCCCTATACCAAAGTGGCAATGTGTCTTGTTTGGGGTGAAAAAATGTAATAAAAAAAAGATGAGATGAATCAAATTTCCTCCTTAAATTTTCAAAACTTTAAAACCTGTTTTCTCAAGAAGAAAGAGATTGTTTTTTTCTGATAATATCACTTCCAAATGATTAGGATCTTTAAGGAAACAAGGATGGATCCATTCTTAATGAAAATTCTATTTCAAACTAAAGCATGAGAGACTAACAAGAAATTTTATTTAAAACTGTAGTGGACACTCCAACAGGTAAACAAAGCTTCTCATTTGTGGTTTTATAAATTTAAATTTAGCCTTTTTGCTGTTCTCTTTTCAGGTCGGGGTGTGAGATTGTATTACATTGGAGGGGAGGTGTTTGCCGAGTGTCTCAGTGAAAGTGCAGTCTTTGTTCAGAGTCCGAATTGTAACCAACGTTATGGTTGGCATCCAGCCACGGTGTGTAAGATTCCTCCAGGTAAGACAACGACTCAGTTTCAACCATTTTATTTTGTTTCTTCTAACAGAATTTCTTTTTAAAAATACCAAATTAATTCAAAGAAATTCTGCTTGGTGAACCTGTAACATAATAGTAGCAGTACCACACAATTTTTTTTTCTTTACATCAAATAAACTCAAATCAAGCATTATTGAAAAGAGCAAACAATAAAGAAATATTATCTTTAGTTTTTTTAAAATCGGTCCACTAGAACTGGAGTTATGACCATTCAAAGTATAAAGAAATGTGTGGTTCACTGGACATTCAAATGCATATAAACTTGTGACTGAAAATGGTAGGAAATTTACACAATTTACAGACTAACCTATCTTTAAAAAGCTGTATCTTCAGATCTTTTTAAAATATTATGATTAAATTTTGAACATATTATCATAACATCATGAAGGTCCAGTTGGTTGTATTTACGACCATCTTACTTGGTAACTTACAGACTTTTTTTTTTTTACACTCAAGTTCACTCTAAACAAGGCATGTTGCCACTTGGATGGAAGGCGATACTAATTCAGACGATGCCTAAGAATGATTAAGATGGTGATTTATGTTGCATTTGAACTTCTGCAAATCAATACAGTTTGGGGAGCAGGTAGCAGGGAGGGAATTCCAAAGTATAGCCTTTTTAGAGAAGAAGCTATTAGAGTAGAAAACTTTCTGACATTTAGGGACCTCAACAGTGAAGGGGTGTGATTTTGTTGCTAAGCAGGTTTGTTGGGGGTATGTACATTGAGGGGGCACAAGTACAATGAGTTCATCAGAGCACATTCTATTAAAATACTTGTAAAACAGGCACAGGGATTCAACATTGCGACGATGGGACAGGGGTTGAAGCTTAGTTGACAAAGTGGGACCTATTAGATTGGAGACCCTTTTTTTGGACCCTATCCAAGAGGGAGAGAATAGTGGTAGATGCATCAGCTCAGATGTGGCAACAATACTCCATGCATGAGCAAATGTTGGCCTTGTGAGAGGTACAGGATACTCTCGGATGTGAGTAGTTTTCTAGCACAATAGAGGGAGCCCATCTTCTTTGCAGCAAACTTCGCAATGTCCTTAATGTATTTGTTCCAGTTCATATTTCCTGTGAATGTTAATCCTAGGAGTTTGAAGAATTCTCAGGTAGGGAATTATTTGTTATGGATATCGGTGGTTGCAGAGGCTCCTTGTAATTGTTAAAGGAGAGCAGCTTAATCTTACTAACATTAATTGTTACCATCCATTTACGGCCCCATTCCACTACGATCTGAAGGTCATTTTCTAAGGATTCAACCATTGTCTTAGATTTGTGTACATCTGTTTTTCCCCCATGCATGTTATTGAGCATTGTATCATCAGCAAATATGCCCATCTCGAACAAAATATTATCGGGGAGGTCATTGATGAATATCAGGAATAATAGTGGTTCAAAGATCAATCTCTGAGGCATTCACGCATTAATTTTATGATGCTTAGATGAACATCCATTAATGACAACCTGGATGGTCCTATTTCTAAGAAGGATCTAATTATATTTAGTATTCATCCAGTTATACTAACTATATGATTTAATTTTCATTAGCAGCCCTTCATGCCAGATTTTGTAAAAGGCCTTTTATAGCTCTGGCTTCACCTGCCTTATCCAGTGCATGGTATATGGGTTCATAGATGACTTAAAATATCTTCAGTAGAACAACATTTCCTAAATCCATACTTTTTGTCAGAAAGAAGATTAAGATGGTAGACTAGTGCGCGATTGATTAGCATCTCAAAGATTTAACGATGAGCAGAAGGAGACTGATAGGGCAATAATTGAGAGGGTAAGTCTTTTTGCCAGAATTCTTGTACACTGGTACCACAGAAGCCATCTTCCAGCTATTAGGGAAGCAGGATTTAACAAGGCATTTGTTGTAGAGTTTGGAAAGTATGGGAGCTAGCTATGCTGAGTATTTCTTAATTAGTATAGTAGGGATGAAATAAGACCTACATGCCTTGAAGGTGTCTTATCGTGGATATGAGAAGTGTTGATTCCATCCACATAAGGAAATTTAGGAGGGAGTTGTTTGTTGGTTCTAGAGTGGAGTTGAAGGTGAATCACCAAGCAAGCAGTTGTGTTTTTTCGGTTGCCGTACATGCAACTTTCTGGTTGTGGACAGACGGGGTTACTGATTGCCCTTTATTCACTACTCTATTATAAATTTTCCAAGGTTTCATTTTAATCATAAAAACAGCTAAGAAAAATGGTAAGTAAGGCTTTATCATCATAGGAATTATTATTCTGATGGACATTATCATTTGCCATTATAACATCATGAAAAATCCAAGATGGCGACCAGGAAATCCAAGATGACTACTAAGACACAATTCAAAGAAATTATTAACAAAATATGGCTTGTAGGACATCAAATTAAATAAGATTTTGTACAGATTAGAATTATAGTATTTTCATGTAGATTAAAGTAATTAGCATAATTAAGTTTCATTTTAACGGATTTAAGTAGAAACATGGCAGGTAAAAACAAAATGGCAGGTAATGCTTTATCATCATACGAAATATTATTCTGGTGGACATTATCATTTGTCATCATTACTCTGTGAAAAATCCAAGATTGCAACTAGGAAATCCAAAATGGCCATTGGGAAATCTAATAATATAAATATGTATAAAAATGATAACATTCCTATCCTGTTCAAACACGTTTTTCATTTATTTTTATACAAATAAACTTTGTTCTATTCAATTTTTTGTTCGAATTGAATATTTTTTGACAAATTTTTTTTTCCGACACTAAAATAAAACATTGCCAAAAACATTTTTTTTGTTTTCATAATCAAAAACTGATTTTTACTAAATACTTAAGAATAAAAAGGAAAAATGTATAACTCATTGCTGTAAGCCACTTTGTAAACAAATGTTTTGTTATGAATTTACATGACGGCATCGCATGTCGCTTGTAATGGATGGCATTAAAAAAACAATCAAATACCAGCACTCGCTATCATTTTTATCGATGTGCGCATCTTAACCAATTTTTTTCAGATTTTATAGCAAAAGAAATATATGTACTATTACATACTGTTTGAACAAAGTTTCTATCCTGATTTATTTTTATACAAGAAAGCCTCAACTTTAAAATGTTCTAACTTTTGACTGGAAAGTCGCACCTATTTTGTTCAAATTCCGCGATAAAAACAATTCTTTTCTCTTATTGTTTTAAAAATATGTAACGTCATTGACTAGTAAAACTTCCGTGTCGAGTATTTATATGAACAGACCTAAAACACATACGTCCAAAAAGCGATCTACCACTCACAGACACGCCATGACATGTTTCATTGTTAATAAACAGAATTAAATCACAATTTCTTGGAATATACAAATCACAACAAAAATATTAAAATACCATTTTAAAGAAAATGTTATTTTGAATAATATAATTTTATATTGATTGATATACGAGAAATTTACTAATTACGGATTTAAAAACTATTACTGTTAGATTATGTGCCTTGTCCAGCACTAAACGATACGTCATTTGGCATTACTTATAAAGTTGGGTTACAATCAGTTTTAAGTGACAATCTTTTTTGGATTGATTGTTCAATAGTAGAAGCAATAATAACTTTTCTTTTTTTTTTCAAACATGGAAGTCACCACTTATCAAGGCCCGGAGGCTACTCGGGGATAAGGGTTATTGCGTGTACAGTAATCAATGGGATAATATCGTAGTAATCGTTAGTAATGGAGATTTTATAAAGTGAATTACTTAAGATATAAATTAATGATTTAACTTATGGATGAAAGAACTATTTTAAAGAAATAGCACGGTAACATAAGTGCATAAGCACTAAATTATCTGAAACAAGCAGGATGAGAATTGTAGTCTGTAAAATTAAAATAAAATTCTCATTCATCTATGAATAAAATGTTTCTGGTATCTAAAAATGATTTTTTTACATTGAAATAAAAATGATTTAATAAACCTTTATGTATTTCTGTTAAGGTACTCTCCAGAGGAGGACGTTACCTCTGTAGAGTGTGCATCTCGCCTCAATAACAAACTTTTTGAATGGACACTATGGTGTGGTTACTGTGAAGCCTTTTCAGGATCACAATTTTTACTCTTAACACAAAGTCATCACTCACTTTCTGATTAAAAAGCAGTAGTGATCACCTATTTCTTGACCACATAGTGCAAGACAGAACAGGTAACCATATTTTGTAGATACAAAAAAATATATTTTATATACAAAAGAAAAATTAGTTACATATTCTGGTTTAGACTATCAAGTAAAAAACTAGATTATCAATACCGTTTTCTGGTCAGGAAGTAGGTGATCATTTTAATAAAGTTATGTACTGCTCTAAAATATAAAATGTTTATTTATTGTGTTATTTTTCAAGGTTGACATCTAATCATACACATACACACACATACAAAATAAATAAAAAATAAAAGAAATCTCATTTTTTTTTTGTTGAAAATACGAGGTAACACATAAAAATTTATCCAAAATGTTTTTAAGGGTTACCTCCCTTTGACCGTAAATTTGCCCCCTTCCCCGATAGTGTATTAATATGTAAGCTCCCACCCTCTCCATGAATGAGCTTCCAAGTCTTTTCAATTGTTTCTTCAATTATATTTCACCTTATATTTATACTAATCCTTTGATTTATGAAGCTCAATGTAATTACGGAGCATATCACAAATAAATGACAAAAAGTTAATATTCTAAATTTCAAGATATTGACCATCTTACCATTTATTCCTTTAAGTATGTTGACATGCACAATTCTTGTAAGCACCTGCTTCATAGCGCAAAATCATTTATTTAATTATCATATAAATCAATGAATTAATTTTGCCCTTAACTCATCAGAATGAATATATATATATATATATATATATATATATATATATATATATATATATATATGTATATATATATATATATATTAAAAGATTTAAAAAAAATGTTTTTTCTATTTTAGGATGTAATTTAAAAATCTTCAACAATCAAGAGTTTGCTGCTATGTTGGGTCAGTCTGTTAATCAAGGATTTGAATCTGTTTATCAGCTGACGAGAATGTGTACCATACGAATGAGTTTTGTTAAAGGATGGGGTGCTGAATACAGGTAAGGAGGACGCACCAGTTTTAGGGTTTTACATCTTGCTTCTTGTTCTTTCATGGTGACGGGTTTTAACAACGACATTGCTCAAAAGCAAGGGCTGCCAACATTAGTGTCCTCTGGTGGTGCTGAAAAAAAGAATTTTCAAGTGTGTGTGGGGGGGGTATAAAAAGAAAGGATGTGGTGGGGGAACGCAAAATGATTACTCATTTACTGTACTCGCTCAGCGTTTACCTAGTAATGTTTTTACTTGCAATTTATTTTCCTGTTTTGTTTTTCATTTTCTAAACCATGCTATTTTTTACTCTCCAAGATATTTTTTTTTCAAACAAAGGAAAGTGACTCTGTTTTGACGAATGCATCTCCTTTGCTTTTAAGCTGGCATCTGTATGAAATAATTCTGACCCAGGCAAAATATTTTTTGAAGAAATTCAATCAAACTACATTTTATTCTTAACAACATTCTGCAATTATCTACAAAAGGAACTGGCCACCTAAAACAAATATTGATGTCGTAGGAAGAAAGCTATTGATGACAGAAGTTGAGAAAAAGACTAACTTTACTTTATATATTTGTTAATTTTTTACAAAACCTCAATAACAAAGTCTAAGTTGCTTACATTTTACCAGAAATGTGAGTTCTCCACATTTTAGCAAAATTCTGCTTTTTTAATCCAGAAAAACTTTCCGCTTAAATCGTTAAAGCACTCCCAAGTTCTTGTTTTTTTTTTTTTTGTAAGGAGAAAAACCTGATTTCTGCCAGATTGCTAGTACTTTACCTCCTTACTTTTTGAACGGAATTTTCTTTTTCTTTCTTTCTCTTTTTAATAGTTTTCTTCTGTTTTTTTTTTCTCTTGATCTTCCTATTTCCATTTTCTCTTGCTTTACTTTTTTATCATCTGACAGTTCTCTCTGAAAACTGAAAATATCAATTTTGTTGTAAAGTATAAGACCTCAAATAATTAATCTGGGAGGTTGAGGTGTTAGATGACTTGTTTCGTCAAAGAATGACATTCTATCCCCCCCCCCATTCCCATATTTTGTATCATTTTCTTAATTTTGACATGCAGCAAATTAGAGTGGTTTATATTTTCTACCTCCCTCGCACTTTCTATCTTTCTCAAACTCTCTCTTTTTTTTCACCCACATACTTCTTATCTCATTCTGTCTACAAATCTTTTCTTTCAATTACTACAATAATCCATTAACTTCTCCTCCTTTAAAAAAGAAAATGTTACAATGTAAAATCTAGTTTTCAAAAATTGTCTTACTGTTGGATGTTTGCCAGGTGCCCGGGAATGACGTCAAAGGAAAGTCAATCAGATCTTGAATCCAGGTGCCCAGGAATTACATAAAAGAAACCAAAATGGGGGACGTAGAATCCCCAGAGATTAGGTCAGCGAGATTGACTGACATTTCAAGACATTGTGTGGTGGAATGCTTTGACGCCATCTGTGACAATAAAATGCAGGCAGCAGACAACAGAAAAAGGAGAGAGAGTGACGATGACAGGCAAGCTAAGAGACACATTTTTCTCCATACGTGCCATCAATATTGTTATAACTGGCATTCTGCAATTGAAAAGGTTGATTTAAATAAACAAAATATTTTATACCCAGCTGTGTGTGTTTTATTTTGCTGCCAAGTGTACATATTGAGACAATGACAAAAGTTGATTTTTTAGAAATTATATAGACTGAAAAACACATGTGACGACCAGCCAGAGGAAATATATAACAATACATCTATGTCTTGTTTTGATATCAAAATACAATTATAACGCGATGAAATTTAAAAAAAATATTTCAGTTTTTCTTCTTTTTTCCTTTCTCATTTTTTTCTTTCCATTTTCTCTTTCTTTCTTTTTCTGTTCCTCTTTGGTGATTTGTGAGTAATATTGGTTGCATTGAAACTCTTCAGAAACAGAAATGACTACTTTCCTTTTTTTTAACCTTATTGTCACCTTTTATCAAGGCCTGGAGGTCACTGAAGTGTAATGGTTAATTCATTAAAGATGTTAATATTTTTGGTTAATTTTTTTGGGGGGGTTAATTTAAAATAGTATTTGTTTATGTTTTATTTATTTATTATTTTACTTTTATTATTAATATTTTTATTATCATACTAATGTCATATCCAAGTTAAAATTTTGGTATTAAAAATTTTATTAAAATTTGTACCTTTTCTTTATTCCTCTTTTTTCTGTTTCAGGCGGCAAACGGTGACAAGTACCCCATGTTGGATTGAGATCCATCTGAATGGGCCATTACAGTGGTTAGACAGAGTACTCACTCAGATGGGGTCACCTGGACTACCCTGTTCTAGCATGTCCTAGACTGCTGCTGGCCGGCTGGACACACAAAAAAAACAAACAAAAAGGGGACATGGCGCAACTAACGCAAACATACAAATGGCTCACCGCATCCTTAGGCAGTGCGAGATTACCTCCTCTCCCCCTCTTTTTTTTTTTTTTTTCATTTTTTTAAAAAAAAGTTTTTGTTAATATTATTTTTGAGTATCATTTTAGCAACAGCATCATCATCATTATCATCATCATCATCATCATGTTAATCCGCATCCTCATCATTAACACCATCAGCAACAGCAGTTTCATTTATGAAGAACCGTTCACATCAACCATTTCTTTCTCCTTACCCTGAATACAAACACCTAAAAAGACCCTCACATGTAAAACAAAACACACACCTACTACTATAGAAAAACAACAAGAACAAAAATGTTACTTTTCTGATTGTCGCCTGTTGTGTGCGTCCAGAGCAGCGATAACTGCCACCGTTTGCATTCTTTTGCTGCTTTGTCCACACATTCATACAAAAAAAAAAATGGATTCTTTCTTTTACCAACCAACTGCTGCTGCTGGTGCTGCCTTTCACCATTGTCCATCATCATTATCACCATTATCATCATCATTATCATCAGCTGTGCACTCACTCTGGGTGCAATGGCTAACTATGACGGAACAATACCTCAGTCTCAAAGTTGAACCAGAGATGACATACTTTAACACTTTTAGTAATTGGAGAGAGAAATTAAAAATAATAATGATCAAAGACTGGACTCTTTATTTGCTGTTGCATTTCCCCTTTCCTGCCCCTCTACACCCCTCTTTCTCACACACACGCACTATATATATATATATATATATATATATATATATATCTATATATATATATATATATATATATATATATATATATATATCTTAGTCTTGTGCATTTATTCCATTAAACAAACATCCATACTGAATTTTTCTATCTAAATTGGTTTGATTATAACAGTTGTACTCAAACAGATCAGTCACACCTTCTGTCACCAAGATTCCGAAAGTATTTTACATACAGCACTTGGTATTCCCAAACAGTCAGCCATTATATACTGACTAGGCTCAAGATAACTTACTGAAACCGGTGTGTATGTATATATGATATAACTTTAGCTGTCAATTATTTTTTTTTAGTCAACAGACTTAGCTCGATTCTTAAATTTCCAACTCAATTTTTATTTTATTTTGATTTCTTTGCTGCTTAGATAAGGCATGATGAATGCAAAAAACTGACAGATGCCATTCATTATTAAAATTTAAAAAACACACACAAACACAACCTGTAGATAAGTGCTGAAACAGAAAAGTGGTAATGACAAAAATTGCATTTACTTTTATTTTACTTGACAAGGAATAATGATTATATATATATATATATATATATATATATATATATATATATACACACACACACACACACACATATACATGTGTATATATGGTGGCTTCCTTCAGTCTTTACAGTATGGATACTCACTGTAAGGGTGCCTGTGCATGGAATTTTTGTGGCAAAGTTGCAAACCACACCTCTCCTGAGTCGACATTTTTAAATACCAGTAGCAAGTGAGGGTTCAGAACGAATGGAAACAAATGCCGAGATAAGTGGAGAGCATATACAGCACTTAGAATTCTCAAATAATGACCTGTACTAGCCAGGTTCAACATTGCTTAACTTCGTGATCGGACGAGAATCCATGTTTCAATGTGATTATGCCGTAAATCATATATATATATATATATATATATATATATATATATATATATATATATATAAAACATTTGAATAATAATTTTTTCTTACCCTTGCTAGTGATTTATGGTCTTTTGACCACGTTTTTAAATGATTTGCAATCCTATTTGGTCCATTTGAGCTGAATAAAATAGGAGCCATTATTTTGTGCGTGTGTTGTTCGTTCGTTGGAATGGCAAGGATTATCTGGTCATCTTGGAGTGTGGAGTTGTGAGATTATTATTGATGTGTGTGGAGATGGCTTATAAACCCAATCTTTTCTTGAAAAGTTCTGCTGCATTGAAAACAAGGAATGGTAGCAGATGTCGAGAACTTCATTGTTCTTCTTGTCCTGCCTGCACGTCTCTACAGTGGCTTTCCTGTCACTTTCATATTGACAGGTACCATCATAAATAGTGGCCCATCAATTCACTATATCTGAAGCTGTCATATATATATATATATATATATATATATATATATATATATATACACACACAGTCTGCGGCTTTCCTGTCACATTAATATTGAGGCACCATCATGAGTAGCAACCCAGAAACTGTTATATATGCACACACACACACACACACACACACACACACACACACACACACACACACACACACACACACACATATTTTGAATTTACACACACATAAAATGTGTAGCTTATTTAGATATTTTATTGCAGCTTACTGAATTACTGAATCATCAGAAAGTAAAAACACAAAAAGTCAAACTTGGCCAGAGTACAGATTCTAACGGGTTCTTTTATTTACATTTTGTGTTTTGGATATGAAGAGGAGTTGGTGAGTTTATTAATGTGCTACTGATGATTGAGTAATTCATGAAACTACAGTAAAGGTTTAAGACTAGCTACATTTAGCTATCTCTTATTGTTATAAAGATCTATATGAAAGATATTGAGCACTTTGTGTGTGCAAAGTCTTCTGTCTCAGTTCCAATTATGAAAAGGTGACTTTCCTGATTACATTTGCAGTTAGAAAATGGTGAAAATCCTTCTAGTGAGTCACTGGTAAAATAACTCTTAATAAGCATTTTCATGATTTAATGATTAAATTGGATCTACAGTTTGAACACTTTATATATTATTTTATACATTTTGACATCTAGTTATGATAATTTTATTGTGTGTGTGTGTATTAATAATACGCATGTATTGGTCTTAGATCTCATCTTCTATATTATTATTTTTAAGCTCTATTAGGTATTGAGCACAATCTATTAAATTCTGAAAGTTATGATGACAGGAATATTTTAATATGTAATTAAGAAATTAATAAATAAGGATTATGAATTACTGGAAATTTTGGAATAAAATAACTTTTGTGCATGCTTTCTGGAAGAGTAATCAAGCCTGTTATAGCCGATTTCCCTTCATCAGAAGGACGAAGAGGGAGAATTGGTTATAACAGCCTATATTTCCTATGATAACCTCTGACTCTCTCACAAACGTGTGTAAAAGTAATTTTGTTTCAAAATTGTCATTAAATAATAGAATATCTTAATTTAATACTTTATTTAGTAAAAGTTCTATGAGAATTAAAAAAAAAAAATTGAGTTCCATCTAAGCTTTTGGAAATTGATTCTTAGTTTAATTTATTTGAACTAAAGTTTTGGAAATATATATGGCAATTAAGCTACACAGAATTTTCTGCGTTTCATCCTCGTGAGGATTTGTCAGCTTAAGGAATCCTCTCAAAGATGAAATTAAAAAATTCCATGTAGCTTAATTGCCATATATATTTTCAAAACATACTACCTAGCTTTACTTATATTGAGCACTGTTGGTGTAAACACTGAAAAAGCTCCATAATACTATATATATACAAATATATATGTATATATATATATATAAATTTCCCCTTATTTTTGTAAGATTGAGTAGTTTTGTTTTTAATAAGTTTTCTATAAACATAGTAGGCATCTTTTTTGTTGTTGTTGTCAAGATTTTAAAACAGGTGGTCTGGAGAAATAACCAAGCAACAAATAACCCTGTAAAATGATCACCCGTGAAGATGACAGAAGAAACGACTAGCTTCGTTTGGAAAATCAACTTCCGTAATCTTGACAATTCCCATCTCCTTATTCTACTTCTCTCCTCCAAGTGATCCTCTTCTCCAGTCGCAGAGTCGATTGTTCGTGACTTAGTCAGCAGTCATGTTCTCTCGATCTCACTCGAATCTCCAATCTTTCCGTACCTTAAAAAAAAAAAAGCCAGATTAATATCGCTGCAAAGTCATCTTCAGGTTGAAACCATTTTATTACTGTTCAATATAAAGTTTTTGCTTTGATTGTCGAAGGGCAGAAACATGTGATACTTTAAAAATCTTATTATTATTATAGCAGAACTTTATAGGTTGTCCCTTTTTTGCTAGATAAAATTGTCTTCCGAGTTTGTAGATTTTGTTGCGAGTCGCTACAGAAAGATTTGTTCACGTTCAATTTTGTTTCAATCTAGATTGACATTTTGACGTTTTTATAAAAAAAAAAACAAAAAAAAACAATAGTGTGCCATGAGTGATGCGGGTCTCTTTGTGTGAAATGAGTGAAACGTTCTTGTAATTTTGGTCGGATGGGATGGTTACGGCATTTTGCTCACAGCAAAAAAATAAATAAATAAAAAAGAAAAGAAAATATTGCCTTTCATGCGATCTTCAGAAGATATAAACAAAATAACTTGTTGTTCACAAAGATCTGTTGCTCTTTAAAAAAAGATAGTTTTTTTTGGATGATGATTATTTTTTAATATTCTCTTTAATAATCATGGATATTTTTATTATTATTATTACAAGAGGTGGGTCAAAAGTTTTGCGATATTTTAACAAATCAACACTTCTGGATGCTTCGGCTGATGCTGTAAAGATTATAATACCACATTGGACTACAATGAAATTTTCTGAGTCTTTGCTGGATTTTCTTTGCTGGATTTTCCTTGCTGGATTTTCTTTGCTGGATTTTCCTTGCTGGATTTTCCTTGCTGGATTTTCCTTGCTGGATTTTCTTTGCTGGATTTTCTTTGCTGGATTTTCCTTGCTGGATTTTCTTTGCTGGATTTTCCTTGCTGGATTTTCCTTGCTGGATTTTCTTTGCTGGATTTTCTTTGCTGGATTTTCCTTGCTGGATTTTCTTTGCTGGATTTTCTTTGCTGGATTTTCCTTGCTGGATTTTCTTTGCTGGATTTTCCTGGCTGGATTTTCTTGGCTGGATTTTCCTTGCTGGGGTTTCCTTGCTGGATTTTCTTGGCTGGATTTTCCTTGCTGGATTTTCCTTCATAGAGCATAACCCTTGGAATCTAGTTTTTATGTTCATCTGACCATGTCTGATTGGCACAGTTCTTGCAACCATTTCTGATTACTATACAGAGAATAACTGCGCTATTATTTTGTCTTTTGGTACCTCCTCTCTGACTCAGTTGTAGCCAAGATTTGAACCCGTAAAGCAT